>NC_090444.1:458875183-459176719 GCF_031143425.1 Pleurodeles waltl | reverse complement strand
TGCGGGGCTCGGACCAGGTTCTGTTACCCAGAATCCTTTGCAAACCTCAAAATTTGGCTAAAAAAAACACATGTCCCTCACATTTCTGTGGCAGAAAGTTCTGGAATCTGAGAGGAGCTACAAATTTCCTTCCACCCAGCGTTCCCCCAAGTCTCCCGATAAAAATGATACCTCACTTGCGAGGGTAGGCCTAGCGCCGGCGACAGGAAGCACCCCAAAGCGCAACGTGGACACATCCTAAATTTTGGAAAAAAAACAGAGGTGTTTTTTGCGAAGTGCCTACCTGTAGATTTTGGCCTGTAGCTCAGCCGGCACCTAGGGAAACCTACCAAACCTGTGCATTTCTGAAAACTAGAGACCTAAGGGAATCCAAGGAGGGGTGACTTGCGGGGCTCGGACCAGGTTCTGTTACCCAGAATCCTTTGCAAACCTCAAAATTTGGCTAAAAAAAACACATGTCCCTCACATTTTTGTGGCAGAAAGTTCTGGAATCTGAGAGGAGCTACAAATTTCCTTCCACCCAGCGTTCCCCCAAGTCTCCCGATAAAAATGATACCTCACTTGCGTGGGTAGGGCTAGCGCCGGCCACAGGAAACACCCCAAAGCGCAACGTGGACACATCCTAAATTTTGGAAAAAAAACAGAGGTGTTTTTTTGCGAAGTGCCTACCTGTAGATTTTGGCCTCTAGCTCAGCCGGCACCTAGGGAAACCTACCAAACCTGTGCATTTCTGAAAAGTAGAGACCTAGGGGAATCCAAGGAGGGGTGACTTGCGGGGCTCGGACCAGGTTCTGTTACCCAGAATCCTTTGCAAACCTCAAAATTTGGCTAAAAAAACACATGTCCCTCACATTTTTGTGGCAGAAAGTTCTGGAATCTGAGAGGAGCTACAAATTTCCTTCCACCCAGCGTTCCCCCAAGTCTCCCGATAAAAATGATACCTCATTTGCTTGGGTAGGCCTAGCGCCGGCGACAGGAAACACCCCAAAGCGCAACGTGGACACATCCTAAATTTTGGAAAAAAACTGAGGTGTTTTTTGCGAAGTGCCTACCTGTAGATTTTGGCCTGTAGCTCAGCCGGCACCTAGGGAAACCTACCAAACCTGTGCATTTCTGAAAACTAGAGACCTAGGGGAATCCAAGGAGGGGTGACTTGCGGGGCTCGGACCAGGTTCTGTTACCCAGAATCCTTTGCAAACCTCAAAATTTGGCTAAAAAAACACATGTCCCTCACATTTCTGTGGCAGAAAGTTCTGGAATCTGAGAGGAGCTACAAATTTCCTTCCACCTAGCATTCCCCCAAGTCTCCCCGATAAAAATGATACCTCACTTGCGAGGGTAGGCCTAGCGCCGGCGACAGGAAGCACCCCAAAGCGCAACGTGGACACATCCTAAATTTTGGAAAAAAACAGAGGTGTTTTTTGCGAAGTGCCTACCCTGTAGATTTTGGCCTGTAGCTCAGCCGGCACCTAGGGAAACCTACCAAACCTGTGCATTTCTGAAAACTAGAGACCTAAGGGAATCCAAGGAGGGGTGACTTGCGGGGCTCGGACCAGGTTCTGTTACCCAGGAATCCTTTGCAAACCTCAAAATTTGGCTAAAAAAACACATGTCCCTCACATTTTTGTGGCAGAAAGTTCTGGAATCTGAGAGGAGCTACAAATTGCCTTCCACCCAGCGTTCCCCCCAAGTCTCCCGATAAAAATGATACCTCACTTGCTTGGGTAGGCCTAGCACCGGCGACAGGAAACACCCCAAAGCGCAACGTGGACACATCCTAAATTTTGGAAAAAAACATAGGTGTTTTTTGCGAAGTGCCTACCTGTAGATTTTGGCCTCTAGCTCAGCCGGCACCTAGGGAAACCTACCAAACCTGTGCATTTCTGAAAACTAGAGACATAGGGGAATCCAAGGAGGGGTGACTTGCGGGGCTCGGACCAGGTTCTGTTACCCAGAATCCTTTGCAAACCTCAAAATTTGGCTAAAAAAACACATGTCCCTCACATTTTTTGTGGCAGAAAGTTCTGGAATCTGAGAGGAGCTACAAATTTCCTTCCACCCAGCGTTCCCCCAAGTCTCCCGATAAAAATGATACCTCACTTGCGTGGGTAGGCCTAGCGCCGGCGACAGGAAACACCCCAAAGCGCAACGTGGACACATCCTAAATTTTGGAAAAAAAACAGAGGTGTTTTTTGCGAAGTGCCTACCTGTAGATTTTGGCCTGTAGCTCAGCCGGCACCTAGGGAAACCTACCAAACCTGTGCATTTCTGAAGACTAGAGACCTAGGGGAATCCAAGGAGGGGGTGACTTGCGGGGCTCGGACCAGGTTCTGTTACCCAGAATCCTTTGCAAACCTCAAAATTTGGCTAAAAAAACACATGTCCCTCAAATTTTTGTGACAGAAAGTTCTGGAATCTGAGAGGAGCTACAAATTTCCTTCCACCCAGCGTTCCCCCAAGTCTCCCGATAAAAATGATACCTCACTTGCGTGGGTAGGCCTAGCGCCGGCGACAGGAAACACCCCCAAAGCGCAACGTGGACACATCCTAAATTTTGGAAAAAAAACATAGGTGTTTTTTGCGAAGTGCCTACCTGTAGATTTTGGCCTCTAGCTCAGCCGGCACCTAGGGAAACCTACCAAACCTGTGCATTTCTGAAAACTAGAGACATAGGGGAATCCAAGGAGGGGTGACTTGCAGGGCTCGGACCAGGTTCTGATACCCAGAATCCTTTGCAAACCTCAAAAATTTGGCTAAAAAAACACATGTTCCTCACATTTCTGTGGCAGAAAGTTCTGGAATCTGAGAGGAGCTACGTATTTCCTTCCACCCAGCGTTCCCCCCAAGTCTCCCGATAACAATGATACCTCACTTGCGTGGGTAGGCCTAGCGCCGCGACAGGAAACACCCCAAAGCGCAACGTGGACACATCCTAAAATTTTGGAAAAAAACAGAGGTGTTTTTTGCGAAGTGCCTACCTGTAGATTTTGGCCTCTAGCTCAGCCGGCACCTAGGGAAACCTACCAAACCCTGTGCATTTCTGAAAACTAGAGACCTAGGGGAATCCAAGGAGGAGTGACTTGCGGGGCTCGGACGAGGTTCTGTTACCCAGAATCCTTTGCAAACCTCAAAATTTGGCTAAAAAAACACATGTCCCTCATATTTTTGTGGCAGAAAGTTCTGGAATCTGAGAGGAGCTACAAATTTCCTTCCACCCAGCGTTCCCCCAAGTCTCCCGATAAAAATGATACCTCACTTGCGTGGGTAGCCCTAGCGCCGGCGACAGGAAACACCCCAAAGCGCAACGTGGACACATCCTAAATTTTGGAAAAAAACGGTGGTGTTTTTTGCGAAGTGCCTACCTGTAGATTTTGGCCTGTAGCTCAGCCGGCACCTAGGGAAACCTACCAAACCTGTGCATTTCTGAAAACTAGAGACCTAGGGGAATCCAAGGAGGGGTGACTTGCGGGGCTCGGACCAGGTTCTGTTACCCAGAATCCTTTGCAAACCTCAAAATTTGGCTAAAAAAACACATGTCCCTCACATTTCTGTGGCAGAAAGTTCTGGAATCTGAGAGGAGCTACAAATTTCCTTCCACCCAGCGTTCCCCCAAGTCTCCCGATAAAAATGATACCTCACTTGCGAGGGTAGGCCTAGCGCCGGCGACAGGAAGCACCCCAAAGCGCAACGTGGACACATCCTAAATTTTGGAAAAAAACAGAGGTGTTTTTTGCGAAGTGCCTACCTGTAGATTTTGGCCTGTAGCTCAGCCGGCACCTAGGGAAACCTACCAAACCTGTGCATTTCTGAAAACTAGAGACCTAAGGGAATCCAAGGAGGGGTGACTTGCGGGGCTCGGACCAGGTTCTGTTACCCAGAATCCTTTGCAAACCTCAAAATTTGGCTAAAAAAAACACATGTCCCTCACATTTTTGTGGCAGAAAGTTCTGGAATCTGAGAGGAGCTACAAATTTCCTTCCACCCAGCGTTCCCCCAAGTCTCCCGATAAAAATGATACCTCACTTGCGTGGGTAGGGCTAGCGCCGGCCACAGGAAACACCCCAAAGCGCAACGTGGACACATCCTAAATTTTGGAAAAAAACAGAGGTGTTTTTTGCGAAGTGCCTACCTGTAGATTTTGGCCTCTAGCTCAGCCGGCACCTAGGGAAACCTACCAAACCTGTGCATTTCTGAAAAGTAGAGACCTAGGGGAATCCAAGGAGGGGTGACTTGCGGGGCTCGGACCAGGTTCTGTTACCCAGAATCCTTTGCAAACCTCAAAATTTGGCTAAAAAAACACATGTCCCTCACATTTTTGTGGCAGAAAGTTCTGGAATCTGAGAGGAGCTACAAATTTCCTTCCACCCAGCGTTCCCCCAAGTCTCCCGATAAAAATGATACCTCATTTGCTTGGGTAGGCCTAGCGCCCGCGACAGGAAACACCCCAAAGCGCAACGTGGACACATCCTAAATTTTGGAAAAAAACTGAGGTGTTTTTTGCGAAGTGCCTACCTGTAGATTTTGGCCTGTAGCTCAGCCGGCACCTAGGGAAACCTACCAAACCTGTGCATTTCTGAAAACTAGAGACCTAGGGGAATCCAAGGAGGGGTGACTTGCGGGGCTCGGACCAGGTTCTGTTACCCAGAATCCTTTGCAAACCTCAAAATTTGGCTAAAAAAACACATGTCCCTCACATTTCTGTGGCAGAAAGTTCTGGAATCTGAGAGGAGCTACAAATTTCCTTCCACCTAGCGTTCCCCCAAGTCTCCCGATAAAAATGATACCTCACTTGCGAGGGTAGGCCTAGCGCCGGCGACAGGAAGCACCCCAAAGCGCAACGTGGACACATCCTAAATTTTGGAAAAAAACAGAGGTGTTTTTTGCGAAGTGCCTACCTGTAGATTTTGGCCTGTAGCTCAGCCGGCACCTAGGGAAACCTACCAAACCTGTGCATTTCTGAAAACTAGAGACCTAAGGGAATCCAAGGAGGGGTGACTTGCGGGGCTCGGACCAGGTTCTGTTACCCAGAATCCTTTGCAAACCTCAAAATTTGGCTAAAAAAACACATGTCCCTCACATTTTTGTGGCAGAAAGTTCTGGAATCTGAGAGGAGCTACAAATTGCCTTCCACCCAGCGTTCCCCCAAGTCTCCCGATAAAAATGATACCTCACTTGCTTGGGTAGGCCTAGCACCGGCGACAGGAAACACCCCAAAGCGCAACGTGGACACATCCTAAATTTTGGAAAAAAACATAGGTGTTTTTTGCGAAGTGCCTACCTGTAGATTTTGGCCTCTAGCTCAGCCGGCACCTAGGGAAACCTACCAAACCTGTGCATTTCTGAAAACTAGAGACATAGGGGAATCCAAGGAGGGGTGACTTGCGGGGCTCGGACCAGGTTCTGTTACCCAGAATCCTTTGCAAACCTCAAAATTTGGCTAAAAAAACACATGTCCCTCACATTTTTGTGGCAGAAAGTTCTGGAATCTGAGAGGAGCTACAAATTTCCTTCCACCCAGCGTTCCCCCAAGTCTCCCGATAAAAATGATACCTCACTTGCGTGGGTAGGCCTAGCGCCGGCGACAGGAAACACCCCAAAGCGCAACGTGGACACATCCTAAATTTTGGAAAAAAACGGAGGTGTTTTTTGCGAAGTGCCTACCTGTAGATTTTGGCCTCTAGCTCAGCCGGCACCTAGGGAAACCTACCAAACCTGTGCATTTCTGAAAACTAGAGACCTAGGGGAATCCAAGGAGGGGTGACTTGCGGGGCTCGGACCAGGTTCTGTTACCCAGAATCCTTTGCAAACCTCAAAATTTGGCTAAAAAAACACATGTCCCTCACATTTCTGTGGCAGAAAGTTCTGGAATCTGAGAGGAGCTACAAATTTCCTTCCACCTAGCGTTCCCCCAAGTCTCCCGATAAAAATGATACCTCACTTGCGAGGGTAGGCCTAGCGCC
Source organism: Pleurodeles waltl (assembly GCF_031143425.1). Classification (NCBI taxonomy): domain Eukaryota; kingdom Metazoa; phylum Chordata; class Amphibia; order Caudata; family Salamandridae; genus Pleurodeles; species Pleurodeles waltl. The sequence continues at coordinate 459,170,759 of NC_090444.1, read as the reverse complement.
GGCGACAGGAAGCACCCCAAAGCGCAACGTGGACACATCGTAAATTTTGGAAAAAAGCAGAGGTGTTTTTTGCGAAGTGCCTACCTGTAGATTTTGGCCTGTAGCTCAGCCGGCACCTAGGGAAACCTGCCAAACCTGTGCATTTCTGAAAACTAGAGACCTAAGGGAATCCAAGGAGGGGTGACTTGCGGGGCTCGGACCAGGTTCTGTTACCCAGAATCCTTTGCAAACCTCAAAATTTGGCTAAAAAAAACACATGTCCCTCACATTTTTGTGGCAGAAAGTTCTGGAATCTGAGAGGAGCTACAAATTTCCTTCCACCCAGCGTTCCCCCAAGTCTCCCGATAAAAATGATACCTCACTTGCGTGGGTAGGGCTAGCGCCGGCGACAGGAAACACCCCAAAGCGCAACGTGGACACATCCTAAATTTTGGAAAAAAACAGAGGTGTTTTTTGCGAAGTGCCTACCTGTAGATTTTGGCCTGTAGCTCAGCCGGCACCTAGGGAAACCTACCAAACCTGTGCATTTCTGACAACTAGAGACCTAGGGGAATCCAAGGAGGGGTGACTTGCGGGGCTCGGACCAGGTTCTGTTACCCAGAATCCTTTGCAAACCTCAAAATTTGGCTAAAAAAACACATGTCCCTCACATTTTTGTGGCAGAAAGTTCTGGAATCTGAGAGGAGCTACAAATTTCCTTCCACCCAGCGTTCCCCCAAGTCTCCCGATAAAAATGATACCTCATTTGCTTGGGTAGGCCTAGCGCCGGCGACAGGAAACACCCCAAAGCGCAACGTGGACACATCCTAAATTTTGGAAAAAAACTGAGGTGTTTTTTGCGAAGTGCCTACCTGTAGATTTTGGCCTGTAGCTCAGCCGGCACCTAGGGAAACCTACCAAACCTGTGCATTTCTGAAAACTAGAGACCTAGGGGAATCCAAGGAGGGGTGACTTGCGGGGCTCGGACCAGGTTCTGTTACCCAGAATCCTTTGCAAACCTCAAAATTTGGCTAAAAAAACACATGTCCCTCACATTTCTGTGGCAGAAAGTTCTGGAATCTGAGAGGAGCTACAAATTTCCTTCCACCTAGCGTTCCCCCAAGTCTCCCGATAAAAATGATACCTCACTTGCGAGGGTAGGCCTAGCGCCGGCGACAGGAAGCACCCCAAAGCGCAACGTGGACACATCCTAAATTTTGGAAAAAAACAGAGGTGTTTTTTGCGAAGTGCCTACCTGTAGATTTTGGCCTGTAGCTCAGCCGGCACCTAGGTAAACCTACCAAACCTGTGCATTTCTGAAAACTAGAGACCTAAGGGAATCCAAGGAGGGGTGACTTGCGGGGCTCGGACCAGGTTCTGTTACCCAGAATCCTTTGCAAACCTCAAAATTTGGCTAAAAAAACACATGTCCCTCACATTTTTGTGGCAGAAAGTTCTGGAATCTGAGAGGAGCTACAAATTGCCTTCCACCCAGCGTTCCCCCCAAGTCTCCCGATAAAAATGATACCTCACTTGCTTGGGTAGGCCTAGCACCGGCGACAGGAAACACCCCAAAGCGCAACGTGGACACATCCTAAATTTTGGAAAAAAACATAGGTGTTTTTTGCGAAGTGCCTACCTGTAGATTTTGGCCTCTAGCTCAGCCGGCACCTAGGGAAACCTACCAAACCTGTGCATTTCTGAAAACTAGAGACATAGGGGAATCCAAGGAGGGGTGACTTGCGGGGCTCGGACCAGGTTCTGTTACCCAGAATCCTTTGCAAACCTCAAAATTTGGCTAAAAAAAACACATGTCCCTCACATTTTTGTGGCAGAAAGTTCTGGAATCTGAGAGGAGCTACAAATTTCCTTCCACCCAGCGTTCCCCCAAGTCTCCCGATAAAAATGATACCTCACTTGCGTGGGTAGGCCTAGCGCCGGCGACAGGAAACACCCCAAAGCGCAACGTGGACACATCCTAAATTTTGGAAAAAAACGGAGGTGTTTTTTGCGAAGTGCCTACCTGTAGATTTTGGCCTCTAGCTCAGCCGGCACCTAGGGAAACCTACCAAACCTGTGCATTTCTGAAAACTAGAGACCTAGGGGAATCCAAGGAGGGGTGACTTGCGGGGCTCGGACCAGGTTCTGTTACCCAGAATCCTTTGCAAACCTCAAAATTTGGCTAAAAAAACACATGTCCCTCACATTTCTGTGGCAGAAAGTTCTGGAATCTGAGAGGAGCTACAAATTTCCTTCCACCTAGCGTTCCCCCAAGTCTCCCGATAAAAATGATACCTCACTTGCGAGGGTAGGCCTAGTGCCGGCGACAGGAAGCACCCCAAAGCGCAACGTGGACACATCGTAAATTTTGGAAAAAAGCAGAGGTGTTTTTTGCGAAGTGCCTACCTGTAGATTTTGGCCTGTAGCTCAGCCGGCACCTAGGTAAACCTACCAAACCTGTGCATTTCTGAAAACTAGAGACCTAAGGGAATCCAAGGAGGGGTGACTTGCGGGGCTCGGACCAGGTTCTGTTACCCAGAATCCTTTGCAAACCTCAAAATTTGGCTAAAAAAACACATGTCCCTCACATTTTTGTGGCAGAAAGTTCTGGAATCTGAGAGGAGCTACAAATTTCCTTCCACCCAGCGTTCCCCCAAGTCTCCCGATAAAAATGATACCTCACTTGCGTGGATAGGGCTCGCGCCGGCGACAGGAAACACCCCAAAGCGCAACGTGGACACATCCTAAATTTTGGAAAAAAACAGAGGTGTTTTTTGCGAAGTGCCTACCTGTAGATTTTGGCCTCTAGCTCAGCCGGCACCTAGGGAAACCTACCAAACCTGTGCATTTCTGAAAAGTAGAGACATAGGGGAATCCAAGGATGGGTGACTTGCGGGGCTCGGACCCGGTTCTGATACCCAGAATCCTTTGCAAACCTCAAAAATAGGCTAAAAAAACACATGTCCCTCACATTTTTGTGGCAGAAAGTTCTGGAATCTGAGAGGAGCTACAAATTTCCTTCCACCCAGCGTTCCCCCAAGTCTCCCGATAAAAATGATACCTCACTTGCGTGGGTAGGGCTAGCGCCGGCGACAGGAAACACCCCAAAGCGCAACATGGACACATCCTAAATTTTGGAAAAAAACGGAGGTGTTTTTTGCGAAGTGCCTACCTGTAGATTTTGGCCTGTAGCTCAGCCGGCACCTAGGGAAACCTACCAAACCTGTGCATTTCTGAAGACTAGAGACCTAGGGGAATCCAAGGAGGGGTGACTTGCGGGGCTCGGACCAGGTTCTGTTACCCAGAATCCTTTGCAAACCTCAAAATTTGGCTAAAAAAACACATGTCCCTCAAATTTTTGTGACTGAAAGTTCTGGAATTTGAGAGGAGCTACAAATTTCCTTCCACCCAGCGTTCCCCCAAGGCACCCGATAAAAATGATACCTCACTTGCGTGGGTAGGCCTAGCGCCGGCGACAGGAAACACCCCAAAGCGCAACGTGGACACATCCTAAATTTTGGAAAAAAACATAGGTGTTTTTTGCGAAGTGCCTACCTGTAGATTTTGGCCTCTAGCTCAGCCGGCACCTAGGGAAACCTACCAAACCTGTGCATTTCTGAAAACTAGAGACATAGGGGAATCCAAGGAGGGGTGACTTGCAGGGCTTGGACCAGGTTCTGATACCCAGAATCCTTTGCAAACCTCAAAATTTGGCTAAAAAAACACATGTTCCTCACATTTCTGTGGCAGAAAGTTCTGGAATCTGAGAGGAGCTACGTATTTCCTTCCACCCAGCGTTCCCCCAAGTCTCCCGATAACAATGATACCTCACTTGCGTGGGTAGGCCTAGCGCCGCGACAGGAAACACCCCAAAGCTCAACGTGGACACATCCTAAATTTTGGAAAAAAACAGAGGTGTTTTTTGCGAAGTGCCTACCTGTAGATTTTGGCCTCTAGCTCAGCCGGCACCTAGGGAAACCTACCAAACCTGTGCATTTCTGAAAACTAGAGACCTAGGGGAATCCAAAGAGGGGTGACTTGCGGGGCTCGGACCAGGTTCTGTTACCCAGAATCCTTTGCAAACCTCAAAATTTGGCTAAAAAAACACATGTCCCTCACATTTCTGTGGCAGAAAGTTCTGGAATCTGAGAGGAGCTACAAATTTCCTTCCACCCAGCGTTCCCCCAAGTCTCCCGATAAAAATGATACCTCACTTGCGTGGGTAGGCCTAGCGCCGGCGACAGGAAGCACCCCAAAGCGCAACGTGGACACATCCTAAATTTTGGAAAAAAACAGAGGTGTTTTTTGCGAAGTGCCTACCTGTAGATTTTGGCCTGTAGCTCAGCCGGCACCTAGGGAAACCTACCAAACCTGTGCATTTCTGAAAACTAGAGACCTAAGGGAATCCAAGGAGGGGTGACTTGCGGGGCTCGGACCAGGTTCTGTTACCCAGAATCCTTTGCAAACCTCAAAATTTGCTTAAAAAAACACATGTCCCTCACATTTTTGTGGCAGAAAGTTCTGGAATCTGAGAGGAGCTACAAATTTCCTTCCACCCAGCGTTCCCCCAAGTCTCCCGATAAAAATGATACCTCACTTGTGTGGGTAGGGCTAGCGCCGGCGACAGGAAACACCCCAAAGCGCAACGTGGACACATCCTAAATTTTGGAAAAAAACAGAGGTGTTTTTTGCGAAGTGCCTACCTGTAGATTTTGGCCTCTAGCTCAGCCGGCACCTAGGGAAACCTACCAAACCTGTGCATTTCTGAAAACTAGAGACCTAGGGGAATCCAAGGAGGGGTGACTTGCGGGGCTCGGACCAGGTTCTGTTAACCAGAATCCTTTGCAAACCTCAAAATTTGGCTAAAAAAACACATGTCCCTCACATTTTTGTGGCAGAAAGTTCTGGAATCTGAGAGGAGCTACAAATTTCCTTCCACCCAGCGTTCTCCCAAGTCTCCCGATAAAAATGATACCTCACTTGCGTGGGTAGGCCTAGCGCCGGCGACAGGAAACATCCCAAAGCGCAACGTGGACACATCCTAAATTTTGGAAAAAAACAGAGGTGTTTTTTGCGAAGTGCCTACCTGTAGATTTTGGCCTGTAGCTCAGCCGGCACCTAGGGAAACCTACCAAACCTGTGCATTTCTGAAAACTAGAGACCTAGGGGAATCCAAGGAGGGGTGACTTGCGGGGCTCGGACCAGGTTCTGTTACCCAGAATCCTTTGCAAACCTCAAAATTTGGCTAAAAAACACATGTCCCTCACATTTTTGTGGCAGAAAGTTCTGGAATCTGAGAGGAGCTACAAATTTCCTTCCACCCAGCGTTCCCCCAAGTCTCCCGATAAAAATGATACCTCACTTGCTTGGGTAGGCCTAGCGCCGGCGACAGGAAACACCCCAAAGCGCAACGTGGACACATCCTAAATTTTGGAAAAAAACGGAGGTGTTTTTTGCGAAGTGCCTACCTGTAGATTTTGGCCTCTAGCTCAGCCGGCACCTAGGGAAACCTACCAAACCTGTGCATTTCTGAAAACTAGAGACCTAGGGGAATCCAAGGAGGGGTGACTTGCGGGGCTCGGACCAGGTTCTGTTACCCAGAATCCTTTGCAAACCTCAAAATTTGGCTAAAAAAACACATGTCCCTCACATTTCTGTGGCAGAAAGTTCTGGAATCTGAGAGGAGCTACAAATTTCCTTCCACCTAGCGTTCCCCCAAGTCTCCCGATAAAAATGATACCTCACTTGCGAGGGTAGGCCTAGCGCCGGCGACAGGAAGCACCCCAAAGCGCAACGTGGACACATCGTAAATTTTGGAAAAAAGCAGAGGTGTTTTTTGCGAAGTGCCTACCTGTAGATTTTGGCCTGTAGCTCAGCCGGCACCTAGGTAAACCTACCAAACCTGTGCATTTCTGAAAACTAGAGACCTAAGGGAATCCAAGGAGGGGTGACTTGCGGGGCTCGGACCAGGTTCTGTTACCCAGAATCCTTTGCAAACCTCAAAATTTGGCTAAAAAAACACATGTCCCTCACATTTTTGTGGCAGAAAGTTCTGGAATCTGAGAGGAGCTACAAATTTCCTTCCACCCAGCGTTCCCCCAAGTCTCCCGATAAAAATGATACCTCACTTGCGTGGATAGGGCTAGCGCCGGCGACAGGAAACACCCCAAAGCGCAACGTGGACACATCCTAAATTTTGGAAAAAAACAGAGGTGTTTTTTGCGAAGTGCCTACCTGTAGATTTTGGCCTCTAGCTCAGCCGGCACCTAGGGAAACCTACCAAACCTGTGCATTTCTGAAAAGTAGAGACATAGGGGAATCCAAGGATGGGTGACTTGCGGGGCTCGGACCCGGTTCTGATACCCAGAATCCTTTGCAAACCTCAAAAATAGGCTAAAAAAACACATGTCCCTCACATTTTTGTGGCAGAAAGTTCTGGAATCTGAGAGGAGCTACAAATTTCCTTCCACCCAGCGTTCCCCCAAGTCTCCCGATAAAAATGATACCTCACTTGCGTGGGTAGGGCTAGCGCCGGCGACAGGAAACACCCCAAAGCGCAACGTGGACACATCCTAAATTTTGGAAAAAAACAGAGGTGTTTTTTGCGAAGTGCCTACCTGTAGATTTTGGCCTGTAGCTCAGCCGGCACCTAGGGAAACCTACCAAACCTGTGCATTTCTGAAGACTAGAGACCTAGGGGAATCCAAGGAGGGGTGACTTGCGGGGCTCGGACCAGGTTCTGTTACCCAGAATCCTTTGCAAACCTCAAAATTTGGCTAAAAAAACACATGTCCCTCAAATTTTTGTGACAGAAAGTTCTGGAATCTGAGAGGAGCTACAAATTTCCTTCCACCCAGCGTTCCCCCAAGTCTCCCGATAAAAATGATACCTCACTTGCGTGGGTAGGCCTAGCGCCGGCGACAGGAAACACCCCAAAGCGCAACGTGGACACATCCTAAATTTTGGAAAAAAACATAGGTGTTTTTTGCGAAGTGCCTACCTGTAGATTTTGGCCTCTAGCTCAGCCGGCACCTAGGGAAACCTACCAAACCTGTGCATTTCTGAAAACTAGAGACCTAGGGGAATCCAAGGAGGGGTGACTTGCGGGGCTCGGACCAGGTTCTGTTACCCAGAATCCTTTGCAAACCTCAAAATTTGCTTAAAAAAACACATGTCCCTCACATTTCTGTGGCAGAAAGTTCTGGAATCTGAGAGGAGCTACAAATTTCCTTCCACCTAGCGTTCCCCCAAGTCTCCCGATAAAAATGATACCTCACTTGCGAGGGTAGGCCTAGCGCCGGCGACAGGAAGCACCCCAAAGCGCAACGTGGACACATCGTAAATTTTGGAAAAAAGCAGAGGTGTTTTTTGCGAAGTGCCTACCTGTAGATTTTGGCCTGTAGCTCAGCCGGCACCTAGGGAAACCTACCAAACCTGTGCATTTCTGCAAACTAGAGACCTAAGGGAATCCAAGGAGGGGTGACTTGCGGGGCTCGGACCAGGTTCTGTTACCCAGAATCCTTTGCAAACCTCAAAATTTGGCTAAAAAAACACATGTCCCTCACATTTTTGTGGCAGAAAGTTCTGGAATCTGAGAGGAGCTACATATTTCCTTCCACCCAGCGTTCCCCCAAGTCTCCCGATAAAAATGATACCTCACTTGCGTGGGTAGGCCTAGCGCCGGCGACAGGAAACACCCCAAAGCGCAACGTGGACACATCCTAAATTTTGGAAAAAAACAGAGGTGTTTTTTGCGAAGTGCCTACCTGTAGATTTTGGCCTCTAGCTCAGCCGGCACCTAGGGAAACCTACCAAACCTGTGCATTTCTGAAAACTAGAGACATAGGGGAATCCAAGGAGGGGTGACTTGCGGGGCTCGGACCAAGTTCTGATACCCAGAATCCTTTGCAAACCTCAAAATTTGGCTAAAAAAACACATGTTCCTCACATTTCTGTGGCAGAAAGTTCTGGAATCTGAGAGGAGCTACAAATTTCCTTCCACCCAGCGTTCCCCCAAGTCTCCCGATAACAATGATACCTCACTTGCGTGGGTAGGCCTAGCGCCGGCGACAGGAAACACCCCAAAGCGCAACGTGGACACATCCTAAATTTTGGAAAAAAACAGAGGTGTTTTTTGCGAAGTGCCTACCTGTAGATTTTGGCCTCTAGCTCAGCCGGCACCTAGGGAAACCTACCAAACCTGTGCATTTCTGAAAACTAGAGACCTAGGGGAATCCAAGGAGGGGTGACTTGCGGGGCTCGGACCAGGTTCTGTTACCCAGAATCCTTTGCAAACCTCAAAATTTGGCTAAAAAAACACATGTCCCTCACATTTTTGTGGCAGAAAGTTCTGGAATCTGAGAGGAGCTACAAATTTCCTTCCACCCAGCGTTCCCCCAAGTCTCCCGATAAAAATGATACCTCACTTGTGTGGGTAGGGCTAGCGCCGGCGACAGGAAACACCCCAAAGCGCAACGTGGACACATCCTAAATTTTGGAAAAAAACAGAGGTGTTTTTTGCGAAGTGCCTACCTGTAGATTTTGGCCTCTAGCTCAGCCGGCACCTAGGGAAACCTACCAAACCTGTGCATTTCTGAAAACTAGAGACCTAGGGGAATCCAAGGAGGGGTGACTTGCGGGGCTCGGACCAGGTTCTGTTAACCAGAATCCTTTGCAAACCTCAAAATTTGGCTAAAAAACACATGTCCCTCACATTTTTGTGGCAGAAAGTTCTGGAATCTGAGAGGAGCTACATATTTCCTTCCACCCAGCGTTCCCCCAAGTCTCCAGATAAAAATGATACCTCACTTGCGTGGGTAGGCCTAGCGCCGGCGACAGGAAACACCCCAAAGCGCAACGTGGACACATCCTAAATTTTGGAAAAAAACAGAGGTGTTTTTTGCGAAGTGCCTACCTGTAGATTTTGGCCTCTAGCTCAGCCGGCACCTAGGGAAACCTACCAAACCTGTGCATTTCTGAAAACTAGAGACATAGGGGAATCCAAGGAGGGGTTACTTGCGGGGCTCGGACCAGGTTCTGATACCCAGAATCCTTTGCAAACCTCAAAATTTGGCTAAAAAAACACATGTTCCTCACATTTCTGTGGCAGAAAGTTCTGGAATCTGAGAGGAGCTACAAATTTCCTTCCACCCAGCGTTCCCCCAAGTCTCCCGATAACAATGATACCTCACTTGCGTGGGTAGGCCTAGCGCCGGCGACAGGAAACACCCCAAAGCGCAACGTGGACACATCCTAAATTTTGGTAAAAAACAGAGGTGTTTTTTGCGAAGTGCCTACCTGTAGATTTTGGCCTCTAGCTCAGCCGGCACCTAGGAAAACCTACCAAACCTGTGTATTTCTGAAAACTAGAGACCTAGGGGAATCCAAGGAGGGGTGACTTGCTGGGCTCGGACCAGGTTCTGTTACCCAGAATCCTTTGCAAACCTCAAAATTTGGCTAAAAAAACACATGTTCCTCACATTTCTGTGGCAGAAAGTTCTGGAATCTGAGAGGAGCTACAAATTTCCTTCCACCCAGCGTTCCCCCAAGTCTCCCGATAACAATGATACCTCACTTGCGTGGGTAGGCCTAGCGCCGGCGACAGGAAACACCCCAAAGCGCAACGTGGACACATCCTAAATTTTGGAAAAAAACGGAGGGGTTTTTTGCGAAGTGCCTACCTGTAGATTTTGGCCTCTAGCTCAGCCGGCACCTAGGGAAACCTACCAAACCTGTGCATTTCTGAAAACTAGAGACCTAGGGGAATCCAAGGAGGGGTGACTTGCGGGGCTCGGACCAGGTTCTGTTACCCAGAATCCTTTGCAAACCTCAAAATTTGGCTAAAAAAACACATGTTCCTCACATTTTTGTGGCAGAAAGTTCTGGAATCTGAGAGGAGCTACAAATTTCCTTCCACCCAGCGTTCCCCCAAGTCTCCCGATAAAAATGATACCTCACTTGCGTGGGTAGGCCTAGCGCAGGCGACAGGAAACACCCCAAAGCGCAACGTGGACACATCCTAAATTTTGGAAAAAAACAGAGGTGTTTTTTGCAAAGTGCCTACCTGTAGCTTTTGGCCTGTAGCTCAGCCGGCACCTAGGGAAACCTACCAAACCTGTGCATTTCTGAAAACTAGAGACCTAGGGGAATCCAAGGAGGGGTGACTTGCGGGGCTCGGACCAGGTTCTGTTACCCAGAATCCTTTGCAAACCTCAAAATTTGGCTAAAAAAACACATGTTCCTCACATTTCTGTGGCAGAAAGTTCTGGAATCTGAGAGGAGCTACAAATCTCCTTCCACCCAGCGTTCCCCCAAGTCTCCCGATAAAAATGATACCTCACTTGCGTGGGTAGGCCTAGCGCCGGCGACAGGAAACACCCCAAAGCGCAACGTGGACACATCCCATTTTTTGAAAGAAAACAGTGCCTACCTGTGGATTTTGGCCTGTAGCTCACCCGGCACCTAGGGAAACCTACCAAACCTGTGCATTTCTGAAAACTAGAGACCTAGGGGAATCCAAGAAGGGGTGACTTGCGGGGCTCGGACCAGGTTCTGTTACCCAGAATCCTTTTCAAACCTCAAAATGTGGCTAAAAAAACACATGTTCCTCACATTTCTGTGGCAGAAAGTTCTGGAATCTGAGAGGAGCCACAAATGTCCTTCCACCCAGCGTTCCCCCAAGTCTCCCGATAAAAATGATACCTCACTTGTGTGGGTGGGCCAGGTGCCTGCAACAGAATAAGGCCCAAAACCTGAAGGGATAGAAGGGATAGTTGGGGGAGCCACGCAAGCCACACCTCCCTGGACTCCTTGGGGTGCCTATTTTTAAAAAGTTTCTGGGTTTTGTAGGTTTCCCTACATGACAGCCGCACCCTGGACCAAAAACATAGGTGGGCCCTCCCCCCCCAAACACAGGCATTTTTGGAATATATCACTTTGATGTGTGCACATACGTCTGTGATGTGCCAAACACTAAAATTGTGAAAAGAAACACACTTAGGTTATGTGAAGAAGACCCCTCACCCACCAACCAAGTTGGTGGCATGCTTCATCATCGGGGTCCCACCCGAGGCACCTAGCGTGTCACAGGTGTGCTGCGACGCCTGATTACAGCGGAGCAGGTTTTGTCTTTTTTTACAACACATACTGGTTGGATTTCGTACGAGGGTGAGTGATGGTTCAGTGGATCAAATTTTATTAACAAGAGATTTCACAAAACTGAAATGCACTGCTAATAACTGAAAGGCAAAAAAGTGAACCAATGACTCACAGCTCGTGAGCTGTAAAGCCGCGACAAGGCACCAACCGCTTAACAGGCCATTCACACACCTTTCATACATGACACCACAAGACCATTCATACCGCCAGCCACGGGCCCAGCACATTACAACACTCACATCGACAGACCGCGCCACTCAAGGGCCCATCACTTACATACGCCCACATGCCTGATACAAGAATCACACCAGCTGATGGGAGTGTGGACTGCCGTTCGGCTGGCACTGCCAGCCAAGCGCCACCCCACGCACACCGCCAGCCAAGCGCCACCCCACGCACACCGCCAGCCAAGCGCCACCCCTCGCACACCGCCAGCCAAGCGCCACCCCACGCACACCGCCAGCCAAGCGCCACCCCACGCACACCGCCAGCCAAGCGCCACCCCACGCACACCGCCAGCCAAGCGCCACCCCACGCACACTGCCAGCCAAGCGCCACCCCACGCACACCGCCAGCCAAGCGCCACCCCACGCACACCGCAATCACTTTTTTTTATTTATAAACAAAGAAACTACTAATTATAAAATAAGCACAAAACTACAAACACAAAAGCTCTAACTAAATACACAACAGATGCCAACCGTGAAACATATGAAAATATAAAACAGACAGCTTACGCTCAAGGTATTTCCCAGAATTTTTTTGGGGTATGGTAACTTCTGTAACAGCCGGGAACACACAGCCCAGGCTTTGAAGGGCATTTGGGGCAGTACATACGGCTCTCCCTCCGGATTAATCTCCGGGCACATACTCTACATTTCTTTGTGGGCATGTCTTTTTTGGGAGTGGGAGGAATGTGATCTGGAAAGTGCCGATCTTTCAATCTAGCCACATCCTCCACCACTTCTACTCTAGGAACTCTTGCCGGTTCCACCACAATAAGGCTTTCTATCACCGACTCCTGAAATTTAACAAATGTCATCCTTGACTCGGGTGAACAATCCTTGTATACAATAAAGGCATTAAAAGTTGCCAAATGAAATAAATGTAGGGCCAACTTTTTATACCACACATATGACTTACGAAGAGCAGTGTAAGGTTCTAACCTCTGATCTACTCTATCAACACCACCCATGTGCCTATTGTAGTCCAAAATGCACGCAGGTTTGTGCACTTCCACAACCTGACCCCAAACAGCCACAGGGGAAGTACTCTCATCATGGATGGTCGATAGCATGTACACATCCCTCCTGTCTGAAAATTTCAGAGCTAGCAGCTCATTATTCCGCAAAGCACTGCACTGTCCCCTCTCACGTTTTTTACAGACAAGCTCCCTTGGATAGCCTTTCCGGTTAGAACGGATTGTGCCACAAGCAACAGTGTCCACCCTAAACAACTCCTTGAACAACGGCACTCCAGTGTAGAAATTATCTACGTACAAATGGTGACCTTTGTTAAACAGCCGTCTAGCAAGTTCCCACACAATTTTTTCGCTAACTCCAAAAGTGGCCGGACAACCAGGAGGGTCAATACTGGAATCCCTACCAGTGTAGACCCGGAAATTATACACATATCCTGTACTGCTTTCTGACAGCAGATACAATTTAATCCCATACCGTGCCCTCTTACTAGGAATGTACTGCTTAAAAACTAAACGCCCCTTGAAAAGGACCAAAGACTCGTCCACACTTATCTCTTTGCCTGGGACATAGACCTCTGAAAACCGATCCACAAAATGATCAAGGACAGGCCTAATCTTAAAAAGGCGGTCACAATCAGGGTGATCTCGTGGCAAGGCTAAAGCATTGTCTACAAAATGCAGCATACGAAGAAGAAGCAAATACCGATTACGTGTCATAGTTGCAGGAAATATAGCAGTTGCCATCAAGGGACTAGTAGACCAATAAGAAGCCAGTGACGGCTTCCTGATCAACCCCATCAAAAAAGACAAACCTAAAAACCTTTTCATCTCTTCCAGATATGTGGGAACCCAATGAGTAGCTCTAGACTGAGGCTTAAGTCTGGCAGCGTTGTCCCGCAAATATTGCTCTGCAAACACATTTGTCTGCTCCACAATCTCTTCCAAAAATACATCGTCCATAAACAAGTGAAAGAAATGGACAGGCAGAAAGTTTTCCGTATTAACTCTACACCCTGGGAGACCAGTAAATGCAGGTAACTGTGGCTGCTCCATGTTTGGGGCAATCCAGGTGTCAGGTCTTCCAATGGGAAACCCTGCAGCCCCAGGCTGCTGCACTCTTGGCACATCAATGTCCTCCTCTAACACAGGCCCTTCATCTGCACTGAGAGTAGCTTCCTCATCAGAAGAATACTCTCGGACAGAAAACTCACTTCCAGAATCTCCTGCTTCCTCCTCTGCCTCAGATGCAGAGTCAGTGTCGTAATCATGGTCTGAAGATGACTCAAAGAGCATGCGAACAACCTGCTGAGCGGTCACTTTGTGGCTAGCCATGATCCTAACAACAAATGGATTGCCAACAACAACTAGCACTAAAATAAGTAATAAACAAAGTGTAGCTTTATCACAAAGAGTTATGTACTACAAAAAACTATACCACACAGTTGCCTGAAATAGCTACTCACCAAGCAACTACTCTGCACAGACAGCAATCACCAATGATATCCCACTAAAAAGAAAAAAGAAAAAAGCAATTTAGACATATGACAACACAAACACCACTGTGCTCAAATCTAAGGACAATGTCAAACACACAATACTGCATTTAGTACACCACCTACAACCATGTCAACAATACTCCTTTGGAGTAAATTGCGTTCACTTACCTAAAACATGCAACTATGCAAACCACAGGACAACTACTGCCAAAACCGCAAAGATCCACAGCAAAGGAAGCAAAAGCGTTGAACTAGAAGAAAAAGAAGAAATAAATTGTTATAATCACAAATACAAATACTTTGCCAGTTGACAAACACCCCACCACCAAGAACTTAGAAGTTGTCCCTGGTACCTAAGTGGATCTTGTCCCCCTCGGGGTAGATGGGCGTAAAAGAATTGGCCAATCTGACCCCAAGGGGGGCAGAAATGGGCAACACCTCTGTGCCCCCTTTCAGGGGGCGACCCTTCCCCAAGGGGGCACCCCCAGCACAACACAAAATAAAAAAATCCCTGCCGTATTGGTGGTCTCTGCCCCCCTCGGGGGCAGATGGCCCTACAAAATTACGGGCAGAGATGGGTAATACAAATTTTCCCCACCTTAGGGGGGGCGACCGTTGCCCAAGGGGTGCCCCCAAACAAACACCAAACACAATCCCTGGCACCTAGTGTGCTTCCAACGCCCCCCCCCCGGGGCCAGATCGTCCAAAAAATGGCTGGTCTGCCATCGGGGGGGGGCCGAAACAGAAAAAAAAAGCTCCCCAGGGGAGCGACCCTTGCCACAGGAGTTGCCCCCAAAATAAACAATAAAAACAAAATCCCTGGTGTCTAGAGGTTTTCTTCCCCCCCCCCGGGGGCAGATCAGCCCAAAAATCGGCTGATCTGCCTCCGGGGGGGGGGGGCAAAATACAAATAAAAATTGCCCCCGGGGGAGGGTCGCCCCCAAAAACACACATAAACAAAGATGTCCCTGGTGTCTAGTGGTTTTCGCCCCCCCCTGGGGGCAGATCCGCCGAAAAATCAGCGGATCTGCCCCCAGGGGGGGCGAAATACAAATAAAAATTGCCCCCGGGGGGGGCGACCCTTGCCCAAGGGGTCGCCCCCAAAAACACACATAAACAAAGATATCCCTGGTGTCTAGTGGTTTTCGCCCCCCCCCCGGGGGCAGATCCGCCGAAAAAATGGTGGATCTGCCCCCAGGGGGGGTGAAATACAAATAAAAATTGCCCCCGGGGGGGGCGACCCTGGCCCAAGGGGTCGCCCCCAAAAACACACATAAACAAAGATATCCCTGGTGTCTAGTGGTTTTCGCCCCCCCTGGGGGCAGATCCGCCAAAAAAACGGCGGATCTGCCCCCAGGGGGGGGCGAAATACAAATAAAAATTGCCCCCGGGGGGGCGACCCTTGCCCAAGGGGTCGCCCCCAAAAACAAACATAAAAAAAATATCCCTGGTGTCTAGTGGTTTTCGCCCCCCCCCCGGGGGCAGATCCGCCGAAAAATCGGCGGATCTGCCCCCAGGGGGGGGCGAAATACAAATAAAAATTGCCCCGGGGGAGGGCGACCCTTGCCCAAGGGGTCGCCCCCAAATTTAGGCAAAAAGAAAATCCCTGGTGGCTAGTGGAGATTCCTGCTCCACGATGGCGGGCCCTGCCCGCCATCGTGGAGCAGGAATCTTGAGAAAACAGACACAGGGGGAAAGGAAAAACCCTTTCCTTTCCCACCGTGTCTGTTTTCTCAACCCCCCCGCCCCCCAAAAACGGAGAGGACTCACCTTTGAGCTCCTGCTCCGAAGACGCGCTGGAAGCAAATGGCTTCCAGCGCGCCGGCAACACTAGATGACGTCAGCGCGCTGTGCGCGCGCTGACATCATCGGATTGCCGTGGGGGGGGGCGGGGGTGGAAGGGGAAGGTCTTCCCGGTCCATCCCCGCCTGGGGGGGAAGGGGGTGCACGGGGGGCGCGCTAGCGCGCCCCCAAGTTCCCCGGTGCCTCGGACGAGATGATCTCGTCCAAGGCACAGGGGAACTGTAGCCTAGGATGAGATCATCTCGTCCAAGGCACAGAACCGGTTAAATATAAGTTAACATACGTCATTAATAGTTCATTATCTTCCCTCAACCACTTTGATGTATGCTTTTCATGTGGAAGCCGTAATTATGAGAAACATTTGATGGAAGTTGGGAACAAGTACAAGAAGAATTAAATAAGAATTTGTCCATGATACTGATTGGATGAGGACCCCTTATCACCCCTAATTAATTAGGTTTCTGTTTTTTGGAGTAGGCAGCACTACAGTATATCCACTAATTATAGAAGATAATACATTAATATAATAATACAATATAACCAGCACCATGGATAGGGATAAAGTAGCAGAGGAACTTTTCAGGAGTCTGGACAGCGGACATACAATATACCAAGCAACAGGTAGTGGAACCCGGAGGACCAAAGAAGGTCTAAAAGATAAATTCATAAGATTAGAGAAACTAAAAAGAAATGAAATGTCTAGATGGTGGGATGCAGTCACAGTTAAACAATATAAAAAATTGGATAGAATACCTAGGGGTTCAAGGTCGCATATTTTTCCAACGCACGATGATTTGGATGCAGATCTACTTAGGACATGGGAGGATGAATTAAAGTCAAATTCAATGAAACTTAGGGATATTTTAGTGGAAAATGCTGAGAGGAAGGTTTTAAAACTACAATCTGAGATTGAAATATTGGAAAAAGAAATTAGTGAGCTAAATCTGAAAGAAGCAACAGAAAAGAATCATGTGATTTTGAATGAAGTGATAATGAAATTTCAAGATGAGGTCAAACATAGAAAAGCAAGAAAATTGAAGAGAGATGAGTTAGACTATCAAAATGGGAGAGCATTTACCTTTTCAAGAAAATATGATAATTTAGTAAGACAAACTGTAGTAACATCGGAATCCACAAGTTCTTTAGAGTCAGCAACAACTTCTAGGAGCAGTGCAGAAATTAGTACAAGTGATACAGAGGGGGTGGATGTGCAATCATTGAGATCAGATAAATTAGGAGGTGCTTTTTTACAGGAGTTGAAAAGGATAAAACAGGCCAATTGGGAACAGAGTCAAAAGAGAAGTTGAGGAGGAGGACAAGAAGAGGGAAAAGAGGCAAAGGTAGGCGAATCGTACCTAGGCATGAAAACGAGATCACGGGACAAGAAAACATAGATTACTTGTCAAAAGAAACAAATAATGTGGTGAACCTATCTAATAAAGAACTTTCATCTGATATGTTGCAACTTTTGAACAAAGGACTGGGTTTTTGCCCAACGTCCAGAGGTGATATTTGTAAGTCAAAGATAGATCTTTACAAATATGTCAGAAAGTTAAAATTGAAAAAATACTTCGATACCCATTTGTTAGCAGCAAGAGCAACACCGCAAAATATATCGACTTTCAGTGAGATAACAATACAAGATGTATATGACACCATGATGTTGATGTCCATTACAGATTATGAAGAATATCCAACAACCACATCTATGGTAATGCATGATTTAAATGTTTCACCGGATGTTCATGTTACAAGTGGACTCAAACAAAGATCTACTTGGATACCGAGACAAGTGTTGGACAATAACATTGATGTATTTTTTAAACTGGTGTGGCGAGATTTGGATCAAGAAGAGACTAAGAAGAGGAATATTATGAAGCACAACTTAAATTATCAAGAACATCTGGCACTAAAAATGTTGAAATCCGATGAAAATGTAGTTATCAAGAGAGCAGACAAAGGAGGAAATATAGTAGAGATGAACCGTGATGATTATGAAAAAGAGATTTATACACAGTTACATGATACTGAATGTTATGAAAGACTATCTCATAATCCAATGATGTGGTTAACAGGCAAGATAAATAGATTACTTAAAAACTGGTGGGATAAGAATTTATTGGATGAAGATGAATACTTATATCTATTAGTGAATCATCCAAAATATCCCTGTCTGTACACATTGCCAAAGATACACAAACAATGTGAATTTCCACCAGGAAGACCGATAGTCTCAGGTATAGGAGGTCCGACGGAGAGATTATCTGAATTTGTGGACATATTTTTACAACCTTTTGTATATAACCTTCCTTCGTATATCAAAGATACAAAACATATACTGAGTTTACTATCGGATATTCAGTGGGAATCAGGTATGATCATGGTCACTTTGGATGTAGTGGCATTATACAATAGTATTCAACATGAATGTGGCATTCAAGCCATCAAACACATGCTTAACAGAAGATCAGTGAGTCTAATGGAACATACACATATGATAATACAGATGATAGATCTCATCTTAAATCACAACTATTTCCTCTTTAAGAAAGATTGGTACAAACAGAAACAAGGGGTAGCAATGGGGTCGAGATTTTCTCCCTCACATGTGAACCTCTTCATGGGATGGTTTGAGGAGAAATGGGTGTGGGGCCCAGAAGCAGCAGAGTGGCAGTCAGATATCTTGTACTGGGGACGGTACATTGACGATTGTTTCATGCTATGGACAGGTAAAGAAGAGAAATTAATAAGATTTTGTGAATATCTCAATAACAATGAAGTCAACATCAAATTTACATATAAATATAGTGTGACCTGCATAGATTTTCTAGATGTCGAACTGTTTGTGGTAAATGATAAGATAGAGAGCAGACTGTACCGAAAACAAACATCCTGTAATACTTTATTACATGCGACGAGTGCACATCCAAAACATCAAATAGAAGCAATACCTTTTGGAGAGATGGGGAGAGCAAGACGCAATTGTAGTAGGAATTGTGATTTTCAAGAGTGTATCAAGGATATGGGACGGAGATTCATTGTAAGAGGTTAGTTGGAGGATGTAGTAACTAAATCTCAACGCAAAGCCTCCAAAATATCTCGATCAAAGACACTGTTGCATCATAGCCTCATAGATGAAGGGAGTAAGGATACTGATACCCACAAAGTTAGGATAATTTTGGATTACACAGAGAATTCACATAAACTATTGAGAATTATGAAAAGACATTGGTCCATACTTACACAAGACCGAACTCTTAATAAATACATTGGTAGCAAGCCGGAGGTTGCATATAGGAGGGGTAATACACTCAATAATATTCTCAGTCCCAGTTATTTGTTGAATACAATCAAACCCAGTTGGCTTCATTTACATAATTTAGGTTCTTATAAATGTGGCTGTTGTGCCATGTGCAAATGGGTGTGGCACGCAAAGAAGGTCTTTTTGGGCACTGATGATAAGGAGTATAGTATTAGATCACACATAGATTGTAATACCAAATTTGTAGTATACATGTTGTCCTGCAAGTGCGGAAAGATATATGTGGGCAGCAGTATTCGTCCCCTGTAAGTAAGAATTTCAGAACATTGGAGAGCAATCAGACAGGAAGATGAACGATATCCAATAGCCTCCCATATAAAGACATGTGAAAAACAAGGTACTTATAAAGAATTCAAATTTTTTGGTTTTGATCAATGTGAACAAAATCCACGAGGTGGTAACAGGGAATTGACTTTACGCAGAAGGGAATCAATCTGGATAATGCGATTAGGGGCAGTAGAATGAGGCCTCAATTCAGATTATGAAATGGAATACTTCCTTGGTGACAGATAGGCAGAAATTTACCATTATAATGTTACGAATATGACTTTGGTAGGACTCTATAGGTAATTTGTGGTTAGCATCATGACTCATAAATTTTGAAGAAATGTAAGTATGAAAAAACATGTGATAATATAATTTGATTTGAGATTGTGTACAAATTACTGATCAAGAATTTAAGGTTGAAAATGATTATGGGAGTAGAATATATATTATGTAATGTGCCCTTGTCAAGAATATGCATTTATACACATACTTAGGTTTAACCACATGATATTCAGATTGAAGGCCTAAGAGAGACACAGTAGATAATATTCTTTTGGATAAACTATATTGGGAGTGAATATTCACTAGCCAACTTTTTTAGAAAGCTTCACTCTAATTTACAATATAAATTAGTTTGAGATACGAGTAAACGCGAGCACATACAAAAGACAAGTACGTTTTCAATATCTATAGACCGGGGACGGTCCACTTTCTATTTCCATGCTTTTGCCAAGTACATAAACGCCGAAGGAAACAATGGTGTTTCTTTAGTAGCGTCCGACGTACTCGCGGCGACATACTGCTCAGAGTGATGTAAGATTCTAATATATAGGATGATGTATGACACATCCTTTTTTGATATAGCTTCTCAGATTTTTCAGTAATTTATGCGCACTAAAAGTTACGATTTACTGACAGGATACGCCGGGTTCCGTCATCCAATAACAGGTTTGTCTGAGACTCAGCAGGCAATATTGTGAGTTCTGGATACCGATTACAGGTATGCCTTTGGGAGTTGTGGTTTGCGCACTGGTGCACAATAGGGATTCTCATCACACTTTAGCGCTGGTGCCAGTACTAATTAGGTCAGCACTATTTTGCTAATACCATTAATTTTATGTACCTTGAATGGGGATATAATTTGTGGGACTAATATTAGAGACTTTAGTCAACAATTAATGATGATGGGCTAAAATAATGAAGATCAATTATCACAATTACTTGGGGCACATGTAATTAAGAATGTCTGCACCTAAAATCTTACGGCTTCCACATGAAAGGCATGTATCAAAGTGGTTGAGAGAAGATAACGAACTATTAATGACGTATGTTAACTTATATTTAATGGAAATGTTATTATAGGGAGTCCTGAAGAAGTTGATGGGCACTCCCTAGACGAAACACGTGTTGACAAGTGACAAGTGGTGATGATAAGTGACAAGTGGTGATGTAATTGATCGAAATTTGAAATACGGACCAGTGATGACTTAACTATGGAAATTTGGAATACGACATTGTGAGGACTTTTTGATGAAATTCGGAACATTATGATAAACATTTGATGGAATTTGGGAACAAGTACAAGAAGAATTAAATAAGAATTTGTCCATGATACTGATTGGATGAGGACTCTTTATATGCAATTGTAGTAATTTTGTTTTTTTTAACTACTGACTACCATACTTGTTTTGATTAGCAATTTTAGCATGTGCTGCTATAATTTGAATGTAGGTTTACAGTCCTTAAAGGCCCTTTGTTTCTGAAGAACGCTCAGTTAAAAAGAATCATTTGCAATGCAACGGGTCTCGCATTACGTCGAGTTAGAGCTATTGGCGTTGTAAACTCCTAACCAGACTTTTCTTGCCACATTAGATGAAAAAAAAAAAATGAGCACGATCACGCTGCGTAATAAAGAGAAAAAGTTGTTCAGAAACCATATGGAAAACATGGAGCCTCATATGTTTCCATTAGTGTACCGGTGCTGTTGAGGAGAGCTAAACACCGGAAAAGGTATGACGTGTGCATGCCTTTTACGAATGAAAAAAGCGGATTTTAAAAGGCAAGCCCACGAACCAACGAAAGTGACTGACATAACATGGGTGTGGTCAAAATCCCCCTAAAGAGATATTACAAGAGGGACGGAGCACTTTGCGCTCGCCCCTAATAATTTGAAGGGCACCTAGTAATTCAATAAACCCGTTATTATTAAGCATAATAGTCATTAGCCAGTAATTAACCTTGGTTTTAGGTAAAAGACAAGTGCAGCAAAATAAGTTCGCAGAATTATTCCAATAGTTTCAAAAACATCAGCCTTGGTGTCACCCTTCACAAGATGTTCCACCAGTAAACTAAAAATTCACATAGATTGCAGCACAGATTGCATTTTCGTGTTATATCGCCATGTATTATTGTTCAGTGTAATGAAAAAAGATAAACCAATAAAAAAATAAATTACATTAATTTAAAAAATCCAGATGCTTGAATGTCAGAACTCAGAGTGCCTGTACACCCTGATATACATTTTTAATTAAGAACAAAAATTGTATTTCATTGCAGTATATTTTCTGCCGGCTTTGCTTCCCACAAATGTGTTCTAGCTAAAACTTTGTCTAATCGCATTTGATTTGATGAGAAAGAAAATTAGTGATTGCTTGTTGGAGCTTTTGCATGGGGAGCGGGAACAATGGATTTGAGAGTAGTGATAGATTATAGTTAGTGAATGTCTCCTGGATAAAACCACGGAGCCTTGCGCTGGCATTCAACACCAAAAATTGAATTAACAAAAGCAAACTGAAGTTGTACACAATCCATATTATTCTCCCAGGTGAGCTACTGTGCTTCATGCTAATACTTCAAAAGCAAGCAAACTTTAGCTAATTACGAGCTAGTTTATTCTCCCTTGCTAAATTTTGGCAGGTTGCTGCTGCAAATTATGAAAAATAAATGTGAAATATGCAGATGTCTTTTGTTTGAAGCAGATGTTTAGTCCTTCTTGCCAGAATCTAATCAGTTGTTTCCCCAGCGCCCCTCACCCCGCCCGCCTCCAATATTGTCCAACTGATGTTAGAAAATATGGAGTGTACAGTATACCACAAACATGTCAGCTGTTTTCTGTCAGACAGCATAGTACATGCTGCAAAGATGCAGACCGGCAACAACTGTAAGGAAAGACAAAATACGCCTTCAGCACCCTGGAATCTGGTAGAAGAATCCTCGATAATTGGAGAAATTTACCCTCGTGTGAAGCGATTACTTCTGTCAGGTCTGAAAGCGTCTTTTTTATTACTTTCAACATTTCCCACAGTGCTCAGTTGAAATGCATAATGTAAGAGTCTTTTGTTACTGTGGCAATAAATATAATTACAAACGAAGGGTTATTTCTCTTTGCTTCCTGTCATATGCTTCTTGATGTCTGCTTTTGAATGATGCTATGTTTCCTTTTTATCCTTCCTCCTCCCTTTTGCACCCTATGTGTATGGCAACATTTGTACACTTTCAAAAGATACTATGATTTTGATCAATTTTGTTTTATAAAATGTTACAATATCTATCAGAAAGGTGCTGCCATTGATTTCCAAAAAGTAACTATAATGTGTAAATGAAATGTTTCACTCTGGGTGATAGAAGTGTTTATTAGAACAAAGCTCATAAAATTATTTGAGGCAAAGCAGTTAGCATGCGCTGCCGACATAGAACATCATTAGCAAAGCAGAGAAAAAATTGAACTAACATTCTTTTCAATTTCTGTAGCAAGTACATTGTGAGCGAGACAACTGCTCTCTCTCTCTTTTTTGCCTTCTGACGTCAGTATCGTGGTTGTGGAGAATGGCATCCTTGGGAGGGATACTGTTTTATCCAATCATAATACCTTACCCCGACCAGATTTTACTGGCCGAAAAATCCATCCTGTAGAATATTTCCAGGTGCAAATCATCACAGGTTTCTGCCGAAGGTTTACAGGTGGGTGGTGGCAGGAAAAAAGGGTGGACGTGAGCTGTTAGGGGTAAGCATTGCATTCTCACTCCATGCTGGAGGAAGGCCTCGAGCAAGGGCAGGGGCCTGGGGCTGTGGTGCTCTTGCAGAACAACCTAAAGTGACTTTACCGTTTGGATTTAATTGTGGGTAAATCTGGCCCCATGTTTCCACACCAGGAAAGTTCGAAAAAACCCAGGAAAGTTATAATTAAGAAAAGCGTCATCCCATGTGGGAATACAGCTGTGATCGACCTATAACTCTCCTTTATGGTACAGTAATAAACTCACTACTCGCTCCAACCCTGGTGGTTTCTCTAATTTTAGAGGCATAACGGAAGGAATGCTGTGTGTAACATCATTTTATTACGTTAATGGGTCTGAACTAGAATCTCATGCATTTATAAAGACCTTTTTTAAATTTATCATTATGTTGGAGGCTTGGATCATGGCAGTGGAGGGGGGGCCATGGGCAAGGAGAGCTGAAAGCCTATTCCCAGCTTTGCAGGGGTATGCCTTAAGTAAAGAATATGTTTTTTAAAAGTGCTTGGCAAATTCTAGACCAAACAATTTGGAAAGGTTTGTTGGTCCACTGACTGAAAATAAATGACAATTCATGGTCTGGTTAAAGATGATTACCCAGGCCTCATCAGAAATATTGGGATGTTCTGCTTTGTAATTCGCATTGTCGCAACTTCGCTGCAATTGGATACCAGAAGATTGTGTGGCAGTTAATGCCAAGAACCTATAGTCAAAAAGCAAACAAAAAAGATTCCAATTGAACTCAAAAAGATGTCTTTGGGACAGTAGCAGAAAAGAACCTTAAAGTCAGGGAACTACAAAATATCGTCTAAAAGTATTGTCAAACAAACGCAGGCCTTGGCATGTTATCCAGAAAAGGAGATTTGCCTTTACATGCCTTACCTAAGTATTGTGTTTCGGGTTGCCTCATGCATAGGTTTAAGGTGGCAGATGCTTCAGGGGTAAAAGAATGGGGAGAGGGTAGTTGGTGGTTTGTTGGTGATTGGAGAGGAGTTCCGTTAGTTTGCATTTGTTTACTTGTACAGACCTTCAGTCACAGACACCACAGCCTCACGCCCAGTCTGTGTGATCCTGCAGGCCCCTAAGGTTTGAACGGCCAACACTTTGGCATGTCACTGGTGTGCGTCTATGCAGCACTAGTTTCCACTTACCAGATTTGCTGCCCCATGACAGAGGTCCAGGTCAAGTCCTGGGATGTGAATGGCTTGCTGGACTGCATTAAGTGTGCAGCAGTCCTCCATTACGCCAAGCACTTCCACCTTGCCTTTCACATGCTACAGGGAACCCATTTGGTGGGTGAGAACTGCAATGGCATGAATACAACAGGGTCTACCATTCGGGGTACACACGAGGGTCCCGAGGTTTAGCTGTTTTAATATGTAGATGGTTTCCCCTTGCGGTGACCAACACGCATACAGGCTCTCACAAGGTAAATCAGGATCGAGGGCCTGCTTGAAGGTAAACAATATAACTTCCTGTCAATCTATGTACTGAATCCATTCCTCTCTTCCATGGTGAGCTCCGTGATAAAAACCCTTTTGAACGTCCCACAGGGCAATGTTATTATTTAGGGGGGGAGTTTAATGCTGTCCAGATCGGTGACCTCAGTAAGCACCCTCTGGGAGGCCAGCAAAGTCACAATTAGAGGCCTAGTGAAGGGGTATATTTGGGTCAAAGAGACGGAGAAATTGGCATGCATCCTTACCTTGGAATGTCCGGCTATCACACAGACTTTGGTGGAGCTCATCTGCTGACTGGCAGCAGCAAGAGCATCGGTGAGGCAAATCTCACTGAAAGAGGCACAATGTGTTGGAGGGCAACAAACCGAGGGTTTACAAGAACAGAGATAAGTCCGGGAACATATTCTACTGGCTGCCCACCAGGGTGATGGTCTCCACATTCATTGATTCTGAAAGTCACAGTAGGGGCAGCATCCCTGATATAGTACAAGTGTTTGGTGACTGCTATTGAGAGATATATATGCTCATAGAGCAAGACCCCAGTGATAGGTGGTCCACCCACTGCTGACTGAAATCTCCCTACCCATAATCCCACAGGCACCTGCCCTTAATTTGTATCAGCCAATCACAGCCAAATAAATTGATGCTATTCTTTCAGATATGCCCACAGGTAAGACTCCAGGCCCAGACAGCTTTCCTATTGAGTATTATAACAAATTCTGCAACATGAGGGCTGGATTTTCCCCCAGAGAAGAACACCACCATAATTGTGGTAATGCCAAAAGCTAGCCAACCTTCAGACTGATGTGCCTCGTATAAGCCTATCTCCTTCATTAACTCCTACATTAAAATATGCACAAAGGCCCTGCGAATCGGCTATGATGAATCATCCACCCCGGTCAGTGTGGCTTTATGTCAACCCATAGCATCTGACACTGCATAAGCAGATTCAAGATGGCCATTTCTAAGCACATCATCTTCATCACCCCTCAGCCCTACTCTTAATAGACTTTGAGAAGGCCTTCGTCACAGTGGACTAGTCCTTCCTGAGTATGGTCCTAAAATGTGTGGGCTGGGAGCTTGCTTCTTTAGGCTCATTAAGCTTCTGTACTCTCGCCCACTAACACTGGCTGAAATAAATGTGTCACTTTCATCCCCCTTTCCCATCCACGGAGGCTTCTGGCAGGGCTGCCCCCTCTCACCTCTGCTCTTAACCTTATCCATTGAACCTTCTGGCAAGACTCATGTGCTGTGATGCTCAGTGCAGGGGTGGTCATGGGACAGTGGATCAGAGGGAAGAATTGCGCTGTATATAGATGCATCTTGCTGTTTCTAGCCAACCCGCATGTTGTCTGGAACTGCTGAACATAATTGAGGAGGTCTTGGGTTTCTATGATAACAAAGCAAAGTCATTGCTGGTCCCAATCAGGGGTGACTCAAGTGTTTGTTCCTGGCAGTCCGCAATCCCCATGCATCGCTTATGATTTCAATACCTGTGAATACACATTTCCCTACTTCCAGATCTGGCATGGAGCCTCAATTTGAAGTCGTTAGTGGGAGAGTCTCTCACTCAATATCCCTGGGCATGTAGCCCTCATTAAGATGATGGTGCTGCCTCGCTTCCTCAATGTATTCCAGAACTTTCCTCTCCCTATTCCAAGCCACTGGTTTAGGACCCTTAGCTCTATCATCCACTCCTTCCTTTGGGCTGGAGTACACACTCTTATTGAGTTTGTTGACTGTCAGCAGTCCCCTTTGGATAGTAGAATGGGATTGGCAGATTTACAATGCTTTTATATCACCTCACATGTGAAAGTGATTAATAATTGGCTCAACAGGGTATTGAATGACGCGGCTTATTGAGCGGAGTTCACCCTACTGGGGTCTCACCAAATAATCACAATCCTAAATCGTGCCCCAAATCCTCAGTCCCTTCTCGAAGCCACCTGAGTGGTCTTTCTCAATTGGAGGCTTGATTGATGGGCCCACAGATTGATGTGGATGATTCCCCTTTGGCAGAGGACATGGTTGCACCACTCAGCAATGCTGGATGTGTTAAAAAAAATAGGACAGGATAGGAATTATCCTACTCAGGAATGTTTGGTCAGGGAAACGTATCCAGTCATTTTAAGAGATACAGGAAAGTACCAACTTTCTTGCACTCAATTCCGAAGTGCCTACAACTACGACACATTCTCACAACCAACATCCCCCCAGAGGCCACCATTCCTGAATTCAGCCTCCTAAAGGCTATCTTATTGACCTGGAAGCTCATCCGAGGCTCAATTTCATAAATGTACAGATCCTTGGTCATCAATGACCCGATCAAGTTTCAGAGATTGAAGTGGAAACGTGAGGTGTGGGTGGTAGAACTTGATGGTGCAGAGTGGAGAGAGGCAATGACAGCCCCTCAGGAATTGGCTTTTTCCATGTGATTAAGACTGGTCAAGCTCAATTATCTCCACCTAACCTACATGATCCCCTTGTGGAAATTGGCAGACAAGATGTCCCAGGCCAACTGCTTGCACTGTTTCTCACTGGATACAGACTTCTTCCATATGGTTTGGTCCTCACTTGTCCTGTGCTGGCCTAGTACTGGCAACAGAGAGAATGTGAACTCTCACTAGTCCTGGACACACCACTAGAGTTTTCACCCAGAGTTCCTCTTCTAGGCTTTTGGGGGAGTTGGGGAGACCGAGACTGGAAAGTATGTTCATAGGGGTCCCTACACTGATTACCAAATAGGACATTGCTGGGAAATGAACTCCAAGAACCCTCCTTCGTTGGCTGAGTGGCAGGCGAGGGTGGACTGTTGTGCTCAACAAGAACAGCCTTTGTTGTCAAAGACACAGCTGCATTTCCTCTCCTCCATCTTCACCCAGCACATGCAATGAGAAGGCTGTTTTTCAGTGAAATAGAATTCAGGCCTCTCTCATGCCTCTGATTGGCTGTTGCCAACCAATCAGTGTGAAGGTTTGTTTCACAAAACTGAAAATGTGTTGGTATGACTGAGGGATGAGGAATGAGGAGAAGGGATGACGGATGAAGTATGAGAAGTAGGAATGATGGAAGATGGGTGAGAAGTAAGGATGAGTAGTAGGGATGAGGGATGAGAAGTAGGAATGACGGAAGAGAAGTAGAGATGATGGAAGAGAAGTGGGGATGATGGAAGAGAAGTATGTGTGAGAAGCAGCAATGAGGGATGAGAAGTAGGGATGAAGTATGATGGATAAGAAGCAGGGATTAGGGATGAGAAGTAGGGATGATGGATGAATGATGATGAGTGGTGGGGATGATGATGAGAAGTGGGAATGATGGAAGAGAAGCAGGGATGATGGATGAGAAGTAGGGATGATGTATGATGGATGAGAAGCAGGGATGATGGAGGAGAAGTAGGGATGATGTATGATGATGAGAAGTAAGGGTGATGGAAGAGAAGTAGGGATGATGGATGAGAAGTAGGGATGATGTATGATGGATGAGAAGTAGGGATGAGGGATGAGAAGCAAGGATGAGAAGTATGGGCTGAGGAGTAAGGACTGAGGAATGAGGATGTCCTAAAATGGATCCTGTGCAAGTGCCTGTGTCCAGTGCACATATTCCTATTGCATATGTCAAACATTTATGGTAGACAATACGGTGCCCGTTATTTATTAGAATGCCAGTTTGTGTTTTTTGCTTGTATAACATGTAAACCTATTTTGTCCATGTTTTTTCATTGTAAGTTGGACACCCTTTTACGATTGAATTTGAAACTTTTAACAAACTTATTTGCTTGACAATTCTAATAGTAAAGTGTGTGGTTTATTATCTTTATTTTCATAAAAGTGACAGTGGCTATATTGGAAAAGCATACCTTATTATCGTCCACTTAAATTCACAAATGTTCCGAAAGACGAGTTACAAAATACAATGAGAAAGGGGTCCTGAAATCCAATTTCAGCTCCCTCCACGATTCAGTTTGTACTCTCCAGTTTTCCCTCTCATTCCTCTAGTATATAACCTTGCATGCATCATGTTGTACAACATTGCCATTGAACTGACTACTCTATTGGTGGGGCATCTAGAAGAAGATGGACACACACCTGGTGTGCTTGTGCTCTACACACTACTATGCTAAAGTGGCACCTAGGCCACAAGTAAACTTGTCAATGAAGATTTTGCTTAGGAAGGTGGGCCTGACAAGCACGAAATACAAATGAACAGTAAATAAATGAAACCATATCAAACCTCTGTGGAGTAATCAATAATTAATTTAATTAATGATTAATGATGAACATGACAGCATTATCTAAAATGCAAATCTATCTCAGTCATTCATTGCCTTTTGATAATCATAACACCCCCACACCTCATCACAGACCAGTCTCTCCTCCTGAGGAACCAGGAAAGATTTGACCCCCACCTGGGGTCTCCTTCCCAGTGGTGGAGGGACACCCTTTATGTCCTCAGGGTCAGTTTAGCAGAGAGTTCACAAATCAGATGGAGTCACCAACTGGAGGAATAAAGAGAAGTTTATTACATGAATTATAGCTCGAGCTAATACAGAGTCCCAGGACAGTCAAGTGACTATCCTACAGAGGCTGCCCCTTCACTCTGGGGCACCCAACCTTATATACACACAAAACTGCTTAGTCAGAGGACAACTCCACCCCTATCGTATTCAAGGTCCTGTGCGGTCTTCAGAATATTTCAGGGATACACGTGTGGTGGGAGAAGGTACAGATGCAGCTGGCAGGAGGTGGCAACGACCTGTACAAACTTGTTCTGGCAGTTACTGATTAAGCACGACAATTCTCTGAACTGTAATTGAAAAAAGTAATATGGCAGTGATAAGCAGATTGCAGCCCAAGGCTGCGAGCACAGGGTCAATCATCAAAGTTCAGGAGGTTTGTCAAGCACATGGCAACATAATAAAGATAAACAGATGCCTAGCAGCTATGGTGTATGATTAACTTTATGTACATTTTCTCAATCCCTCCTTTTGCCATTGTGAGGCAAGTTTGAACGTCATTCAGTGTCTATGTTAATGGACATAAGGTCTTTTATCTCCTGCTCAAGGGACAGCATAGCCGTGTGTTGAGGAGGGCGAACAGGCCAGGGGGCAAAGGATGCCATACAGCAACCGCACAAAGCAGGTAGGCACTGTACACAAAGACAACAGGTGAGGAATACAGCAGCAAGCACAAAAAGGAATATTAGTATCTTCCAGCCCCATTGGGAAATCAAGCCCCAAAACCAGTCGGTCAAGGACCATGTTCCTTCGTCTTGGTGTATTGTGGAAGCTATCATATGCAACCTTTGAATAGCTTTATACACTGAAGGGGCATTGTCTGGTATATAAATGCAGCAGCTCTATTCGATCAAAGTACACACTCCACCATGGTCTGCCAAGATAATGTCAAGAACCATTCTGTTTTGAAGAGTAACAAGGTGGTCAGCAGCGAGCTCTGCAGTGATGTTACTCAGAGCTCCTGCTGTTTCATTTATTGTTGCTTCCACGACTCGTGTGAGATGTCTGATATCCCTACTGTTCATCATAGGGCCCCAAAATGGAAGGACTCCTTTAAAGTAGTCCAATGCTTCTTGTGCTGAGGTATCTTCTGCAGATATTACCCCTCTCCGAGTCCTGTGGTATTGAGGGCCAGCTGTGTAAGTTGGTGGTAGTAACCAAGCAATGTAACACGTGCTGGTCCAGTTGGGTACCAAGGAGGTGTAGGCATTATTACCACAAACAAAATACGAGTTTCGTGATGGTATCATGGTAGGCCAATTAGTTCCATTCAATATTACTGTAGCATTACAGTTACTGGCACCTACACTTCTATTACCACTTTTCTGAAAACAAAGTGGAGCCTTGACCTGTGTTACAAAAAATCTTCGCCCAATCCGGGGTGTGGTATTAAAGGATAAAAAATATATGTCAGTAGACCTATTTCGTCGGTCAGCATATTCTGACTTTTCTTCCTTTGTTCCATAAACTCTTGTTCCAGTGGGCCAGCATAACTGGTATAGGTGGGTGACCAATAGTCCGGAATTAGTAGCATCCATTGAGGTAGCCCAAATGGCTGATAGTTCATACCAGGCGCTGCAGGAGCCATCAAAAGAAAAAGGGAATGCAATATATGGCATCCTTCTTTGCACGGAACTCGGTAGCAAGCCACATATCCAACAATTTGTTCTATTTACAGCCAGCTGATGTTGAAGTAACATAGATATGAAGGTATTGTTTTCATATTCCTTACGTCGTCCTTCCTCATGGGGTGGTAATGAAACATGGCTGTGTTCTGGAGGCAGTGGCGTAGTTGGTGAGACCTCTGAGTCAGAATCATGTATTACCCACCCAATGCAAGACAGAAGTACCAAAAATAGTATTGTTATGGTGAGACAAGCGATACGTGGGCATATTAGTCTTTTTAAATTACTTATTTTCTTCTTTTTCCTCTTGTCTTCTTCTATAACATCCATTTCTCTTTATTGCTTGTCCCACTAGCAGTTCAGTCCAACCTAGGTGCTGCCCGTGACTGGTGGTTGCTTCACTGTGGGGTGATTCCAGCAGTCCTATTGACACACTCTGGTCCGCCCCGACAGTCAAAATCACTGCCCTGCAGCTATCGTCAGACTTAATACAGGGGACAAGCAATCAGTTCATTGTTCATTTTCTTATTTTCGTGGGCGGAAATCGTATCTTGTGGACTGTGGTATGGTATGGTCAGGAAACAATTGTTCAGTGTGACCTAAATCTGAGGGAACCTCCTGCAGCACACTGTCGTTCTGTTTTTTATCACTCCACGTAGTGTTGTTGAAATGGTCCTCAGTCGTAGGGTGGTCACCACTTTTTATTTCATCAGAGGGTACGAGTAGGGGTACTTTCTTACAGTGGGATGCATGTATCCAATTCTTAGCTCCCTCGACTTTAACTGCTGTTCGAGTAGCAAGGAGAACCTGTCGCGGACCTTTCCATCGCGGTTCGAGACTCTTTTTCTGCTGGAAATTGTTTGTGAGGACCCAGTCTCCAGGTAGTATCTTGTGGCCTGGATCAGTGGATACAGATGGAAGTGCTTCACGCACCTGTTGGTGAATAGAACGCAAAGAATTAGTGAGTTCATTTAAATAGTCCATCAAAACAGGATGTTCTAGTTCTGAGTACTTGTGAGGTCGAGGGACCCTCCAGACATTTGCTGGCCTACCCATCACTATCTCATGGGGTGACAACCCTGATCTAGAGTGAGGCGTCATCCTGACAGACATTAAAGCCGGGGGCAATGCGTCTGGCCACCGTATACCACGTTCTGCTCATATTTTTGACATCTTCAATTTAAGTGTGCCATTATATTTTTCAAATAGTCCTGCTGACTGGGGGTGGTTAGCTGCATGAAACTTCTGGCGGAGGCCCAACCCTTCACACACCCTTTTCATCACCTGCCCTACAAAATGACTCCCATTATCTGACCAGACACACCTTGGGACCCCAAACCGTGGGAAGAACTCCTTCAGAAGTACCTTTGCGGTGGTAAGGGCATTATTATCTTTAGTAGGGTAAGCTTCTACCCACTTACTAAACATACAGACCACAACTAGGACATATTTCAAGTTATTACACCTTTCCATCTCAATATAATCCATTTGTAGTACTTCAAAGGGATACGTTGGTGGGGAAAAATGCCCAGCGGGGACTGAGGCACCCTTCCCTATGTTATGTTGTAAACAAATCATGCAGGATTGAACCAGTTGGTCAGCTACTCTTCTGATATTTTTATTAGACCAAACCGGATCAAGCAAATCACAGATGCTTTTTGCACTAACATGTGCAGGACCATGGGCCATAGTCACTACTGGCAGCACGAATGCATTGGGTAACATCCATCTTTCCCTCTGTGACAGATCTGTCCAGCACAGCGTATTTTCATCTAACTTGGCCTTCCCTTCTTCCCATTCCTTTCTCTCCTGTTCAGTTGCCTCATCCTGTATCTTCCTGACACTCTCTACCGTGTTCCCAAATATTTCATGGGGACGAACCTTCTCTGTACTATCTACCACATACATGTGTCCTGTCTTTGCATACGCTGTATCTTTTGCTGTCTGATCGGCTAGGGCGTTGCCCCGTCCAGTTTTATCTGTCACCTTTTTGTGTGCACTACACTTCATGATAGCCATTGTTTTGGGCAACGCCAGGGCAGAAAGTAAGTTAGTTATAAGGGTCCCATGTTGAATACGTTGTCGCGTGGGCTCCCATTATCCTAAATGAGACTACTGGATTTCTAGGCAGCAGGATCGATCACGGTGTGGGGGACTGAGTCGGACCCACGTGTAAGGAACTCTATCACCCCAAATCCGGTTTTTGCTCCGGCTAACTCATTTCTCCCAAGGGGAAGAGATGATTGGGCAGCCAAGCGCATGACATCTTTGGAACTTCTCAGGGAAGTTGTGGTCACTCAGATCCAAACCAACTCTCTTATTTACAGTATGATCTCATATACAAATGACAAAGGCAGTATAAGTTTTATATAATGTTTTAATAAAACGACTGCATTTTAGATAATAAGGCGTGAGCCGCTATAACCAGAACCATACAACAGAGTAGGATTGAAATAGTCACCAGGAGAGTAAAACATAAGAACAAAGCTATCATGGTGTCTAATAGTTTCTACTCTCTCTCTCTGCTTGGTCTATTTCGAGCACAGCATGTTAAGCTTCTAACTTGCCTTTCTGAATCCCTGGGGAGGCATCAGCCCTCATACCTGAGCAAAGGCCTGTGATCTTGGTTCAGCATCTGCAACAAGGCAGTCAGCATCTACTTGTGGTTCCCTCTCCCGTGTATTGGGACAAGGAAGTGATTTTATAACTAACATGTCAGCGTGATCACAAAATGTCCCTACGCAGGAATGCCAAAGACTAAATTCCTACCACGTCTATCGGCTATGTACCAGACTGTATCCTTGACTGAAGCACAGAGTGAACAGGAATGTTTTATGGAGAACTCCAGTGCTGAAGTAGGCTAAACAGTGTGATATGAATAAAAAACAAGACCGTAGAACTGGCTATTTGAAAAATAACAGTACGAAGCCTAATAAAAAGCATTTAGAGCAAAGTGCACAGAGTCTCTAAGCTGCAAGCAAATGAATAAAATATATCCAGGGCAAAGTGCACAAAGGCCTAAAGCCTGAAGCTAATGCGCAAAGGATACTTAAAACTAACCACACTACACCCTCCCCTTGTCGGTAGCAAGTGGTTCCAATAATATAAAAGTATGCCCCAAATATAAACAATACATAAAACTATATATATTTCGACAAGGTCAGAAGACAACAAAGTCATCAATTTAGAAAACATGTGACGATAAAGCCAAATTCAATATAATGTCAATTTTGCAGGTGAGAAAAAAAATCCAATTATCAGACAGAAGCAATAGAAAGCAGGAGTTCCTCCACTTCGATATATGTCAATATCGGAAGATCCACGCCACAAAGTACCATGGAGCAGGTGTGTTCCAAAGCCCCAAAACCATTCAGGGCAGCACCCCGTGCAGGGCCTATGAATGAGACAATACCATCTTCCTCCAGGAAGGGAATCTCATAAACTGCCTCACGAAGCAAACGCAACCGTAGTGCACAAGTCTGGGAATGAGCCCTAATCGGGAACATCAACAGATCAGTTTCGACCACTGGAGGGCGCTGCAGTGAGAGACAGAAAGCCAGTGCATGTTCAAACGAGCACCAAAGGCACCGAAACACGGGTTGCACACAATCCAAAACTGGTCGGAATGACAGAGACCAGTCACACTCCAAATGTCCCAGGAGTGTCGCTCCAAAATGCTGCATCATGCGTTCACGACACAGCTGCGCTGACGGGAGCAGCAATATAGGATCTCGTCGTGGCGGGACAGCCATGGTGAAAAAATAGCAACAATAGCAAGACTCCAGCCAATAAAGCCAAAGTAATCGGGAAACCCCCAAAAATGCTTCCGAAAATAGAGTGTATAGCCGAAGGTATCAAACCGAATATGGAAGAGAAGGTGTGAGCAAAACCAACACCAACGGCTTTGAAAAAATTTGCAATTCCAGCAGTGCTAAACGCATTAAATATACGTCCCACAAGTTCACCAAAGTGACTCGGAAAGTTAGTATTCAAAAGGGACTGTATTTCCGCTTATGACCTTGCCACCTGTAGTGCGTAGGTCTCGCTAGCAGATGTAAGGGCCACATGCTTTTGAAACAATAAAGCCTTTAGTCGACTCAACTTGTCGAAATTAACCTTGGAAGTAGCAATATGAGGCCAGATGTCCGCTACCTCCCTAATTTGAGTGGGAGGAAACAACACATTCCCGCAGCACGTAACGGCCTTGGTGACAACGACAACGTAAACTATTCCGGCACACATGCCACAGCAGCGTTCGCTGTTAAGAACAATGTAACTGCCGTTAGAAAGCACCTGGAAAGTGTTTTTAATAACCGGGACTGGAACTCCCTTCAGATAACAAGCTAAGTTAGCAATCGAATCGTTACACGCTCCGTGCAAGGACAGCTGTTTACAAACCATGGAATGGCTGACAGAAGTTTTGCATTCACTACCGCTAAGAAAAACCTCCCTCAAACCATTAATACATCTGTATAGAAAGGGAAGCTCCCACACCTCGTGTATGTAACTGTCTCCCAACCGTTCATATCTACCCACCGGAATGTGCTTCAAACAAGAAGTAAATTGCAGAGTGGAGATAGGCAGATTAATTACCCCATGAATCAACCACTCAGCTGACGGAATCTCAGCAACCGTGAAAGGCAGTTTTTCCAATTTCTCAATATTCAACATGACATACATTGCTTCCTTTTTAGCCATCAGCTGTTGTTGACGAGTTAAATTAAAGGAGACAAAGATCTCTCTGGCACTAATGTGCTGCCACGGAACGCGACCTGCCTCGAAGGTCTGAAGAGTCCAACCCAGCTGCATGATGGACCGCGTCTGACTCTGCCCATGATATAAAGAAGACATATCTGATTTAATAATGTCTATAGCAGAGGAAACGATGCCGTCAATCGTGTAAACACGGTCAGAAAGGGTATGCATGCCATTATCTACAACAGACAAAGCCTGCATCAGGTTTTCCTGATCAATTTGCCTCAACCGGGCCACTGCCTCCTGCTGTGAAAGCTTCCAAATCTCATTATATACCTCGTATAAAAATCGTTTCTTCCGTGGTACCTTAGGTCCTGACAAAAAATCTTGTAAGTCAGTATCATTAGACAGTAACGTGAGATGTGATTTAACCGCATCCAGCGTGGACGACTTCAACCATTGCTGACAAAGCTTTCCCACGCTGTATGTAGTTATGATATCAGCATGTTCTGGTGAAATGTAACGAGGGTCTGCCCTACTAGTCCTGAACCCCCCTGAAGAGGTGACAAAACGTTGATGACACTTATTAATGTCTACAGGCCATAATAACCACCCGCTCGGATGTACCAATGAAGTGTTAAGCGTACCATTCTGGACCCAGTGTGTAAACTCACTAAACGTAGCATTAACATATCGCTGCCAATTGTTCAATTTGGAAGGGACAGGTATACTAGGCAAATTTAACTCTCTAATCGTTGCCAAGCCCAAACAGCTAGTCTGTTGTACCGTGTCATTGAGGAAAATCATCTGCACAGGGATAATACATGCTCTAAATAATGTGCCCCTGCCCTGCATTTGCCAATTTTTCGTTCCCCAGACACTTTTCAAATCAACAGTCTTAAACCAATATTCATACCCCTCAACCGAAAGTTTAGACACAAACAAATTTGAATATAGTAATTTAGTATCGGTCAGTAACATTTGCTTATTAGCATACGGAGTAACTTTAAAATAGTAAGACTTAGCATTTTGTTGATTATTCCCATAAAAGTATGCAAATTTATCAGAATACGTTTTTGAACTCCCCTGTGGAGGAGTTGGGCAATGTTCCCATTGCACATAATCAAATATGGACTTAGGTCTACTTGCTTTATGAATAAAGTGGTGTCCATAATAGTTGTAGCAAAACATGTCACCATGATTCTCTCTAAATAGGTAAACATCTTCATCGTCATAGACAGTATAATATTGCAAGTCTGTCAGCATAGAATCTACTGTCTTCACATCCCAATCATCAGAAACAATGCCTGGTATAACAAGATCATGCAGTGATAACTTGAGGACATACGGTATTTGAATCAATTCAGTGGGACCATCTACATTAAACATTACTTTATCCCACACAATCCCATCTGGAATCGGTATTGCAGAAATGTTTACATTGGACAAGTCTCTTCGAACCATATGAGATGAAAAATGTGGTTTTAACACAGTCTCCACGTGCTCAATGTTAGATCGTTCAGGAAGAAAATGACAATGTATTACTAGAAAAAAAGTAACCACAAATCCCAACCACAAAAAAAGAGTCATAACAGCCATAAAAAGCCACAAATAGTTCCAAGGAAAAACAAAATATGTGCGTTTAAGCCAACACAGCAGCATACGTGGACCTCGGACTGAAGACATTGAGGACGAGGAGCCGGACATTGCATCATCAGTGTCGTTGAAGCAGCCAGAGGAAGCTCTTGCAAAAGGTGCAACTGTGAACAAAGAAGCAGATGGAGGCTCTCGCCTTGGCACACTATAAACCACATGTTCAGAAACGTCAGTAGGACGTACAGCAACTTGATCAAAAGATTCCAAATTAATAGTTGTCTGTGGAACAATCGCAAGATCATCTTCCACCCTCCCCAAGCTCGGAGAGGAAACAGCGTCAGTGTAAATCACCTGCAGCGGGACTTCTTCCCCAGTAGTGAGAGGGATTCCAGAACTACTGGGTGTTCCTCTTGGTCTGCTGTGCAGAATCGGCCACATGTTGTAACTTGACATTATCAATGGAAACAAAGCGATTTCCTTTGGCCCCTTGCAGCGGTGGTAAAATCACAGTTCTCGTGCCGCTAACCCCTAACACAGGGACAGGTTCTCGATAAGAAGGACCAAATTCTTTCTTTACTGCGATCTTTTCACGCACTAGATCCCCAATCCTGGGTATCCAACCAGTAGGAGTTACTGGCTCATCCTTAATTCCTGAGGAGGCAGTACTTGCAGAAGAGTTATCTTCACGGAATTGTTGTAAATCCTGCAAAACAGTGACACGATCATTTATGTCAAAGGGCGTATCCGCCGCCTCCACACCAGGACCATCTAGATCAGGAACATACATTTGTGTTCCAAACAGGCACTCATATGAAGTACGACCCCCCAGCGACCTTCAAGGCAAGTTATTAAGTGCTCTCTGTACTCCATACAGGTGGGCTAGCCAACTACGACCCGTACCTATAACCCTGGCCGTTAAGGATTGCTTTAAATCACGATTTAAAGGCTCCACGACAGAATTTCCCTCGGGATGAAATGGAGACGAGAATTGGAGTTGGACCCCCAACAAAGCCATGGTGTCCCTGAATGCCTTAGAGGCAAAAGCAGGGCCCTGGTCCGAATGAAAAGCCGCAACTGCAAATGTATCGACAAAGATGCGCAAATCTTTAATAACAGTCCGAGCGTCAGCCGAGCGCTGTGGCTAGACCCACACAAATCTGGAGCACGAATCTACAGCAACCAAGATATATTTGTATGCAGTGTCTGGGGTCAACGGACCACAATGATCCAAGTACACACACTGTAAAGGTCTGTTTGAAATTAGAAGGGGTGTCTGCTGCGGGCGTCTAGCCGATGAAGCTTTAATTTGTTGACAAACATCACAACAAAGGACATATTGCTTTGTCTCTTTATAGAGACCAGGCCACCAGTAACGAGCCTGTAAAAGCGAAATAGTGGCAGCCACACCAGCATGTGCAGATGCCGCCCCCTCATGTGCTGCAGAAATTAATCGAGGTCTCTCAATTTTATTTGGTAAATCACGTACACCAATGCCTGGTATATTAACAACAGCATTGAACGCACTACTCAAGCAGTAACGATACTTAGAAGGAAATCCTTTAGGAAATGGCGTGCCATCAGCCGTAGCTTTTATGGCAGCCGAAATCTCTGTGTCTCGTTTGGAACTCGAACGAGTCACTGCGGCCACAGTGGCAACAGCCACTGCCGACTTCGCGGCTTCATCAGCCAAAGTATTCCCAGCAACGTGTATCCCAACGTGCTGGTGTCCAAGTGTATGCACAACATGGACCTTAGGAAGCGTCTCTTTCAGATCCGCAACCTTACCCCACAACAATTTGTGTTTAATGGTGTTGTCCTTCGAATCTCTGAACCCATTCAACTTCCAATAGTGTAGATATTCATTGAAAGACTGAACACAGTAGTAGGAGTCACAGACCAGCAAGGTTAAAATCGCTGGATCCGCGTGCTCCAACGCTAACAATAGAGCTTTGAGCTCAGCCAGCTGTGCTGTGCAATCTCCCAAGGTTTTAGTATAAGTATGTCAGGGGCAGAACACTGCCCCCTCCATAGTGCCGCTCACCACCGCACATGCAGCAGAATACTGTTGTTTAGTCCCAACCGCTGGTTGCGCAGAGCCATCGGTATACATGACCACCTGATATTGGTCAATAGGCAATGTGCCAGCAGGAACTGGGTACTCCATTTCATATTGAAGAAATTCTTGACTCTGCAGTTTAGGGTCAAATATGTAATCTACATCAGTGGCTGTCAAAGACGTAGCCCATTGTATCCATCGCGGGTGTAAAGCTTTTGAATTAGGGACACTCGCTTTTGTAACAGCCTCTAAGGCCGGAATCGGGGAAACGACAATAATGCGTTGGCCCTGGGCAAGCGGTCTTTCTTTAATCACAGCCATCTGTACTGCAGTGAGTATTTTCTCAGTCTGTGCAAATCGTTGTTCTGCAGCAGAATACAAGTGGGACTTGTATGCAATCGGGACTGTCTCACCCTCATTAAAGGTGACATATGTAAACCCAACAGCCCCAGGTATCACCCTGATGTCTAAATGTGTCTTATTGTCCCGTGTGTGTAAATGTTTAACCGCTAAGAGATCAGTCTGCAAATCTCGTAGGATATGTGTATGCTCAATCGTCCAAAATCTACTCAAACAATTCGGACGAATCAACTCGTATAAGGGTTTTATACGCGTAGCATATTCAGGAATGTAAGTCCTGCCAAAATTCAGAAACCCCAACAGTGACTGGAGCTTCCGAACTGTATTAGGAAGCTGCAATAAAGCACATTTCTCCAAAAAATGTGGCGCTAAGCTCCTGCACTCTCTCGACAACTCATATCCCAGGAAAATGATGCTGAGGAAGGCAATCTTCGATTTCTTAAAATTAAACTTATAGCCAATTTCAGCAAACCCCACAACAATGCGCGATACATGCCTTAGATGTTGCAGAATCTCATCGTCTGTCAGATATATGTCATCAACATATGATAACGCTTCAGGGTCCAACTCGTGCAGAATTTCAGTTACACGAGCCAAAAACAGTCCTGGGCTATTCTTATACCCCTGAGGCAAACGACAAAACTTTTTCTGAGAGCCAAACGCACTGAAACTGGTATAGTCCCAACTTTCGGGCGCTATATTTTGGCAGAAAAATCCATTCGAGATATCTAACGTTGTTTTGTATTTTTTACGCACTATATTATTGATAAGCGCAGCGCTATGTGAATTCTTTATTGCATATGTGCGTGTATGACCATTTAAATGTCTGTAATCCACCACTATCCTATATGAATGGTCCGGTTTAGCAACTGGAAATAAGGGATTATTAATCGGCGAGACACAGGGCTCAATTACACCCTGGTACTCCAATTGTGTAAGAATATTCCTAACCGATGCCCTTACTTCAAATTTGATAGGATACTGCGGCTGCGGCTGCGGCTGAGGTTCGCCCTTTATTGGAATTACATGATAAGGTGATTGTCTACCCCACCCCACATTATTTCTATATAGAGCGGGGGCCTGTGCAAGAGCCCATAATTTACTATAGGACTCCGCTAGTTCTCTCGGAACAAGCGGTGAGAAGGAAGGTGCAATAACCTCTTCCCCCACTGGACAGTCGCGAACAAAGTCAGGCGGCCAATCTTGTTCGGCCAGCAGAACATCATATGATTTCACCACATGGTCCCAAAAGATGGCGTGTACAATGCGGTCAATGTCCCCTTCTAATTGCAGAGTCACTTGATATACTCTATCAGGATCAGAGACTCGCATATCCGCCGTTTCGACTTGTATGAAGTCATCAGTTGCTTTCACCTCCAGATGCTCTAGAAGACTCCGGCGAACTATTGTGACCTCTGCCGCGCTGTCTAACAGTGCCAACGCCCATGTCTTGTTCATCAAGAGAACTCTCTTCTTGAGCGGCATTGTAACTGAGACTGCTGCCACTTTCTTCTTCTTAAATTGCTGTTTTTGTTGCAGCGGTTTCTCTTCTTGTTTAATAGAAACCTCCGTTGAGCGTTGTGAATCCTGTCTTGGTTTCACGTACTCCGTTCTCCGCTCTGACCGCCCACCTCTCTCACTTCTCTTCTCTGAGGAGTCCTGAAAGGAACGAGATTGGCGTGTATCAGTATATTGATATCTTTCAGGCGTCTTCAAATTATCCCTATTCCTGAGATTATACCTATTCTGCGGGGTCTCCGGTTGCGGAGACTGTCCCCCATCTTTCTTAGGTGTTTGCTGTTTCTTTTCCCAGCGCTTTTTAGTACCCTCAGGTTGCTGTTGTTTAGCATTATCTTTATTATTTTTACCCTGTAATTGGAGTTTTTGCGGTCTAGCCCCTAGGCTATCGCGACCAATACTGGAATATGGTTCTGCAATTATTCTCGGGAGTTCCCGCTCTTGATTAATCTGCGGAACGTCCCGAAGACGCATTCGCACTGCTAGCGCTACTGCCTCTCCCTTGAGATTACTTAAAATAATAGAAGAAACTGCGGCAAAATTGCCCATTAACTGCATGCCCAAATCCAAGGCAAGGGCAGCCCCACATTCATCTTGAATTTGTTTAAGCACTTCCGGTAAATTAGCTAATGTCGGTGTACCGTGTGCCGTAGTGTAGAGCGCAGCAAACTCCGTGCCCCAGGTATTACAAAGGTCCACCGGAGGAACCATCCCATATGGCAAACACATCATCAATATTCTATGTTTATCCTGAGGTCCCGTATGGGGAAATACTGCTTCCAGCGTATAAATTTTTTGTGCCAGCCAAAATGGAGTTTCCTCACGTTTAGCTGGTACCTTAACCAT
Organism: Pleurodeles waltl; assembly: GCF_031143425.1. NCBI lineage: Eukaryota > Metazoa > Chordata > Amphibia > Caudata > Salamandridae > Pleurodeles > Pleurodeles waltl. The sequence goes on along the minus strand of NC_090444.1, from coordinate 459,128,852 downwards.
AACTGAGTGTACAGTGGCCGGATGGATACCCGGAACCACCGCCTGTGGGTGTGCCGGAGCAGCACGCGCTGCGTTTGTATTTAGTGTCTGCATTACAAACTGAACTAATCGTCTATATGTAGCCGTTAAGTCTGTATATAAATGACGAACTTCAACCACTGTCAATTGAGCAGCCGCAGGATGAGGTGTATATGTAGCCAATAAAGGCCAGGTAGGACCATCATTACTCAGTGGACCTAACCTAACTTGTGCTACTGTGTGTGGGAGGGCGCCATCAAGCCAATTATGGTGTTCTTGATAAGATAAAGGTATCTCTAAGTATGCATATGCCCTGTACTGTCCAGGGACATTCGCAACAGTGTATTCGTGAAAAGTGTTTGTACCCCCATCAACTGCTGGAAATACGACCCAAGAATAAAAAAGTTCTGTTCTATAGGCTGCATGGGCGTCCACCACAAAAGTGACCGGACCCCCTTGGACCGTCAGTCCATGTGCCACCAGATGTCCTGTGAGCGGTTGTCGCATATTGATTGCTATATTCACTACATTAGGATTCACCATTTGTAAAAAACAGTACTAGGTCAGAGAAGGCACACCAATATCGGGGTTTTCCTTTTAAAAAGTTCAAGCTTGAACGACCAAACACTAAGTAATAGGATGTACCTATCCCGTGGTGGCGGAAACCCTCAGCCCCACGGACGTCTCCGCTTACGGAACCGAGGAGTCAAAATATATATGAGACCGAGAGAGTCAGCCAGACCTAAATATTAGAGCCAGACCAATCGTTGGCGGCGCCATGTCGCGTGGGCTCTCATTATCCTAAATGAGACTACTGGATTTCTAGGCAGCAGGATCGATCACGGTGTGGGGGACTGAGTCGGACCCACGTGTAAGGAACTATGTCACCCTAAATCAGTTTTTTGCTCCGGCTAACTAGCAGTGCCTCATTTCTCCCAAGGGGAAGAGATTATTGGGCAGCCGAGCGCATGACATCTTTGGAACTTCTCAGGGAAGTCGTGGTCACTCAGATCCAAACCAACTCTCTCATTTACAGTATGATCTCATATACAAATGACAAAGGCAGTATAAGTTTTAGATAATGTTTTAATAAAACGACTGCATTTTAGATAATAAGGCGTGAGCCGCTATAACCAGAACCATACAACACAGTAGGATTGAAATAGTCACCAGGAGAGTAAAACATAAGAACAAAGCTATCATGGTGTCTAATAGTTTCTACTCTCTCTCTCTGCTTGGTCTATTTCGAGCACAGCATGTTAAGCTTCTAACTTGCCTTTCTGAATCCCTGGGGAGACATCAGCCCTCATACCTGAGCAAAGGCCTGTGATCTTGGTTCAGCATCTGCAACGAGGCAGTCAGCGTCTAGTTGTGGTTACCTGGTCGGAATCTCCCTCTCCCGTGTATTGGGACAAGGAAGTGATTTTATAACTAACATGTCAGCGTGATCACAAAATGTCCCTACGCAGGAATGCCAAAGACTAAACTCCTTCCACGTCTATCGGCAATGTACCAGACTGTATCCTTGACTGAAGCACAGAGTGAACAGGAATGTGTTATGGAGAACTCCAGTGCTGAAGTAGGCTAAACAGTGTGATATGAATAAAAAACAAGACCGTAGAACTGGCTATTTGATAAATAACAGTACGAAGCCTAATAAAAAGCATTTAGAGCAAAGTGCACAGAGGCTCTAAGCTGCAAGCAAATGAATAAAATACATCCAGGGCAAAGTGCACAAAGGCCTAAAGCCTGAAGCTAATGCTCAAAGGATACGTAAAACTAACCACACTACAACGTGTCCCATGTGAAGTGAGGAATCCTCGTTCTGCCCACAAGCGACCAAAATTGTGTGCTACGCCAAATGCATACTGACTGTCTGTGTAAACATTCACATTAAGGGGGTCATTCTGACCCTGGCGGTCTTGGACCGCCAGGGCAAGAATGACGGAAGCACCGCCAACAGGCTGGCGGTGCTTCATTCCCTATTCCGACCGCGGCGGTAAAGCCGCGGTCGCACCGCCGGGGCCGGCGGTTTCCCGCCGATTTTCCCCCGGCGGTGATAATCCGCCAGGGCAGCGCTGCAAGCAACGCTGCCCTGGGGATTATGACCCCCTTACCGCCAGCCTGTTTCTGGCGGTTTACACCGGCAGGAAGAGGCTGGCGGTAAGGGGTGTCCTGGGGCCCCTGGGGGCCCCTGCACTGCCCATGCCACTGGCATGGGCAGTGCAGGGGCCCCCTAACAGGGCCCCGGCCTGCTTTTCACTGTCTGCATGGCAGACAGTGAAAAGCGCGACGGGTGCAACTGCACCCGTCGCATGGCCGCAACACCGCCGGATCCATTAGGAGCCGGCTCCTGTGTTGTGGCCTCATTCCCGCTGGGCCGGCGGGCGCTAACATGGGAATGTTGGAATGGGGGCCGTGTTATTGCGGCCGCATGGCGGCCGCTTGGTAGTTCCCGCCAAGGTTAGAATCACCCCCTAAGTCCTTTACTTAACTCACAGGCTCGTGTTAGAGCTATTAATTCTGCGGCCTGAGCAGAGTTATGAGGTATTCTAGCTGTTTCAACTACGGTGGTAGCTGTTGTAACAGCATAGGCTGCAGAGGTAGTGCCATCGGGTAGCTTGATGCATGAGCCATCTACGTATAATATGTCATCAGGGTCTCTCAGTGGAGTGTCCTGTAAGTCCACTCTCCCTTTTGTTTCATCCTCCGTCCAGGGAATGCAGTCATGTATGTCATAATAAGAATCTTCAGTTTTTTCAGTAATTGGCAATAAAGTGGCAGGATTGAGCGTGTTGCACCTTTTTAATGTTATATGACTAGTTAAAGTGTCAGTTCATAAGCAGTTAATTGTGCATTAGTAAGATGCTGTGTTTTTGTTTTGTTTAATAGTGCGTCAACAGTGTGTGGGACCAACAGGGTGAGGGGTGAATCCATAACTATCCCGGCCGACTGGCGCACTTCGACAGCTACAGCGGCTACTGCCCGTAGACAGCTCGGGAGTGCAAGGGCCACTGGATCCAGTAGGGCCAAAAAATAAGCAGAGGGGCGTTGTTTTCCGCCATGCTCTTGGGTTAACACTGATAGTGAACATCCATTTCTCTTGCTCACATATAACTGAAAATCTTTGCGATAATCAGGCGTACCCAGTACAGGTGCTGTGCAGGGTGTATTTTTCAATTCATCAAAACCGGACTGAAAATCATCATTCCATTCAATCTTTTCAGGACAATCTTTGTGGGTGAGATGCAAAAATGGTTTTATCAAAAGAGAATAATTAGGAATCCATTGACGACAGAAGGAGGTAATACCTATAAAGGCCCTAACATCTCTCTGTGTCCTTGGAACCGGTATGTCTCGTATAGCTTGTATTCTCTCAGCCATCAACGTACGTCCCTCCTTAGACAGGAGGTGTCCTAGGTATATAGCCTCCTGTCTACAATATTGCAATTTAGAGAGGGAGACCTTATGGTGATGGTGTGCTAAATGTTTCAATAAGGCTACAGTATCTGTTTTACAATTTTGTTCTGAAGTGGATGCTATTAAAAGGTCATCCACATATTGAACCAGCGTCGAGGAGCAAGGAAAAACAAGGGCATCTAATTGACCCTTGAGAGCCTGGCAAAAAATGCTAGGCAATTCAGTATAGCCTTGTGGAGCACCGGAAACTGCGACCACCCAGTGAAAACCCAAAGATGTGTCTACTATCTGGATGAATGGGAATGCTAAAGAATGCATTCTTAAGATCGATAACAGAGAACCAAGTAGCGGAGGCAGGTATCATTGTTAATAATGTCGTAATGTCACGAACAACAGGGAACTGAGGTATTACAATCTTATTGACCGCCCGTAAATCAATAACAAATCGGAGTCCTGGAGACGCGGTGCCATCAGATAATTTTTTATGAACAAGAAGCACAGGACTGTTACAATCATTACTACGCGTTTCTTCAATGACACCCAAATCAATCAACTGGGTCACAATATTTTTGAGTTGTTGTTCAATGTGGTGGGATAATTTGTATTGGGGAAGACGAGGCAATTCGGAATTGGCTTTCAAGCGTATGGCATACAGTGGTATGTCCAGACATCCAACATCGTACTTATGTGTGGCCCATAAAATGTCTGGCAAATTTCGAAGTTCGGGTGGAAGTGGTTTTGACAAAAATTGTGATGGGGAAATATTTGGACCTAGAGTGACATGAACTCCATCCGGAGAGCAATAAATGGTGGCGCACAATTTATTTAATAAGTCCAAACCCAATAAATTCTAATACAGGCCGAAGTAAGAATGAGAGGTGAGCTAATGGTGTAAGGACCTATAGCAACATGCAGCGGCTGGGAGACGGGGTTAGCTACCGGAACACCAGAAAAACCCATAGAGACGTTAATATTGACAGACAGAGGGACCCCTTGGACCTTTTCCTGTTTAACAGAACTTTTGGTGGCCCCAGTATCTACCAAAAAATCATGTGGAGTACCGTCTAATTGTACCTCAACGTGAGGGCCATTCTGCTTAACAGGAATAGAAACTGGTCCCACCCCCCTCTGTCGAAGGCTGTCCTAGTCAAAGGAGGACCCCTGACCTTCATACGTTGGGACTGCCTTCTGTCATTGGGAGGTCCTTGTGACCTTGATCTGGACTGCTGTTGACGGGGCTGAGGGTAGGCCTGCTGAAATAACACCTTTGTTTTCAACTCCTTCGTTTTTTTCTCGTTCTTTTCTTGTTCTTCTATCTCCCTGTTCTCATAATATTGGGCCATTGTCAGTATTCCAGTGGCAGTAGAGACTGGCCACGTACTTTCACACATTTCAATTTTCCCTTTATGTCTGGTAATAAATTGTCCACGAATTTGTCAACAAAGAGTCTTATCCCCCCTTCAGTAGTCATGTCTTGGCCGCTGTAATCAGAAAATACACCCTCAAACCTTGTATAAAAGTCTGAAACACACTAGTCCTTTTTCTGTTTACAGGTGGCCAATTTATCCCAATTTATCCTGTGTGGTGCAAGTATGGTCTTCATTAAATCCAAAATACGCAGTAGGAGAGCCAATATAAGTGGGTCTGGTTTAGCTCCCCCAACCCTGTCCCTTTCTGCTGCTTGCAATTGGTCCCACGTGCCCCCTAGTTCAGCATGGTCGTGCCTCTGTATTTTGGACCATACTTCCTGCGGGACTACTGCTGCCATTAACATGTCAATATCGGACAACGTCATAGTACATGATTCAAGAATTTGTTGCAATTCTTTATAATATCCTGCAGGGTTCTTACGGGGTCAGGTAAGGCGGCTTTTAGGGTATATGTTTCAGATCTTTTCCATGAGGTGTGTACCCACATTTGTTGAAAATGCCCTGCGGTAATAACTTGGCCAGCGTCACCCGTCACCGGTTCTCGCCAAACCGGCGGAACCTCTCTCATGGGAAACGTGGATGCCCTTATAGAAGGGCTACATGTCCACAGGTGGTCCCTATATAAAAGAAGAGTAACAACATAATCATGTAGACCAGAACCAAACGGCAGCCCAGTAGAGGCGCGTTTTCGGAGGTCCACCAGTCCCGGGGGAGCTGAGGAACCATCAACCACATATTCTTGTATTATAATGTTGCACATAAGGGTGGCTGCATGTAACTGAACTAAACTATCCCATTGTTTCATAGTGTGGACAATGTCCCTGACCCCATAGTCATTCCAATTAGTCATCCACCTCTGTGTCATTTCTTCAATGACATCTTCCTCTTGTGAATTAGAGAACAAATGTCCGCTCAGGGTGCACTTTCGCGGGGTCATGGGGCGGGGGGTATGTGTGGTGTCTAAACAGGAGTCAGGGGTGGGCCAAACGGGGGCCAGTCGAGGGGTGGGTACAGTCAGGCGGGGTGTATCCTCTATAGGTCTGGTGACAGGAGGGGTGGTGGTGGGTGGCGGAGCACTCGCCTGAGATCCAACCGGAGGTGGCACAATAGGGTCACCTGTTGCAGGTTGAGGATGTAGTGTAGGATATATTGGTGGAGTAAATAATGGGGGCTTATCTAACATATCGTTTAAAAGGGGGTCTTCCTCTTGTGGCTTATCCACTACTGTCCTGGAAGGGTAACACTTTTTTGTAAGTGAAGCCTTCGGTCATGTTCTAACATTTTCTGATGATGTTCAGCTACGTCAGAGTCATATACCTTTTCAGTCACCGTCCTGGTCTTATGTCTCTGTAATTCTTTCTCTGCCTTCCTACGTCTTCGGTCTGCTTCTTTCTGCCAAGTCCGTAGTGAATCAAACATCCCTGGTCTACTTTTTGTCACAAACAGACGTTCCTGTAAATAGTCTAATTTATCTTTATCAAATGTCCTGTGAATAGGCCATTGTAAATCAGAACTACCTTTGGTTCTTTTTCTCCATATATCAGACCAAATAATTGGACCTATGCCATATTTAACATATATATCATAATTCAGTGTCCTGGCCGGAGGAGCGGGGCATGTTTCCTCCAGGCGGGATTCCCTACTGCAAAGACAACAACACAATTTCCTGAAACAACTGAACGCTGGCATTCTTCCAGTATATTAAAAAAAAAAAAATCTTACATCAGTGGTTTGAATACACCAAATAAGTGGCAAATATGCCTTTTGCTTCCTATATACTAAAATGACAACTGAGGTCAGTCTTACCACTGACGTCGGTCTTTGCAAAGAGCGATAGAAACCGTATAATACACACAGACCTATTTTTAGACAGGAATCTTTCAACTCCCGTCCTTACCTGACACTTCTGTTATAGTCCAACAGTTGGGGACTCCAGTAGTTCACGGAAAACAGAGACCCGAATTCAGACAGCGCCAGGAGAAGTCGAGCCGGCTGGAAGACACACAGTGGAGATCCGCAGGTCCACAACAGAGAACGAAGCTCAGAATCTGGTGTGGGTCGCCTCCCTTGGAAATCCAATCGTGAGTCCTCCGTCACCTGGTCGGTCCCCTGGATGCCTGACTCGGGTCCCTGTTCGGGCGCCAACTGAGAAACCAGGAAAGATTTGACCCCCACCTAGGGTCTCCTTCCCAGCGGTGGAGTGACACCCTTTATGTCCTCAGGGTCAGTTTAGCAGAGAGTTCACAAATCAGACAGAGTCACCAACTGGAGGAATAAAGAGAAGTTTATTACATGAATTATAGCTCGAGCTAATACAGAGTCCCAGGACAGTCAAGTGACTATCCTACGGAGGCTGCCCCTTTACTCTGGGGCACCCAACCTTATATACACACAAAACTGCTTAGTCAGAGGACAACTCCACCCCTATCGTATTCAAGGTCCTGTGCGGTCTTCAGAATATTTCAGGGATACACGTGTGGTGGGAGAAGGTACAGATGCAGCTGGCAGGAGGTGGCAACGACCTGTACAAGCTTGTTCTGGCAGTTACTGATTAAGCACGACAATTCTCTGAACTGTAATTGGAAAAAGTAATATGGCAGCGATAAGCAGATTGCAGCCCAAGGCTGCGAGCACAAGATCAATCATCAAAGTTCAGGAGGTTTGTCGAGCACATGGCAACATAATAAAGATAAACAGATGCCTAGCAGCTATGGTGTATGATTAACTTTATGTACATTTTCTCACTCCATAATATATAAATTCTAACGTCAACACCCCTGACATCCCACACCCTCATTATGGGTAAAGCCTATTGCATACAATCTCCACTGTAACCCAAAGCCATTTCATAGCCTACCCTGATTCAAAACCAACAGCCCTTCCACCTTCCCTCTTTCTAACGCAACACCTCATGCACTTTCATACCACTGTACTGTCCCCATGCACTATCATACCAAGCAAAACATCAAAACACCCAATATCCAAAATGACCATGTATCCATTCACCATCCTTCTGCTCTAACCTAAGCACTTCCCCACATCCTAACTAAAAATAAGCAAACATTTTGAGATTTATGAACTTCTAAAACTTGACAAGGGTGTTCTTAATTTTCCCATCAAGGCAAAGGTCCTTGCAACTGGTAACTATTTTAAGCTGCTCTTAAAATATGCTGATGTCTTCCTCAGCCCACTAGTAGAATATAGGGTACAGTATTTGGAGGACACAGTGGCAAACATCAAACATTCTTTTTGATTACAAGTCTTTAGTACTGTTGAACTGGATTCACTGTTTACCAGTATTGTGGAGAGGGCTGATTTGACTGTTTTGGAGCCAAAATTGCATACTAACAACCAAGCATGCCCAAGTTCCTACCTTGTGTTTTTTGCTACAGTTTATGAGACTGTAACAAAAATGATTTTGTCTTTCAAAACTAGTTAATTAAGGTGCATTATGGTTATTGAAGAACACTTGTCAATAATGCAGTCGTGTGCCAATCTGAATTTAAAAGGAAGTGCTTATTATGCATTGTGGATCCACTCACCTGTGATCAAGGCTGTATTGTGGAAGCCGAAACGCAAGATAGAGCATGCTGCTAATTGATATTGGATAATAAAAATGTGGTATGTTTCAGCAGTTGGGCCTCGGCATTTATTTTCTCTTTGCATGTTTGAATGGGATCTCTGTCCCTGTCAGCCGAAGCCAGCCTGTAGGGTTGGGGGCTCTCAGGATGGAATAATTGTTGAATTAATTTAATTTGAGGAGCATGGCCCGCTTTCCCTGGTGTGAGTTAAAGGATTTAACCTGGAATTTTCAAGCACAGGGGTGAGCAAGAGATGAGACAGGAGTATGGTAATTCCTTTCTGAGACTGCTGATCCCGCACGTCTCTTAAAGCTCTTAAAGACACTGAATGGATTATGGCAGCATGCAAGAGGAGTGCGGTTTTTATGAAATACAAAATTTAGAGGCGTAATTTTGCACATGGCTATGTTATGTTGAAGAGACCGTATATGCACCTGAACATTTTAAATGACAAACTTGCTTGTGGTGTTTGGACACGATTTAAGCTTTATTTTGATAATACACCATGATTCAGAGACTTGATTGATTAATTATGGTGCATTATGGTTATTGAAGGACACTTGTCAGTACTACAGTCACGTGCCAGCCTAAATTTAAAAGGAAGTGCTCATTATGCATTGTGAACTGACTCACCTGTGATCAAGACTGTATTGTGGAAGCCGAAACGCATCAAGAGATATAGCATGCTGCTAATTGATACTGGAAAATAAAAACGTGGGATGTTTCAGCAGATGGGCCTCGCCATTTCTTTTCTCAAAACTAGTTTTAGGTACAGCATTTTACTTTGTTGCTTGGCTTAACAAATAGTTACATTCACTTTAAAATATATCCATACTTCCAGGCAGGGTGGCACTTTCATTTGTAATATTCATATAATGCATCGATACATTGACAATGTTTTCTTCATTTGTAGAGATAATATAGAATTGTGGGTATACTGATCTTTTTTCAATTGGAGATGTAAATGGTAAGTATTTGACAGGTTTTTAAATTATGATCCCAAAGTAGGATTCAGGTAACATGAGCCATTTCAGTATTTTACAAACCAAGCCCCAGGGTACAGAGAAGTGTTCAACACAGCGGAAGTATATTCAACATGTTAGGCTACAAAGGCATACAGGTACAATGTAAACTGTCAACACATTGAGATTTGAAACAAAGCACCACAGTCGGGGTGACAGGGAGGTTTAAGAAAACATGCAGTCTATGACAGTTAGGGAGGGGTGGGTATTCTTTTGCATCTGCAAATGACCAAGTTTCAAGGGGCAAAGAGAATCATTTTATAGTCTTGGTCCATATTCAGAGAAACATTGTTGGTGTGTGATATGCTTGCAAGTCTTCTCAATTTCCAGAAATATGCATATAGTAGCCTGGGCAAAACCAAATACTGTGGACATCCATGGCTAAATGATATTGACAAAGCACCTAAGTTTAAGGGTATTGATAGTCTATGACACTTAATAGTTGAATTTTGTTAGCCTATTGTTTCTTACCTTTTCTATACAGCATAGCTGGACTGTGGCATTTCACATGTGGCATGGAAACAGAAGATGATTACATGTGGCAGCAGAATGTATGCTTCATGAGTTAACAACTTGTTTGAAAAAAACATGCCTGGATGAAATAGCTGTAACGTGTTTGTGGAGCTGCCTTAAAACCACCTACCTCTATTAATTTAGAAGTTGTCTGCAGAGGTGAGTCGTTAGATGTTTCCTGCAGGTGATAAGTTACATTTTCTTTCTTATTTCTGAGGGTATTGTTTTCTATACTGTGATGGTGGCCATAGGGAAGGATCACTTCCTGTCACAGTGTCCTTTCCTCGGGATCTGCACGCCGCTGAACAACAGGCCCACCTTCTGGCATCACCAACTCACAAAGCTATTATAGCACAGAGTTATGGTGAAGCCAGTCGGGGGGAAGGGAATTAGGGTAGGGAACAGCAGAGAGAGAGATCTGAAAAGGAAAAATGGTTAAACATGTATGTATATACTTGTTCATAACAGCATTAACATTCAATTATACATTTAGACAAAGGGGTCTCCGTGAACGCAAGTGTTGAGACCCTTATGGAATATACAAAGGCGTCTCCGTGAATGCAACAGTTGAGACCCTTATGGAATAGACAAAGGCGTCTTAGTGGATGCAAGAGTTGAGACCCTTATGGAATAAACAAAGGCGTATCTGTGTGTGCAGGAGTTGAGACCCTTATGGAATAGACAAAGGAGTCTCCGTGGATGCAAGTGTTGAGACCCTTATGGAATAAACAAAGGCGTATCCGTGAATGCAAGAGTTGAGACACTTATGGAATAGACAAAGGCGTCTCCGTGAACACAAGTGTTGAGACCCTTATGGAATATACAAAGGCGTCTCTGTGAATGCAAGAGTTGAGACCCTTATGGAATAGACAAAGGCGTCTCCGTGAATGCAAGAGTTGAGACCCTCATGGAATAGACAAAGGCGTCTCTGTGAATGCAAGTGTTGAGACCCTTATGGAATAGACAAAGGCGTCTCCGTGGATGCAAGAGTTCAGACCCTTATGGAATAAACAAAGGCGTCTCTGTGGGTGCCAGAGTTGGTAGAATCATGATACTTCAGGATGTCGTGAGCATTAGACAAAACTGGGCGTGGCCCTTCTCTGAATCATGGAACAAGAACAATTAGTAAAATCATGATACTTCAGGATGTCGTGAGCGTTAAACAAAACTGGGCGTGGCCCTTCTCTGAATCATGGAACAAGAACAATTAGTAAAATCATGATACTTCAGGATGTCGTGAGCGTTAAACAAAACTGGGCGTGGCCCTTCTCCGAATCATGGAACAAGAACAAACTGAGACCTCTGAACCTTGAGAAGGCAAGAGCTTGTCCCTGGACATACTCTGAACATCAATCATGGAACTACTATGCATTCATAAACATAAAACGTTTGGTCTCAGTCAAGAAATTCGCAAAGACTTAAATATGTATGTCACATATCATCAAAGACTTAAATATATCTCTCACGTATTATGCTTCCAAAAACAATGAAACTATGATTTGCTTATCTTTGAGATGTTTTCACATTTGCCACCTAGGCCTGAAAGTTTTACTCATGTAAACTGAAGCGCCTTGATTATTGGACCAAGGGCGCTTTACTCATATGAACTGAAGAGCTTTGATTGCTGTGCGAAGGGGGCTTTACTTCTAATGAACTGAAGCAATTTGAATGTCATGCCAAGTGCGCTTTACTCCTGTGAACTGAAGCACTTTGAATACCATGCCAAGTGCGCTTTACTCAATCAATCAATCAATCACAATATTTATAAAGCGCGCTATGTACCCGTCAGGGTTTCGAGGCGCTGGGGGGAGGGGGGGGGGGCGTGGAGCGCTGCTGTTTAGCGGTCGAAGAGCCAGGTCTTGAGGAGCCTTCTGAATGCGAGGAGGTCCTGGGTCTGGCGTAGAGGTGTGGGGAGAGAGTTCCAGGTCTTGGCGGCGAGGAAGGAGAAGGATCTGCCGCCGGAGGTCTTGCGCTGGATTCGGGGTACGATGGCGAGGGCGAGGTTGGCGGATCGGAGTTGACGAGTTGGAGTGTAAAAGTTAAGTCTGGTGTTGAGGTAGGAGGGTCCGGTGTTGTGAAGCGCCTTGTGAGCGTGGGTGAGGAGTTTGAAGGTGATCCTCTTGTCTACCGGGAGCCAGTGGAGTTCCTTCAGGTGAGGGGAGATGTGACATCGGCGGGGTATGTCGAGAATCAGTCGGGCGGAGGCATTTTGGATACGTTGGAGTCGTTTGATGTCTTTGGTTGGGATGCCTGTGTAGAGTGCATTGCCGTAGTCAAGTCTGCTGCTGACGAGGGCCTGGGTCACCGTCTTTCTGGTTTCTGTTGGAATCCACTTGAAGATTCTGCGGAGCATTCGAAGGATGTTGAAACAGGAGGAGGAGACGGCGCTGACCTGTTTGGACATGGTGAGGGCGGAGTCCAGGATGAAGCCGAGGTTTCTTGCGTGGTTGGCAGGGGTGGGCGGGGGTCCGAGGTCGGAGGGCCACCATGAGTCGTTCCAGGCCGAGGGAGTGCGCCCGAGGATGAGGACTTCCGTCTTGTCGGAGTTGAGTTTCAGGCGACTGTTGTTCATCCAATCGGCGATGGCTTTTAGTCCCTCGTGGAGGTTTGTTTTGGCGGTGAGCGGGTCTTTGGTCAGGGAGAGGACGAGCTGGGTGTCGTCGGCGTAGGAGATGATGCTGAGATGATGTTGGCGGGCCAGTTTAGCGAGGGGGGCCATGTAGACGTTGAACAACGTAGGGCTGAGGGAGGATCCTTGGGGGACGCCGCAGAGGAGGTTGGTCGCTTTGGAGCGGAAAGGGGAGAGACGGACTCTCTGAGTTCTGTCGGAGAGGAAGGATGAGATCCAGTGGAGGGCTTTATCTTGGATGCCGGCTTCCTGGAGGCGGGTCAGTAGGGTGCGGTGGCAGACTGTGTCAAAGGCGGCTGATAGGTCGAGGAGGATGAGGGCTGAGGTTTTGCCGTTGTCCATTTGATGTCTGATGTCATCTGTGGCGGCGAGGAGAGCAGTCTCAGTGCTGTGGTTTCGTCTGAATCCGGATTGTGAGGGGTCCAGGATGGAGTTGTCTTCGAGGAAGTGGGTGAGTTGAGTGTTGACGATCTTCTCGATGACTTTAGCTGGAAAAGGGAGGAGAGAGATCGGACGGAAGTTTTTGAGATCGTTGGGGTCGGCTTTGGGTTTCTTGAGGAGGGGTTGGATTTCTGCGTGTTTCCAGCTGTCCGGGAAAGTGGCGGAGGTGAACTGAAGCGCTTTGAATACCATGTCAAGTGCGCTTTGCTCCTGTGAACTGAAGCGCTTGGAATACCATGCCAAGAGCGCTTTACTCCCATGAACTGAAGCACTTTAATTGCTGTGCGAAGGGCGCTTTACTTCCTGTGAACTGAAGCGCTTTGAATGTTGTGCCAAGTGCGCTTTACTCCTGTGAACTGAAGCGCTTTGAATACCATGCCAAGTGCGCTTTAAATGTCGTGCCCGGGGCGCTTTACCGGTGTGGCCTGAAAGGCTTTGCTCGTTAAGCTAAGGGGTGCTTTACCTTTTGGAAGTAACGACTTCCTTCAAACTTGGATTCAGCAAGGCCTTACCGCTACGAGTACGACCTACTCGTTTTCTAATGCACTATTGAAACAAGGATACTTTCGGTTGGATGACACTCTGCCATTCAGGGACTCTGCTCTTCTCCAGAGAAACCCCCATGAGGTCTGTCTGCATCGAAGACTTTAAAATAGTGAGCAACATGCTTGGGTGTGGCTGGGCTTTATAGGCCTGACACACCACAAGATGGCTGCTGCCTCTAAAAACATGGGAATTGTAGTCCCTTCATGGAATAGCACTGATAAGTGCATCTTGTCCACTAATGACCTGAACCTGCAGCTCTATGAGCTTTACCACATGGCAGACGACGTTGATGGCCACCTCTGGAGCAAGAGGGGATGACAAGTGGTGTGCAGAAAGCGCCGCAGAGCCGCGCAGCGGAGTTTCGGGCGGGACCTGGACCACGCATGGTTCTATTCCTGACACTTCCATATGGCGGGGGTTCTCAATTTAAGAACTTCAAGAAATAGAGCATCCTGACTTCTGAGATTGATGAGCCACCACTGATGGGGCACAGATTCTCTAGGGGTTTGTTGTCATGGAAAGATATATACGATAGGAAGCAGATTTTAGCCAAGCCTTTAGTAATGTCTTATTGTGATGGGAAGCCAGTGGAGGTATCAAACTATGAAATTATAAAGTTGAATCTGCATGTTGAGGTGACAAGCCTGGTTGAGGAGCTGCTGGACAATGGATGTTTGAGGGGCATTGTACACTGATGTTCCTAAATGTTAATCTGGCTATGACCAATGCATGGATGGCTGGTTTGAAGTTTTGGAAATAATTGAATGGCAGCTTTTTTAGGGTGTGGAAATTGATCTTTGCTGCTTTCACCACTTAAGTAGTGACTTAAATGAGGTGTCTGAATCAAGTGGTGACCTATGGAAGTGTGGAGGTGAATCCATCCAATTTCAAAATGTTCAGGACCGAGGGATCGTGTTTGGTATTTATAGAGGATATAAGGAAAAATAATTCAGTTCTTAGTGAATGTATAAGAAGAAAGTTTTTTTAGCTGTGAAAAGCAGTTTGTCAGGGTGATATTTGTTAGACCTGCAGCCTTAGGGTGGTCTTCCCCCCCAACATTTTTCCTGCCTCCCCCACTTCTTTGACTTTCTTTCTGCTGGCTTTAGTACTCTATGCACTTTACCACTGCTAACCAGTGCTAACATGCTTATGCTCACTACTCTAAACATGGTAATATGGCTTATCCTCATTTGGCATATTCAATTTACTTACACGTCTCTAGTCAAGTGTACTACATGTGCCCAGGGCCTGTAAATTAAATGTTACTTGTGGCACTGATTGTCCTTCCCCCTTAAGTTGCCCATTAACCATGTCTGAGGCCTGCAATTGCAGACTTTGTGTGTGCAGTTTTAAACTGACATGTTGACCTGAGGCCCGACCCTTCCCTTTTTATACATATGTCACCCCTAAGGTAGGCACTGGACAACCCAGAGTGCAGGGTGCAATGTATTTAAAAGGCAGAACATGTACTTTTAAGTTTTACATGTGCTGGTAGTGAAAAATGCCCAAAGTTGTTTTTCACTATAGCAAGGCCTATCTCTCCCATAGGGTGACATTGAGATTTACTTATTACATCTTATAAGTGTATTCCACAATCTGGAAGAGATACATTTTTCAAGTTTGGTGTCTTTCGAATCACAATTTTAAATCCCTACTTATGGTGAAGTCAGATTTTAAATTGCAATTCTGAAAATGGCACTTTTAGAAAGTTGTCATTTTCTTACTATAGCCATTTGGTGCCTGCTGTCTGTCTCTGACCACAAGACTGGGGTGGGGTGACCAAATGGCTTTTTGTATTCCCCCTAGTCAATCACACATAAAGGGAGGTTAGGTGTGACCTGATGGACGATCCACATGCTGATGGGCCATCCTGGGCAGGATGGGAGGGAGGAGCTGGGCACTGCCTCACACTAACAACTGAATAGGCTGTGTCCTGTCCCCACACAAAGGGCTGCATAGCCCTTCCTAGTAAGTCTGGAGCCAGAGCAGGGAGAGCAGAATCTCTATGCACTTCAAAGGCCTGTCTTTGAAGTCTCCCCCCCCATCAAAGGCCAAACTGGGTGTAAGTACTGGACCTCTGACACCACAAACTCAGTCGACTTCTGAACCTGTGGATACGCTGCCAAGAACAAAGACTGCTGTGCTGCTACAAGGACTGCCACTCTGCAGGACTGCTACTCTGCTGCACTCCTGCTTTGCTGTGCTGACCTGCTGCCTGCTGCCCTCTTGAATGGGAGTGAGAAGGATTGGACCTGCATCTCAACAGTCCAGAGCCCTGAGTGATTCCAAGGATCAGCTGACTGGTCTACTGTTTGAAGTCTCAGGGACACAAAAAACACTTCCACCCACTACATCTACAGCTAGACTTCACCTTCTGTGAGTCTACCCTTCCAAGTGGTGCCACCCGAGTCCTAGACCCTTGGAAGTGGGCTTAAGGTTTTGGCCTAAGGTGGTTGCTGCAGCTGAAACGATGCCCTAAGCCAACAGCACAGATCGGAACCGGCACATTCCCTCTGCTGCGGTGGATCAGAACCGGCACATTGTCCCTCTTGTGTGGATTGGAGTTGACGTATTGCCATCTTAAGAAGCACGAGTTGACCTTAGTCATTTTGGTCTGTTTTATTTATTTAATTAAGTTCTATTTTTCTAACAATGTGTGGTATTTTTTGTGTGGTATTTTCATTGTTTTATTGTTTGAAGTATTGCACAAATGTTTTACACATTGCTTAATAAGTTAAGCCTGACTGCTCTGTGCCAAGCTACCAGAGGGTGAGCACAGGTTATTTTAGGGTGTCTTTGTGACTTACTTTGACTAGGATTGTGGTTCCTGCTTGATCAACGTGCCTACTCCTGTCAACCAGAAACCCACTTTCTAACAATGGTGTTTCAGATTTCTGATATTTTTAGATGCTTCTGAGGATCAGACTTAGCAATACCATGGTCAGATTGAATAAGGTAGGAGACAGGAATAAGCTCTGAAGCACATAATATTTTAGCTTGGCTCTGGTGGAGCAATGATGCCAATACTTACCACTTGGGATCTCTCAGTAAGAAAATATATTAACTATTCCAATGGCTTACTCAGAAAACCCATGTAGTGCTGCAGTGTGCGAAGTAGCATTCCATGTTCGCCTTGTCAAAGACATCCAACAAATCTAGCAACAATTAGACAAGATTTGCTTTTGTCCATGATGTCTTTTTAATACCAAATTCAACTCTGAAGCTGGCTCAGTCATTTACCAACATGTATTTCCTGAAGCTAATAGTTTATGTGGATTGACAACCGTTTATCTAATGGCCTTCCTCAGACATGGGGGGGTTAACACTTGGTGGTAGTTGGATGCCTGGGTAGAATTCAGTTAAAATTTTTAGAGCATGGGGTAATCTGACTGATCTTCAGTAAAATCATGAATAAGCTTTTATCCAATGAGGCAAAATCACTGTGCATCATGTGTCCTATATGACGGCAAAATTGTCTTTCCTTTTTCGAGACTGGGATCTCAACAGTATTTTGTGGTTCTAAGCTATTTGATGTATTTTGCAAGTTACTGGGTTTCAATGGAAAGAGTGCAACTGGTTTTTAGAGTGAGGGGTTCAGATTTGGAGGTGCTCATTCATCAAAAGTGTCACCAATTAAATAAAACTGGTCAATATCAATGTATTTTTGTCGCAATAGTATCAAAAGTTACTTAGATCCCTTTGCATCACAAGAGGGAAAGAAATTATTGGAAATCTGTAAGCTTATATTTGTGCAAAGTGCTTTTGGATAGAGAAATATGAGAGGTACCAAAATGAGGCAGCTTCAGTTCCCAGTTCATTACTAGTTTCAGTTAAGATGTGGTCGCTATTGGTATCAAAGGATTCTGACAGTTCAAGCATCACCAAGAAACACAATTCTATATTATCATTAAGAGAATACCATGTACTACCTTTATGGTTGTGGTCTTTCTAACAATGGAAAAGAAATCCAGACTGGCAGGACTTATTCAAGGGGCAATTAAAGATGGTTAACTACTGTTGTTTCGAGAACTTCGCTAGGACAGTAAATGGAACTCTCTACTGGTATGAGGTTTGATTTTTGATGAAAGGGCAGAATTGCCACAGTTGTTTTGTAATGAGGGGAATATATTTGTGAGAAGAAATGTGTTGATGATGTCTAAGGTGGGTTGCGGAGCCACGGGAAGTATGGGTTTAATGACATGATAGAATAAGGTCATCATCTTAGGAAGATGCTTATAAAGAGTGTCGAACAGTAGTCAAGTGTTTATAGGTGTTCCAGAATGTGCTAAGGTGAAGATGATATGTATATTGTTTCCAAATTGTATGTTGTTTCTAAGGGCCTGATATAGAGTTTGGCGGACAGGTTACTCCATCACAAATGAGACGAATATCCCGTCCTCTGTATTGCAATCTCCATAGGCTACAATGGGATCGTAATACAGCAGACGGGATATATGTTACGTTTGTGATGCAGTAACCACCTCCACCAAACTCTAAATCAGGCCCTAAGTGATAAATAACAGTGACAAAATCAATGATTAGTATTTTTAGGATTATGATGTTAATAGGAGATTTGGGTTTATGCCATATCAAGTTAACACATATTTCTTTTGGTTGCATTCAAATCTGTGGAATAACAAGGTGCAAAGTATTTGGGTTTGGCATTTTGCATTACATAAAGTAGCTCAAGTGCCTATCAAAGTCTGGTTCAAGTCTAGAGATGTGTTTTAGGATTAGAATGGGTAGGATGAGGGGGTGAAGACAGTATTTGGCTCATTGTCTAAGGGGCAATTATTTAAGGAGTCTGTTATGATTGTAGATTTGTTTAGCTGTCCACAGTGCGAGGGCTAAGGGTAGGAATATGAACAGAAATATCAGACCAGCGTAAGGGAAAAGGGTATTTGCATTTCTGGCAAGGAAAGATAGTGGTAACTAGGTCTAGGGTGTTGCCTTTGGAGTGATTTGGAACTTTTGTCTCTTGTATCTTTAACCCCGTGATCTCCTGAAAGGTTGAACTCGACAAGGGAATTGTGGTTAGGATGAAAGAATGAAATCCGTAGTTAAGTGTGATTTGTATGTGAGTGGCAGACAAATAGGATGAAATGTGGCAGAGAAGGTGCATGTGAGGGTTAGTCTGACAGAAATATGTTTAAAAAGGAAAATGGAGGATAAAGAGAAATTAATTGTCATGAATAGATATCCTCTGGATGACAGCTAGGCCACCCAGTGTTTAGTTTAATGTGTGTTTGGTTTGCAGATTATTACATTGCTGTCGGAAATGAGTTCATCATCGACAGAGGCTGATAAGGGGGACAGCCAGATTCCTGTGATGAAAAGAATAAACAGCTTGTGATGGGCGATCAGATGAGCTTTGTCAGATGCAGGGCACTTGGAAGGGGGCATCATGACTCATTCTGGTTACCTACTTTGTAGTGTAGTTAAAAGTTGTTAAGGCATACATGATAAAGGCACTTGCCTAGTAAAGACTTTTGTGGTAAAGGCAATGTGTGGCAAAGGATGCATGGTCAAGGCATTGTGTGTTAAAGACCGTGTTGTAAAGGATGTTTCCTGTGAAATCTCTCATTATTCTTTTTTGTATCTGCAGCACCATCTGTGACACTACAAGGTAATCCACAGCCCTTCCTCCTGTTCATGTGGCCACTCAAAAGAGCATCTATCTATCTATCTATCTATCTATCTATCTATCTATCTATCTATCTATCTATCTATCTATCTATCTATCTATCTATCTATCTTCATCATGTGTGCCTTAAAGTTACATTACCTCATGTATTGTAGTTTTAGTCAGTATTTTTATCCACCCTGATATACGTAATATTTCTAACAGTAATTTATTTTTCTTTGCAGCAGTTGGAGACAATGTGCCTGACAATGATGCCCATCCACCTATGAGAGAAGTGTGGCATTCAATCCTGGGAGAAACAACCCTCACTCCTGCTGGCTGCAATCTCTATGATCTTCAGTACTGCAGAGGTTGAGGTTGGTTTTGGCCACATGCAGGATGACACCTTAAAGCTATCTTACCGCTGACCAGCAGTTTCCTTTACCAGTCAATCTCCCAGAATGCAAATCCCCAGGTACAAGAACTAGCCACAGATTTTATTTTCAGCTACGTAGGACTCACCTCTACCCACCACTCTGCCCATAGGTACCTCAGCTCAGTCCCCTGTTACACCCTCCCTCCCAGGAGTAGCTATGTCTGCTGTCTGTTTTCTCACAGACAGCAAACCCCAAGTGAGCTAGGGGTCTCTCTGCTATGACAAACTCTTCCTCACAGCCTCCTTGGGTCAACTCTCAACAAGGAGGAGAGCAAGCTGGCCGTGTGAGATGACCACACATGTGGGTCAATGTGCCATTGGCAAGAGCCGTCCTGTGAATGGATGAGCTATGTGTGATGTGAAATCCATGAAATAGTGTGACCATGCAGACTGACACAATGAACCTGGGAAACATTGACACCTGCCAGCAAAACCTTCCTGGTGGATGAAGAGATGCTCTTGACTCCTGGAAAATTTAGCCAAATGGCTCCAAGACTTCATTAAGTTGCACTGGTCACATCTCCAGGATGCAAGGCGATATGCCAGATTCATCAGGCACCTACAGGTCTATGCCCACGGGGATAATCACAAGCTGCACAGTCAAATTTATGTTCCTCAAACAACTAGTGAACAACAGCAACCAAACTTACAAACCTACCTGCCCTCAGTGCACAACCATATCAGTGTTGTGTGGTCATGGATGTGAATGACCAATCCTTGGATGTGGACAACAACTATCACCACCCTGGAATTCAAGGATTCAGCAATTCATTTTATTTAACATCTATGTGTCTTCTCTAGCTAAATTGATTGAATCGTGTGGCCTGGCCTCTATTTCATGTGCTGACGATACCCAACAGGTTCTCACATTTGATCACTCGGTCATGGATAAAGTCTTTTCATTCATTCACTGTCTGAGGGATGTTCTTCACTGGATGTGTAAGACCTACCTTCAGTGTAACAGAGAATTTACTGTTTGGGAAGGCCAGATAAAAATGGATAAGCTATAGCTCATCGAGGAATCTTCCTTGTCTCCCTCCTACCATGTCGACAGCTAAGAATCTGGAAGCCAAAATAGATGACAACCTTTCTATGGATTCCAGAATTGCATCAGTAGTGGGGACCTGTTATGGTCCAATCCGGTCAATAAGGATATTTTTAGACCTTTTACCATCAGATGCATGTAGAACAGTATTCTGTGTGCTGATAACATCTAGACCTGACAATTCAAACTGCCTCTATCTTGGGGTACAGGATATAAGATCAAAAGACTCAAGGTGGTACAAAGTCCTGCGGGCATCTTATCCAGGGTCTATCAAGGGAGGAATCTGTTTTTGGTAACCATTACAATTTGTATTGGCTTCCCATTGGGAAGAACATTTTGTCCAAGGTGTTGACAATTCTTCATGGTGCCTTTTACAAATGGGGTCCTATGTATTTAACTTTCAGGACTCAGCATTACAACCCTCCCAGAACTCTTTCTTTTACTGCGCCACTGCTAGTCAATATACTGAGCTTCGGCCTGGCTAGAACTGGTTGGTAGGCCTTTCTGGTGCTGGCTAGAAAAGCATAGAATAAGCTTCTGGTATCACTTTGTTCAGTCTCCCTAGAATCATGATATACGGAAGAGCTAAAAACCTATCTTTTCTCTGTCAGTGAGTGGTGAGTGGGCATTTTGCAGTCATAGCACTGAGACACTCTTGAAGTAGCTGTGCGCTTTATAATCCACTTAATTAATTAATGAATTCATTCAATAATGCCACATTTCCATTTCCCACCCCTATAAATGTCTGTGTTTATCTTTTTTCTGCAGTCATATTATTATCATGTCTTCTAGAAGGTCTGACCAAGCAAAATCAAAAGTTGTTTGACGGTTCTCTCTAATAAGCCAAAAGCTTTCATGATGCAGCCATAAATTCAATTTTTTGTTTGTGATTTCGAGACAAGTAGGATCATGAAAAATATGCTAACAGTAATCAAATAAGTGTGTTGCATTCTTAAATAGACAAGGCCCCTAAGAACAAAACAATTTCTCCTTCTCTCATTCTCTGTTTTTCTTTGTAGTTTCTTTTCTCTCTATCTCTCCTCTGGGAATGAGGGACATGCAAGATAAGGAACATATTTTTAATGATAAGCAAATGTTTATTTTGGCATTCTCATTGAAACATTATTTTAGATGTACCATGTCCCCAAGAACAAAATAATTTCTCTTTCGCACTCACTCTTTTCCCAATCTATTCTGTTATGGTGTAGTTCTCAAGTTATAGTCATCTAGGAAACCTCATTAAATTCCATGATGGGATTGTATGTCATAGCTATATTTTCATTCAGCTCAATAGACAGTCCCTCATGACCTTGTTGGTGAGGTCTCAGAGTCAAGTCTTGCTGTCAATGTTGTAATTAATTTGCTTGAAATTCTGTTCTAAGGACTCTCAAATACATGAAAAGGATGTAATTATGTATTGAAAATATCGAAACAATTTTTTGGTAATAGGAAAAGAGTTTTCTAGCTGAACGATGTGGGGTTTCATTGAGGTCCCCTTTCAGACCTTATGCCATAGCTTTGTTTCCATCCAGCTTTATTGGCCACAACACATGCCCTAGTGATAAATGTTTTTATCCCTCATCTATAGCATTTGGAATTTAGGTTATGGTGTCACTGTGGACATAGTTCAACTTGACAGTCTGTTTAATTACAGGATGTTTGAAAGCTATTTCTAATATTGAAAACTTAATCAGTTTTTATATTACAAAAATACAACCATAATATTTAGTAATGGGAAAATACATATTCTGCCGTCACCTACGGAGCCTCAATTAACTTAGTTTTTCAAGTGCATGTCAAAGCTTTGTTTTTACCCAGTTCAAAAGATTCTTACTATGGGCTTAGTGGGTATGGTCTCAGACTCTTAACCAGAAGGCTGAAGGCAGAAGGCAGGTCAAGCCCAGCTGGTTACAATTATTGAGTGGCTTCTCAATAATTACTTCTATTGCAAAGTGGTACCGGGATCTATCTCATATGTGAAAGTCTATTCATTTTCATACTGCAGCAGAATGTTAAATTTATTAATAAATGGAACAAGCAGGATTATCAAATTATATTTTTCTGATAAGTACAATTTTGAGTTAAAGCACGCCATGCCACAATAATAACATAATTTATTTCTCTCTCTCGCCCTCTGCTCTACTTCCTAAATGATATAGCTATAAGCTTACAGCGGTCGAGCCAGCCTCAATGATTGTCATTTTAGATTAATTTGCCATAGTTATTTTATCACCCAAATTATGAGATAATCTCTATGTTTTAGTTGTAAACCTCTCAGGCTCGCAGCGGATGCTTAAACATTCAAGTACTGCTGTCATCACCATCATCTCTCTGCTTAAAGTAGTAACATGGGCCACATGTACAAATCTTTTTATCTCACCTCAAACAGCCCGATTTGCAGAATCGGGCCGTTTGTGACAAGAAAAAAGCCTGTGGCAAAGCACAACCCAATTTTGTGATTCGGTATTCTCTTTACCGTATCTCAAATAGGGTTTGCGAGTCGCAATTAGGAAGGAGCGTTCCCTTCCTAACTGGGAGTCGCAGTGTGATGTCTGATTGTTTTGTGACCATGAATGCGGTCACAAAACAATTGCAGTTAGCACCAATTTCAAATTGGTGCTAAACTATTCGCAAACGGGAAGGGGTCCCAATGGGACTGCTTCCCCTTTGTGAATGGTAGCGAAAATATTTTTTCGGAGCAGGCAGTGGTCTCAAGGACCACTGCCTGCTCTAAAAAAAATGAAAAGAAAACTTTTAATTTTTGTTTTTGAAATGCATCTCGTTTTCCATGAAGAAAAACGGGCAGCATTTAAAAAAAAACTGCTTTATTTAAAAGCAGTCACAAACATGGTGGTCTGCTGTCCCCAGGAGGCCACCATCCCTGTGAGTGCAGCCATTCCCAATAGGGTCGCAAACTGCGACCCACCTAATGAATATTAATGAGGTAGGTCATTTGCGATCCCATTGGGAATCGCAAACAGTGTGAGGTACACTGTTGTACATATGGTTTTGCGACTCGCAAATTAGTCACAAATTGCGAGTCGCAAAGCTCTGGGTCGTACATCTGGCCCTAAATGTTTTGTTTCTGAATGGGAGAAAAATTGAATTAGTAAAATATATTTTTAATGGTTAGCTAGTATTTGTGTTGGCATTTACTGTCAAATATGTTTAACAAAAATATTCTCTCTCTCTTTCTCACTCATTATCTTGATGGTGAATCTGTGAGCTAAGTCTATCCCTCTCACTCGCTCATTCTGTCAATGGTCAAGTTGCAGACATCTGTAGAGCCTCATTCAATTTCATTTTTTGACTGTATTTTATAGTTATGTTTTCACCCAGCTCGAAACAGAGTTATATTTTGGTGTTGTGAGCAAGATCTCAGCCTGAAGGTGAGGATTCAACTCCTGCTAACCCAATTGCTGTGGGTCCCTCTGAAGTGTTGTCCCATTAGTGTTGCAATAGTCGCTCAAAAAGAATGATAAATAGGTGCTTTATATATTGCAAATACATGTATTGTGAGATGAGTTTCCTTGCTATCCAAATCTCCTGGAAATAAGGCATGGTGGCAGAATAGTGATGTGGCTGTGCTCTGCTGCCTTATCTCATTTTGAGAAGGACATACAAATGTTAAATACATCAAAAAGTATAAAATCTCACAATGACAATGTCTCGAGATGAAGGACCATTAGGTGTGAAAAGCATTGGGTTGTCATGCACTTTTGTGAATTCACATTTATGATAAAATGCCTTGTAGAACCAGGGCTATCACATGATAACATGATTTGACAGAAATAATGACAATCATTAAACTGTATTGACAATAATGTTTTTTGCAATTATGGATTAGTTTCGGGCATTTTACACCAACATTCATTTTTTTATGCAAAAATGTAATTAAAATATTTTAAGATGGAAGGTTGGGCTAACATTTTTGATAGGACTATGCATGATATTGTGCCCACTTTACTATTTAGAGATGCTTCTTTAATACGGGAATGAATGTTGCAGGTCCTGGTATCTGCAGCATGTCTTACCAGTTTTGCTGGGACTGACTGCTAGATCTACCTCATCAAGAGACTGTCCTTGAGAGGGTTCTGGTGGGACAAGATTGTTAGGAACCACTATCGCTTACTGCGAGGGTGTAATTGTAATATTTAAATAGCACAGACCAGGTCTGTGATGATGTCAGACAGAGCACTTAACACATTTGAGCAATCAATACAAAACAGTGGTAGATGCGTGCTATACACCAACAAATAATAAGACATTGAGATGAAGGTAAACCGAATTCTTCATTATGAACAAATAAACATGTTATGATAGTTACCAGAGGATATAGCACTGTATAGGTGTGAGACATGCATCTTCTGCACAAAGGGACAGGTTGCACAGAGACTCTGCACAGTCTGTGCGAATGTGTGCATGCAGGTGTATGCATATATTAGCACATTAAGGCCAGACCTTTAGCCTTTTCGAACAAGGGGCTTACTATCAGTGGGTTGTCCCGGGTTTGACCTTTATACATTTTATTTTGTTGCAGGCTTCATAATACATTCTGATGGCATTTCAGCTGTGCATCATCCTATCTGTTAGGCCGCAGGAGTTTACCAACACAACGAGATGCATTACATTCTCCCGCATAATTCTCTTTGCACTGTTTTGATACTGTAGCATGAGTAGTGGTTTGCATTTGCCCAACTTGTCCATGTGACAGATGGATCTATTTTCCACCGTTTTGAGATCTCTTTGCGCTCTTCCTTAGCTCTGAGCTAAGTGTTGCGTTGTCCTTGCTGCGAATTGGTGAAAGTTAGTGTGTCGAAATATTAATGAAGAAAGAAAGAGCTGATATTTAGAAAATGGGCAAACAGGCTTCTAAGCCTTGTTATTTCTAAGGATCAGCTAGTTTTTAAATTGTGTTTGATAGGGAAGGAGAAATGGTGCAATGAGGAGAAACATTCATTTGTAAGCCTGATACCTGCTGCTACATTTACTGCATGGATGCTACCCGTACAGTCTTTGCAATATTAATTTTTAATTTATGATGCTCATTAGGAAGCACTTTAAACAGAGCAATTATCATTTATCTTGATATATTATTTACTAGGATTCGCTGTCGTGGTTAGGGACCTCTGATGAGCGGAGAGGGAATCGAAAACATTTCCAAGCAATGGCAGACTGGGTTTTTAAGCCTAGAAAGAAGTTGTCACAACCAGAGGCCCCTGAGTCGGTTGTCTATAGTAAAGCACACGGTGGCTAATCAAGGCTCAGTGCGGAGCCTCCAAATAGTATTTACTGAACCTACAGAATAATATTAATGAGGCTCTCTATTATTCCCCTCAGCTTATCAATTATGCATTCATCTGCATACTTGCTTGTTTACGGCTTTCGTTTATTCTCTTCCACCGTGAATACTCTTTCACTTCATGTTTTACCGTCGGGGATTTAAAATGCGTCACCATTCTTCAGTCATGGAATGTGTCCCATAATAACGTCTGTGCCAGCAAGTATCTATCCTGAAACTTTAAACTGGAGACTCCGCGAGAGTGCTGATTAATGTGTACACACACACATCATACATGCCAGCTTGATTTACCCCCATGCCTGATAGGCATTCTAGTCCATGTTTCAGACCTAAGCACTCTTCAAACTTCACCCAGGGACTTCTAAGAATGTTTCTTTGGATGGCGAGTAACAGTTACAAGTTGTGAGAGTTGGTGGTGTTTTCAGCAGGGCTCGATTGGCCACTCTTTCATCGGACACTTCCAAGTGGGAAGGTGCATGGGAGGCTAGTTTTGAAAGGCCATGACCACTGCTGGTGCCTCTGTGATGTTGCCCAGTTCTCAGAGGTTACTTGTAGTAGGCACAGGAGTCATTTAGAGATAGATTGATAGATAGATAGATAGATAGATAGATAGATAGATAGATAGATAGATAGCAGTGAGAGAGAAGAGGAGAGAGAAAGAAAATTGATTAATAGAAATGGGGGAGATATAGCAGGAGGAGAAAGGGAGTGGGCTGGTTTGAGAATGTTTGCCAAAGCTACTTTTGATTCTCAGTTAGGGCCTTTTCCCCATAAGGCGTGAGGGGCACTCCTTCTTAGACCTACTCAATGTGTACAATTTTGCTCACTGCCTAGGGCCGTGCTTAGATGGATAATGTAGCGTCCTCCCCAAATCCAGAGCATATAAATGAATATCCCAAACATGGAGCTCTGTAAGAAACGTCTTTATTCTCCAACATTCTATTGCGCTTTTCATACATTACGCCATAACTTTTATAACCACACCTTAACACCCCCCATCCAATTTCGTAATTCCCATCTAGAGTTCACCCAGGACCACGAGGGCCTTAACGTGCATGATATCAAAGACATTTAATCTCCCCTTGTTAAATAAAAAGTAAAAGCAACATTAGCATCATGCTTCCTCAATGAGCCACAGAGATGCCACACTGGTCTGCCAGATCGGATGGTATGAGGTAATTGAGATGCATCAGTATCATGAATCAATGGCATAGGCTCAGGTTTTCAATGTGAATGTCAAGGCGGGGCGTCTCACTTGTGATTTCAGAAGCCGATGACTATTGAGTAGGTGTTTAAAGTGTGACTAGTCCTGTGTGAGGGACTTTCTGGGACGATGTGCTGTCACCATGTGTCCTTTACATGTCATGACCCTCAAAGGATTGCCACAAACTGGGTGTCTGTTTTGCGCTTCCATTTCTGTTTGACAAGTATCAAGTCCCCTTTCTCAAAGACGGTTTCCTTGGCATGTCGGCACTGATCGTCATATGTTTTCATCGTGCAGTTTTGAGAAGTCTCCATGACGCAAACCTTATTGGCATTTATCGCTCAGTTTGATGTCCATTGTGGTAGATTGGTTTTGATGGCCCCCCAAACAGCAAGGTGGCAGGGCTCTCACCAGTTGTGGAGTGAGTAGTTGAACAATAGGCACGAAGAGCTGGGCACAGGGCTTCATTCAGATTAAATCCCTCCATCGACTCTCGCCGAATTACTCTCTTGAGGATGCCCATAAGTCATTCAACAACACCATTGGCTTGAGGACAGAGAGGTGTACTCTTTGGTGCTTAACATTGAGTCAATAAAGAAACTCCTTGAACTTTTGCTATTGAAAGGCAGACCATTGTCAAATTTGAGAATAGTAGGAAAGCCCCACACTGCAAAGATGTCATCAAGCCACTCAATTACTTATTTATGGGTTGTCAATGAGAAGTCTTCCACCAAAGGAATACACGAGTATTCATCAGTGACTACCATGAGATGATGTCCATTTTCTAGATGCCCAAAGAAATCAACTGTAACTCTCTCTCAGGCATGCACAGGAAGAATTGACATTGTTAATGGATGTTGATTAATCTTGGGGGATAAACAGTTACAAAGATTTCATGCCTTAACTCTCTCTCAAATCGTTCGTCTAGGTCAGGAAACCACATTCGGTCTCTTAGGGCTTTGTTGGTGGCTACAATGCCACAATGTCCTTTATGGGCCAGCTCGAAGACTTGCTGTCTTAGGCTCTCAGGTATGACAAGTCTCAAGGCACACAATATGATACACTCTTGGGTGATGGCTAGCTCATCCTGTATATTTTTTAATTCAACATCATCAGCAAAAGGTCAAATACTTGTCTTCCATGATAGAGTTGTAATGACATTTTTGAGAATGAGAATGTCTTTATCTGCTTTAGTAGCAGCAATAATGTGTACAATGGATAGAGCTGCTGGTGTGCTGGACCTCAGAATTAAGTTGAGGTACTCTTCAGCCTCTTTGGATGTTGAACTATGGCAATGTAGCAGCACTCAGGAAAAGCAATCTGCTTAGTCTTTGTCCTTCCCCGGCATGTGTACAGCACATACTCATACTCTTGCAGTCTCAAACCCAACCTCTTGATGGGAGTGGGCATCTTAGCTTTCAGTTTTTCAAAGCTAGTGAGCAATGCCAGGTGGTCAGTGATGATATTGAAAGATTTCCCATATAAAAACACATGAAAATATTTGCAGGCCCACACTACAGCCAGACACTCCTTCTCCGGCTGAGAGAAGGCGTGTTCTGTATCAGACAGGCTTCTACTGCATAAGCCACAGTGTGTCTTTGAGCATTTGGATGGCCATTGTGCTGAGCAAGAATTGCCCCCAGCCCCACTGGGTTTGCATCTATTGTGAGCTCAGTCCGTAAGTAGGAGTCAAACTAGGCTATTTCAGTGGCTTTCTCAATCAAATGTTGAATTTTTTTTAAACTCTGATCACGTTCAGCAGATCACTGAAAAGGGAAATTCTGCTTTGTCAACTCCCTCAGTGGGGCACTCACTGTAACAAAGTCACGAATGTATCTTGAGCAATAACAGGTCATGCCTAACAAGAATCATAGAATGTTTACATCTTGTGGGGGGTGCAGGTAAATGAAAGTGCTTGCACCTTATCCTGATCTGGTGTCATTCCCCCATCAGAGAATATGTGGCAAAAGATTTTAAGTTTGATTTTCTGAAACTCACACATTGCTGCATTTAGAGTGAGACCTGCATCAGCAGGTAATTGACAGTCTTGTGTAAGAGCCTTGTCATGCTACTTTTGTGTTGTTCCAAATACCAGTACGTCATCACTGTAATTGAAAGCATTCAAAACCGATTGAATCATTCTGTCAATAACATTCTGAAATATCTCCACACCTGAAGATACTTCAAAACTCAGGGGGTCATTCCAACACTGGCAGTCGGTGTTAAAGTGGCGGCCAACCCGGCAACAGACTGGCGGTAAAAAAAATGCAATTCCGACCCTTGCGGAAACCGCCAACAGAGACCGCCACTTTAACACACCGGCCGCCACGGCGGGACAAACAAACAGCGCGGCGGTCACCGCCAACAGACAGGCGGGAGACAATGTACCGCCCACCCTATCACAACCCACCAATCCGCCACCTTTTCTGGGGCAGTAGCCCCGCCGATAAAAACACGGCGGAAACAGACATTTCAAACGGAAAACGCTCACCTCCATACACCCCACGAGGAATCTGGACAGCATGGAACCCTAACTACACATCCTACCAGCCATTGTCTTCCTGCTCCTCTACCAGGAGCACGAACGCCGGCGCAGAAGACAACGGTGAGTACTGCACCTACAACACAGGGGAGGGGGAGGCAAAAAATTACGGGGACACACATATGCGACACACCCACCCTCACCCTCAACCACTACAACACACACATCAATGCATAGCAACACATCACAGTTACACCCCCAAACCCCCCGGAAGAATGCAAAGGCAAAAGGAATTGATTATAAATATAGAATTATATTGTAAGACTGAGTATAAAATATATCACACATCTATAACTTTATATACAGAAATTGTCCAGTCCGATATGTCTATCAGCCATTGTTCGTGGGCCACTGGGCCAAAACACATGGGCAAAGCCCACACAGGATACCTGCCTCCAACGGAGAGAACACTGCAGGGGCATCAGATAGGAAAACTACAGGCTCCTCAGGGGGAAGGGAAGGGGGGGCACCTCAGCCAGATGAGTCCACAACGCCAGATCCACGAGGGGCCTCCATGGCCACTGTGCCATCCTGGGGAGTGCAAAGCCACAGTCTCACAAGTCTCTACAGTGGGTGGGTTGCCCACTGTGCCATCCCGGGGAGTGCAAAGCCACAGTCTCTCAAGTCTCTACAGTGGGTGGGGTGCCCACTGTGCCATCCTGGGGAGTGCAAAGCCACAGTCTCTCAAGTCTCTATAGTGGGTGGCTTGCCCACTGCCATATCCTGTGGAGTGCAAAGCCACAGTCTCTCAAGTCTCTACAGTGGGTGGGTTGCCCACTGTGCCATCCTGGGGAGTGCAAAGCCACAGTCTCTAAAGTCTCTACAGTGGGTGGTTTGCCCACTGTTCAATCCTGGGGAGTGCAAAGCCACAGTCTCTCAAGTGGATAGCAGTCTCCACTGGTACTGGAGGGGGACTAGTGCCCAGAGTGCTTCGTGCAGGCCTGCCCGACACAGATGCGGGCCTGCCCCTTCCGCCAATGGGCCAGCGGTGCTTGAGATGAAGGGCCCAGTTCAGCGGTGCTTGAGATGAAGGGCCCAGTTCAGCGGTGCTTGAGACGGCGGTGCCCAGCGGAGCGGGGCTTGAGATGAAGGGCCCAGTTCAACGGTGCTTGAGATGAAGGGCCCAGTTCAGCGGTGCTTGAGACGGCGGTGCCCAGCGGAGCGGTGCTTGAGATGAAG
This sequence comes from Pleurodeles waltl, assembly GCF_031143425.1. Lineage (NCBI taxonomy): Eukaryota > Metazoa > Chordata > Amphibia > Caudata > Salamandridae > Pleurodeles > Pleurodeles waltl. Next base: position 459,097,921 of record NC_090444.1, on the reverse strand, counting down.
GGCCCAGTTCAGCGGTGCTTGAGACGGCGGTGCCCAGCGGAGCCGTGCTTGAGATGAAGGGCCCAGTTCAGCGGTGCTTGAGATGAAGGGCCCAGTTCAGCGGTGCTTGAGATGAAGGGCCCAGTTTAGCGGTGCTTGAGATGAAGGGCCCAGTTCAGCGGTGCTTGAGACGGCGGTGCCCAGCGGAGCGGTGCTTGAGATGAAGGGCCCAGTTCAGCGGTGCTTGAGACGGCGGTGCCCAGCGGAGCGGTGCTTGAGATGAAGGGCCCAGTTCAGCGGTGCTTGAGATGAAGGGCCCAGTTCAGCGGTGCTTGAGATGAAGGGCCGAGTTCAGCGGTGCTTGAGACGGCGGTGCCCAGCAGAGCGGTGCTTGAGATGAGTGTCCTGGTCAGCGGATCCAGCCCAGGCATGGATTTCACTCGCCACCTGACCTGTGGCTGGCGGGGCCTTCCTGCCCATCTGTCTGGTGGCTTGCGGGGCCCTCCTGGGCTGCAGTTCTCGGCCTGTGGTTGTCCTCCTGCCCACCTGGGACGTGGCTTGCGGGGCCCTCCTGGTCTGCAGTACCGGGCATGTGTGTGTCCTCCTGCACACCTGGGATGGGGCTGGTGGGGCCCTCCTGGCCAGCTGGCCTGCTGCCGGACTTGTCAGGCGTGCTGCCCTTCCCACCCTTCCCTGCACGCTTGTGGCCCTTTCCCACCTTTGGCAGTGTGCCAGGTGGCACCCCACTTCCTGATGGAGCCAATGTAGGGATTTTGGTCCCTGGGGTCTTTGGTCGCTCGCGCCGGGCACTGGCAATCTTAGGATGCTTTTCCGGTGGTGGGCTGGCCGTGCCTTGGCTCCTAGCTGAACTGGATGCCATTGAGGGTGGGGGACTCCACAGTCCATGGACAACAGTCTTCACAGGTCCCGGTTTTGTGGTGGCTAAGGTGCTGATTGGAGTCTTATGAGATGGAGGGGGTGGGGGAGTTGTTGGAAAGAGGTTAAGGGTGCAAGGAAAAGCAATTTGGAAAGAGAGGGACGGGTAGGTGTAGTGGGTATGGGAGTGGAGGAAGAGGATGTGGTTGTAGGAGTGTGAAGTCTGGTGTCTTTGGGTGCAGGTGCTTGGGCTGGAGGCTGTCGTGAGGTGGATGGCTGTTGGTTGGGTGGCTGCCTGCGTTTGTGTAGTTTGGAGGAGGAGGTGACAGACACACTTGGAGAGGACACAGGGGACGTGTAAATGGTAGTGGGGGTGGTGACTGCACGTGTGCGGAGTGTTCTGGTGGGTGTGCTGGTGATGGACGTAGTGGCTGAAGATGTTGTGCATGCAAGTGTGAGTGGAGACGTCACAGGGAGGGAGGAGGGAGACGAGGAGGAGGGGGACACAGTGGAGGCAGTGGCTGTCGGTATGTCTGCATGTGGATGTTGCTTGTGTGAATGCTTGTGTGATGTGTGGTGCTTATGTCTGGATGAGCTTCCCTTGGGTGTTGAGGTGTGTGCTGGCTGGTCTGTAGGTGTGTCTGGGATAGGCAGAGGTACAGGGGATTGGGTCTGGGTGGAGGAAGTTGGAGGGGGGAGGCTAGAGACAGGGACAATTGCTGCCGTCAGTGCTGAGGCCAGAGCGTTGAACGATTGCTGATGGGCAGCCTGACCCGAATGAATGCCCTCCAGGTATGCATTACTCTGGTGCACCTCTCTTTGTACACCCTGGATGGCATTCAAAAGGGTAGACTGCCCAACAATGATGGTCCTTAGGAGGTCAATGACCTCCTCACTGAGGGCAGCAGGGGTGACAGGGGCAGGGCCTGAGGTGCCTGGGGCGAAGGAGATGCCCACATTCCTGGGTGAGCGGGCACGGGGCAAACGCTGAGGGGCTGCTGGGAGGGCGGTGCTGGTGCGCTGGGTGGCGGCTGTACCTGTTGTTGCGGGGGGCACGGATGTTGCCGCCACCACAAGGGAGCTCCCTTCAGAGGACAAGTCGCTGTCACTGACATCAGCACGAGTCCCCGCTGTGGAGCTCCCCTCGCCCTCCGTCTCACTGGTGAAATCCAAGTCAGTTGCATGGCCCGCCATGGCCATGTGAGATGCAGCTCCCTCGTGCTCCGATGCCACTTCTCCTCCGCCTGATGATAATAATGCACACATGAACAGGAAGACCACAAAAAAGGGGGGGAGGAGAAATAAAGACATGTTGAGTGCATGGATTACCGCTACCGTTGGTGGACAAGACAGACACAGAAGCCCCTTGCACGACGCCTCGCACTTGGGGTCCACTACGCAATTCGTGGTACATGGCCTACAAGCCTATGGACGACAACTGCACACATAGATGACACAGGGCCATGGATACCTGTACTTGGCACCCTACAGATGTGGGGGGTGGGGGCACAGGGCCATGCCTTACGGAGGGGCCTAGCCTACAGAAATCGCCCTGGCCTAGGGATACCCACAGCCCTCCTCCCCCACCCAGACACCTCCACTGCGCGCAAAGTCAGCAGAATGTATTTGTACTCACCCCCTTGTGTCTGCTGTGATGTCCTCACACGCCCATCCAAATCGGGGTAGGCCACCGCCAGGATCCGGGACATCAGGGGGGTCAATTGACAACTGCCACCCCTCCTACGTTGGGAGGCCATCCCCAGCAGAGCCTCTGCCGTCTTCCTGCTCCCGCGTCGGATGGCCTCCCACCTCTTCTGGCAGTGGGTGCCCCGTCTGTTGTGGACCCCCAGGGTCCGGACGTCCTTGGCGATGGCACGCCAAATCGCGACTTTCTGGTGGGCGCTGACCTATGTGACATGTACAGGGAGAGAAAAATTGTCATCACCTTCTGCATGCTCGATGTGAGTGGCCCCCCATCCCCACCCTTGCCATGTGGCACATGCTCTCATCTGTCGTTTGATGCATGCCTCAATCGCTCCCCTCCCCACCATCTTTCATCCACCCGACTCAACCCAGGCATTGCCCACTAAGCATGGTCCCAGTGTACTTACCTGTTGGTCTGGAGGACCGTAGAGTAGCGCATACTGGGGGAGGACCCCATCCACAAGTTTCTCCAACTCCTCCGCAGTGAAGGCAGGGGCCCTTTCCCCAGTCGCATGAGCCATTGTCTCTTCCAGACCGAGGTCACAGCAGCACTTGCAGTGTAGGTCCTCTCCTGTCGAAGATCAGGTATCGAGTGATTAAGCAGATAGAAAATGGCGGTCACGCCCACAGCGGTGCGTATCGCGGCGGTGCGTACCGCGACCGCCGGCGCACATCGTCATTGGCTCCTGAAACCCATAGGGTTCTATGTTAACCAATGCGGCTTAGCGCTGCGGTCTTCGATCGCCTACCGCCGCGGTGTGCCACGCCAGCGCATTGACCTCACATCCCACTGTCGCACTTCACAGGTCAGGCAGCCGCCATTTCAAGGGTCCACATGGCCTAATTACCAACTGCGTCACACATACCTAGGCAATGCACCAACACTCATACAAGCCATTCAATGCATTGGGAATCATGCTATGTGCAAGCTGTGGTTACGTACCTGTGGGTTGCTTGACTCTGTGCTCGCTGTTGTCCTTCATAGGCACCGTCCGCTGGGACATGCGAGGAGATGGAGGAATCTTCCCGTGTATAGACCGCTGGTGGACCTGTCGACAATGGAGGAATGACATGTCATACTGACATACAGGCTTGACCGAGCCACTATACAGGAACTGTGTGCCCAGCTGGAGCCAGACCTGATGTCACCCATCCGCCAACCCACAGGGATCCCCCCTCTAGTGCAGGTGCTGTCAGTACTCCATTTCTTAGCAAGTGGGTCATTTCAAACAACAGTGGCCATATCATCAGGGATGTCCCAGCCTATGTTTTCCAAGGTGTTGTCCAGAGTGTTGTCTGCCCTGCTGAAACACATGCGGAGCTACATCGTTTTCCCTGAGGTGGGGGATTTGCCTACAGTGAAGGGTGATTTCTATGCCCTTGGACATATCCCCAACATCATAGGTGCCATTGATGGGACACATGTTGCTTTGGTCCCCCCCAGCAGGAGTGAACAGGTGTATAGGAACCGGAAGAGTTATCATTCGATGAATGTACAGATGGTGTGTTTGGCTGACCAGTACATCTCCCATGTTAATGCCAAGTTCCCTGGGTCAGTGCATGACGCCTACATCCTGCGGAATAGCAGCATCCCGTATGTGATGGGTCAACTCCAGAGGCACCGGGTGTGGCTATTAGGGGACTCTGGTTACCCCAACCTGTCCTGGCTACTGACCCCAGTGAGGAATCCCAGGACAAGGGCAGAGGAACGGTACAATGAGGCCCATGGGCGGACTAGGAGGGTGATCGAGCGAACCTTTGGCCTCCTGAAGGCCAGGTTCAGGGGCCTCCATATGACAGGTGGATCCCTAATGTACTCACCAAACAAGGTGTGCCAGATCATCGTGGCCTGCTGTATGCTTCACAACCTGGCTTTGCGCCGCCAGGTGCCTTTTCTGCAGGAGGATGGTCCAGATGGTGGTGTTGTAGCAGCTGTGGAGCCTGTGGAGAGTGAAGAGGATGAAGCCGAAGAGGACGACATAGAGAACAGGAACACAGTAATACAGCAGTATTTTCAGTGACACACAGGTAAGAGTAGACACCATCATATTACATTTACTTAAAGACTCCTACCTCTCTACTGTCTGACTTTTTCCCCCAGTGTATGCTAACTTTGTTGTGACTTTCCCTTCCGTTTTCAGAGCTGTGGGCCCCACTGCGTGACATCTGCTTTGTTTCCCCATGGACTACAGCTGTGTGACAGCGGTTTGTTACCATCACAATGTGAATGAACATTTTGGCACGGTCATGTCTAATACATTTGTTCTAAATCACAGCCAGACTCCAGATTGTTTTGTGCAATAAGTGTTTTTATTCAAGTGCTCTAAATTGGATGGGTGGTTGCAAATCGGTGAGGGATGATGGTGGAGGATTGTCCATGGCAGAGTCCAGACTATCAGTTTCACAGGTGCATTGTCCAAATGCCTGTGGGAAGTGGAGCAGGGGCAGTTTAAGGTTGGACAGGGTGACAATGTGGGACAGTGGGTTGACAATCAGGGCGGTATCCTTTGCTGGCGGGGGTCTTGACATCTTACTCTGTCTTCTTCCTGGATCTCAGGGCCCGCTTGCGGGGTGGTTCTCCTTCTGCAGGGGGTCGGGTTCTGGTGGCCTGTTGGTCTTGTGTCGGGGCCTCCTGTCCACTAGCGCCGGCGGAGGTGGTAGGCAGTTCTTGGTGCATGCTAGTGTCAGGGGCCCTTTGAGGTGCCACAGTGTCCCGCAATGTCGTGACTACCTCATTCAGGGACACTACGATGGTACCCATGGCGGAACTGATGTTTCTTAGTTCCTCCCTGAACCCCATATACTGTTCCTCCTGCAGAAGCTGGATCTCCTGAAACCTGGCCAGGACCGTCGCCATCGTCTCCTGGGAGCGGTGGTATGCTCCCATGATGGAGGAGAGGGCCTCGTGGAGAGTGGGTTCCCTGGGCCTGTCCCCCCGTGTCGCACAGCAGCCCTCCCAGTTCCCTTGTTTCCCTGGGCCTCTGTCCCCTGGACCGTGTGCCCACTACCACTGCCCCCAGGTCCCTGTTGTTGTTGGGGTGGTGGGTTAGCCTGGGTTCCCTGTAGTGGTGGACACACCGCTGATTTACGTGTCCTGGGGACAGAGGTATGGGCCCGCTGGGTGGGTGCTGTGCTGGTGTTCCCAGATGGGGGAAGGTCTACTGTGGCTGTGTGAGGGGAACCGACTGTCCCGAGGTCCCCGATGGACCGGGCTGGTCATCTAGATCCAGGGAGACAGAGCTGCTGTCCTCACTGTGGGCCTCTTCTGGGGTGGAGGGGACATTTGTGGACCCTCCTGCGCGGTGACGTGGCGTTCGGGTCCTGCAGGGGTATAAAAGCATGGTTATTGCTTCTGTGTGTGTCATAGCGTGCAATGGGTGGGTGCCCGTGTACCCCAGTGCTGGCATTCCTTTGTGGGGGCTGTTGTGACGGTGTTTTGGGGGGGGTTTGTATGTGTATGTGCAGTGGGCATGCTTAGGTGATGGGTGTCCATGCTTTGTGGACGCATGCAGGGCTAGGTGTTGGGATGGGTGGGTTGTGATGGTGAGACAGTTGCAAGGAGTAGGATGTGATGGGGGTGAGGGTGAGGGTGGGGGTATGAGTTGGCATGCAGGTGGGGTGGGGGGGAGAAGTAGTTAAGATTTGCCTTACCAGAGTCCATTCCTCCGCCTACTCCTGCGAGGCCCTCAGGATGCAGGATGTTCAAGACTTGCTCCTCCCATGTTGTAAATTCCGGGGGAGGAGGTGGGGGTCCGCCGCCAGACTTCTGCACTGCGATGTTGTGCCTGGATACCATGGAACGCACCTTCCCCCGTAGGTCGTTCCACCTCTTCCTGATGTCGTCCCGATTTCTTGGGTGCTGTCCCACAGCGTTGACCCTGTCGACTATTCTGCTCCATAGCTCCATCTTCCTGGCAATGGTGGTGTGCTGCACCTGTGCCCCGAACAGCTGTGGCTCTACTCGTACAATTTCCTCCACCATGACCCTGAGTTCATCATCAGAGAACCTGGGGTGTCTTTGCGGTGCCATGGGGTGGTGTGGGTGATGTGTAGGGTGGATTGGGTGGTGCTAAGTGTGGTGATGTGTATTGTTGTGTTGTGTGAAGTGCGTGCAAATATTGCTGGGTGACAGTGAATTGGGTTTCTGGGTGCTCGGATGTCTTCTCGGTGCGTGTTCACGAATCTCTAGGAGTGGAGGTTTGTGGGTGATGTGGGTGTGTGTTTTATATTTAATTGGGTGTGTGGGAGTGGTGTGTGTATGTGTCTCTGGTGTGTGTATTTTGAATTGTCCAATGTGGTTGTATTTTGTAAGAGTGTGTGTATTTTGAGCGCGGCGGTGTGTACCGCCAATGGAATACCGCGGTTGAAAGACCGCCGCGTGGATTCGTGTGTCGTGATAGTGTGGGCGTACTTCTGTTGGCGTGACGGTGGAGGTTTGGTCATCGCCAGTTTCTCGCTGCCCTTTGGTGTGGCAGACTTTTGTGGATGTCTGTATTTTTGCGGTTTGCCTGTTGTGGGTCAGAATGACCGTGGTGGTTTACCGCGGCCGCGGCGGTGTTATGGCGGTCTTCTGAACGGCAGTAAGCGCCTTTTACCGCCGAGGTTGGAATGACCCCCTCAGTGTTTTGCATCTGAACAAACCAACATGAATTGAAAAAGTAGTAATGTACCCACAGTTCTCTTCCCGCTCTAGTTGATAATATCCTTTGTCAGTTCAAGGAGGGAGACGATTTTAGCTCTGTTCAGCTGTATGATCATGTCCGCTATGTAGGAACCAGGATGTCTTTCTCTCTTGATTGATTTGTTAGCCTGGCGCATATCAACACAAATGCGCACTGCACTTCTACTGTCCTTTTTTGGCACCTCAACTATTGGCGAAACCCATGATGTAGGGCTGGTGGAGCTTTCAATTATGTAATGTTTGAACAGTGTCTCTAGTTCTTTCTCAACGGCTGCTTGTAAGTGAAAAGTAACTCTGCTGTACCATTGACCAACAGGGTGAATGTCCTCCTTAATATGAAGTTGCACTTTCATCTTTTGAGTCATCCTAAGCCATGAAATAATGATGGGAACTGACTCACAATTTCAACCTAAGCATGGATATTGTAGTTAAGAGACACCAGTCCCATGTCAAAAGCAGTGCGAAAGCTAAGTAAGTATGCATTAGATGAAGTTCCTTGAAGGACATAAATTGGTGCTTCCACAGACATTGTCTAGTATCACAAAGTTGCCGTAAATGACCCTTTACTCTGTAAAGGTTAAGAAGCAGCCCAGCAGCCTTTGTGTTTGATGGAGTAAGGCATGGCACAGGCTGTTGAACGTGTCTACTGGCATTAAGTTAATCGACGCACCGCTGTCTATAATGAAGGTTATGGGGCAACTGTTTACCTTTAATGTATTTTTAGAAAAGTGTCCAAATGAATTTTCTCGCTTCATTTGGTGACTCTTTTTTGACTTTTGATCTTCTTTGCAAGCAGCTAATCGTACATATGCATGTGGTTCCTTAGTTGATATCATCAACACACATCTGTCTTCTTCACTAGTGCTTTATAATTGTCAGGCATGGCAGACGGGTGCGGCTACGACTCCTTTAGAGGGGCAGTGTGTGTAGCCTATGGACCACTGCCTACTCTGAAAAAACCGAAACCAAATGGTTTCGGAAGTTTTTCTTTTTGCAACTCGTTTTCCTTTAAGGAAAACGGGCTGCAAAAAGAAAAAAAAAACTGCTTTATTAAAAAAGCAGTCACAGACATGGAGGTCTGCTGTCTCCAGCAGGCCACCGTCCCTGTGAGTGCATGGACTCGCTATGGGGGTCGCAAAATACGACCCACCTCATTAATATGCATGAGGTGGGTCTTTGCGACCCCATAGCGAGTCGCAGAAGGTGTCTGAGACACCTTTCTGCATAAAATTTTGCGAGTTGCAAATTGCGAGTCGGTATGACTCGCACTTTGCAACTCGCAAAATTTTACTTTGCTACATCTGGCCCTTTGTGTTTTGATTCATGTTACTGCTCCACCTTCAATTCCTTTGCCTCTCTTGAACATTTTTTGGAGGATTCTACTAAGTATGCCACTTTCATTAAACAGTTGCACTTACACTGTCCATGTAAGCACACTTTTTTAACGAATGATCAGTCCAAAGTAGCCTTCATTTTATCGTATCTGGGAGACACAGCTGATACATGGTCAGTACCATTATTGGAGCAAGACAACCCTCTGTTATATAATTATTCTGCTTTTAAGGCAGAAATGAAATAACTATTCGATCACCACACTCTTCTACAATCAGCAGACAGAGAGATATTGAATCTACGTTAGGGGAATAAGGATCTCCTTTATACATAACTACCTTTAATAGGCTAGTGGAAGAGTCAGGCTGGCCTGAGAGTAAAAGGAGATCCCTGTTTTATAAGGGTTTATGAGATAAGTCAAGATTTACTAGCTCAAGTAGTTGACCCACCAGAGAACTGCAGTGAGTTGATAGATTGAATGTCTCCTGAAATCTCAGCATGGACTTTATGGAACTTGTTGTCAAGCCTAAAGCCGCAATTACCCTATGAGGAGAAACAGAACAAAGATTAATCATTGTTGTATACTCTAAAACATTTGCTAGAAGAGTTATAATCATATTACATGGGAATAAGACACATGAAGACAGTATATACATGACTATTCACAAAAACTGATAAATATTGATGTTCTCAGTTTAACTATGAACTAATGATTAGTAATTTGCTAGGTGAGAGGATGCTAAACAATGAACTAATATGATTTTATGTAGTTAAGACTGGAGTTTAATGCTGAATGTTTTCAAGTTCTATGTTTTGTAACAGGTTTAGCACCCTTATACTGACACACACTGCTGTACAAGATAGGAGGAAATGACAATAAGTATGGTACACTTTTGTGTTTTGATGTAATTATTATGTGCAGAACACTGATTACCTATTATTCATTATAGGTACACAGAAGGCCAGAAAGTGAAGTTCTGGGTCCGCATCATCCTGTCTGTGTCCCTTCATCCGGGTGGGTCACATTAGATTGCTATTTTGATTTGTTGGACTTGCTGGAAAGTAGGAAAGATTACTTTGTGCCCATTTCTCTTCCGCGAAAAAGGTTGGTACTTGACAATAATGACGTTTAAGAGCCGTTATATGATGAATTTGACAATGATTGAATATGCCTGGTTTCTACTTATTGTAAGTGATGTTGTCTTTTGGTCTTGTGGGTGTGGTGAGAATGGTTCTGCAACCTTTTTGCAGCCATTTTCTTTTCTTGCTGTGATGCATTTGGTTTCTCTTTCGCACTGGAGAGAGTTATGAAGTAGTTTTCTCTCCTGCAGCCTTTGCACATCTGTTCTGTGGCTGGACTTTTACCTTCATGGGGAAATGAAAACCCACATTGGAAGCATAACTTTTTCTTCTTCGGAGACATCAACTTGTTTGTATCTACTTTGTGCTTTTGCTTGCTTTTCATGAACAATGCTGATTCATTCTGCTCTGTTCCTACTTCAGAAGTTTGTCAATCTGCTTACTGTTCTGCCCTTGCAGCCATTACCATTTCTCTAAACTGTGTGACTCTGAAAGGCAGCCACCAATGTCTCTGAGGCGCATGGCTTCTTCTTCATTAAAGTCACAGAACTTACATTGTTTGAGAAGTGCATCAAGTCTCTCAACAAATCCATTTATCGTTTCACCAGATTATTGTCATGCTTGGTTGAAGATGTACCTCTCAATGCCGATATTCGGCACAAGATTGAACTTGGCACCCAACGCTTCTTTAATCTTTTGGTATGATGTTGAATGAGCTTGTGATACTTTTTTTTAGCACTTCTTTCACTCTATCACCTGCAAGGTTTTTCAAATATTTAATGATTCCTTACTGTCATCGTCTCCTATGGCATCTATGAAGTCATCCAACATTTTGATCCGTGCTGTCCATCTAGCACCAATGTTCTGTTTCTTCATGGTGCCAAACAAAGGTGGTTGCTTTAGGAATGTAGCCACATCATATCTTGCACTCCCTTCTGCTGCCATTAAGAGCAGGTGCTGTCCAGGTAGTGTTTTTTTTTTCACCAAGCAGGACCGGCAACCTCTCTACAAAACACCCCTAGGCCTGGTCATCACACCTGATTTTTTAGGTCGTTTAGTACTTCAATTGCTTGTGTCAGTAAGTAAGTTTGTGTTTTTGTACCCAGTGGGCACTGCTTTTAGCATTTGCTTTGTATTGATGAGGGCTTTGTGTTATGACTCAGTGCAATATCTTTTCTTTCAGCCTTATCAATTGGTTTTAGTGGGCTTTTCAAATGTGCTCCTCTGCTGGGCCTTCCACTTCTTCAATGACTGTGTATGAGCTGGAGTAAGGCTTTGACTCCACATGCGCCAGCTGCAGACCACTTTTCATTGATTTTGGGGGACATATTTCATGCATGAGCAGTTTGCTACACCCTGGCAAACTCTTAGAGAGAGAGGAGCTTTGTTTCTTTGGGGCACGTAACCCATCCTCGTCTTCATTTGTAGCATCCTCCCCAGCCGTGGAGCTTGTAATTTAATACGCCACTCACAGAGCTCTTTAACAGATGTCCTTATTCTCCAACATACTATTGCGCTCTCCTCGCTTTGTGTCATAACTTTTATAACCCCACTTTAACACCTCCCATCCAATTTTGTAATTCCTCTCTAGAGTCCACCCAGGACCACGAGGGCCCTAGCGGGCATGATATCAAAGATACTACAGATGATAACAACTGTCTAACATCAGGTACTTTTTGCGGCTAGGAATGAGACCAGGTGACTACTCAGGACCATTGAACAGAAGCAAAATTGGCAATGGTAGTGCCAGTCAATTTCTATAGGAACTGATGCAGAGTCTTTTAATTTCTCTGATGTTCTTGGCGCTTCAGCAGAGACATTCAGTCTTTCTGCAGTGGAATATTTGCTCATGTCTCTTTATTTACTGTTAAACATAACCTCCTTAGTTTCCATATTTACTATGAATTTATTTTTTATTTAATATATTTTGTGTATCTCTGATCAATGTTCTAGTTATAATTATATATTTCAAATAATTGACAAGGTTTACAAGTTTGTTATCAGAATATCGTTGCCTAAATATTGTCTGTGAAAATATATTTTCCTTAATATTGTTTACATTTAAATTTTGCACCATTTGAGTTAATAATAGAAAGTCTACGCTTTATGAAGTGACATTTCTGCAAATCTTAAGTAGGCCACTAGTTTATGTAAGCCAATAATTTTGCTTCAATGCCTAATTTCACACAGAAATCTCGTGCGAGCCCGAACCCCATTAATTAATCAAATCCAATATTTTGATCACCCCAAAATTTACCTTTGGCATCTTTGCTCAAGCACCCTTGATCTTGTTATAAGAGGCACCATCTTCCACAACTTTATGCCCAATTAATTTAATGGAGTAAATCCAGCAGTGACTGGGAACACTCAATAATTGAGTTTTAGATCGATATAGATGTAACGAGTTTTAGTACAAAAATCTCCAAATAGGCAATACAGAATAATTCAGTAAGTGCCATAAAGGCCCCGATACAGAATATAAAATATGAAATCAGAAATTAATAAAATCGAAACAAACAGAAAAGTTAGTGTAGACGGGTCTCTTCGACCACGCCTACCACCGCCGCGGGCTGGCGCCTCTCACGCGCCTCAGATACAGGGCTCACGCGTTCCCATGGAAACATGGGAACGCCTACAGATGCGCGAGGGGACGATTTCCGGGTTCCCTCACAAAAAGGGAGGAGGGACTCGGAGAAAGGACGGAAGGAGTTCCCTCCAGGGACGCCGCCGCGAGTGGAGAAGGAGACGACGCCGCAAGAGCAGAGGGAGACGACGCCGCAAGAGCAGAAGGAGACGCCGCAAGAGGAGAAGGAAAACCCAAACGAAGCTCAGGAAGACCGGGAAGGACGTGCAGAAGGAGAGAGCACAGACCCGGAGACGAGCACTTGCCGCCACGACCCTGGAGGGTCGTGGCTTAACAAGGTACGGTCCTTGTTACAAGGACAGGGAAAGCACCGTTTACTATATAGAACACCAGGGGGAGGAGGAGGAGGAACGGAGGGGAGGACGGAAGGAGGGCACGTGTGAAGGGAACCAGAAGAGGGGAAAAGACATAAGAAAAGCACTACTTGGGTCTGCACTAAGGAGAGATTGCTTGTCACAAATACCCCTACCCTGACACAACTCACTACCGGACTACCTATAACCACGCCTACCTCTATCTTCTGCAATTCTTTCCCCCTGTACGATTATACACCAAATACCCCAGAATACCGAAAACCACTTACCTTTGTTTCCCTGCTGTCTTTTATGTTTCCGGTTCCACCTGGGAGGTCCCGAGGGCCGACACCATCAAGAGACCTAAGGAAAACACAGACCGGAGACAGTAAAGAGGAGAAGAAGTTAACCGAACGGCTCCATCATCATCCACCTTCTCTTAGTTCTGTTCTTACCTCCATATATATTTCACAATAAACCTCTTTTTGCACTCTACTTACGACCCAGAGTCCTCTGTACCGCAGATCCCCCACCACAGTTAGCATCTTTAGAGGAAAGAGAAACCCCCTCTAATCTAACTATCAGAATCATAAATAAACCAACAGCAACTCCAGTAGGAAAGGGAAGTCCTCTAATAATTGGACAGAGTCCCATGGGGAAAAAACTCTTCACCTTCACTTCCGAAACCAGGGTTTCTATACACGTTTTATGCATAAACAATTAGCAAAACTGCAGATCCATTGTAGCATGATTTGCAATAGTATATATTGGACAGCTCAGAAGCAAGATCGTCATTACATTTTTATAACATTTACCCATTTCTAAGGTAATCAGGCATCTTTCATTATATTCCACGGCTACAGCAGTCCAGAGATGTAAAATACAATATGAAACATTCTCAAACAAAGACTAACACACTAGTCTGCTAGCAAGCCTTCATCAAAACTTTCACCAGATGTGTCATTCAGAGAGATACATCAGGAACACAATGGTAAGTTGCATTTGCAATACTTGCTCTAATAAAATAACTAATTGTGTCATATTGTGCTGAACTCTGTGAAAACTGTGGGCAGAGATGACTCGCATGGGGCATTGATTTGGAGGAGGAATGAAAAAGAGCAAGATGACCAAACACTAGAAACTATGTTAATAATTAAACTTCTGAACATTAAGATAAATTCATTTTAGTGCAACATCATTATTTCATTGGTTGTAGTCATATTCATCATAAAAATCTTGTTTATGTACAAAGTGTTTAGCACTCTAAATTTTACATTTGAATTTTTTTTTTACAACTTTAAGAGAAGTTATTGTATTCATAGAAGGTATTCTGTTATTACAGAAAGGGAACATTTATAAGTGGCCCTTGGTCACGGTCCTATAAGTCAGAGAAGAATTGCTTCCAAATATAAAGTTCCTAACGTGGCCACTTGAAAATATATTAAACATCCCCCCTGCCTCAGATTAACATCCCTGGAATTGTAAGCTGTAACTTCCTTGTAATTCCACATTTGATCACCAACATCCAGCTTTTGTCCAAAAGGATCCTCCGAAGCTAGCTTACTAAAAGCTACAAGACCCTCATTTTCACCTGAGTGACAAGAGGGAGGGTGGGGGGTCCACACTGAGCAATTTCTAGAGACAAAATTGCCACTTTGATGATAGCAGGAACTAAAAACAGCCCGAACACTGAAGTGTTAGAAAGGGACAATGTAAAGTTGAACCACTGATCAGGATCTTCATGTGTTATCTTCCATGTTATGTGAAATCACCTGGAGCCATAACATTCATAAAGTGGTGAAAAAAAAAATTGATTTGACAATACAATGGGATGTAATACAGGCCTCTGCAGCTCCAGTGGTGCAGTGTGGCCAGAAAATCTTTAGGTTACCCCAACACTTCAGTGGGCCCCCAATCAGGCCAAGGCCAATAAATATATGTGAGACATAGGAGACTCAGGGGCCCCTGATCACATTCTGTGGGAGAACCCATCATTTTGTGTTATGCCACTGCAAGAGAGCTATTGCTAATGTAGAAGCAGAATGCTGGTGGGAACTGAAGTTTCATAAAAGAACTTTATGTAGAGATAAATAACTTACCTCACAGCTACTGTGATTCAGTGAAGGCTGTATTCCCATGATCTGAGAAGGAAAATAGTGAAGCAAGCAAATTAAGTGAAAACAATATATTTTCTGTTTTGAAAAGCATTACATATTATCCTCAACATTTGTGACCATCATTAATAGACAATGATTACTCAAGAAGAGTTGTCCAGGTGGAAACCAGCATTTGACACTTAGATGCACATACCCCTACACAAGACACATTTACAGTGAAAGCTGATGATCCTGGCATCTAAGAGTGCAGGACTAACTTCTATCCCAAATATGATTTATGTTAGCTTCCAACACAATCTAGAATGAGGACATTCTGTCGAATCAGCTTTTACTGATCTCTTTATCAAAAGGTAGAATGAGTTGATAAAAGCCTCACTTTACATTGTTGCACCAAACTCACTGTCATAGTATATATCAATGTCACAACTTTAGTTTCATGCTGTGGATGGCACTGTTCTAATCCTATGGTTAAACACTCTGCTAGAAAAACAGACATTTGAGATAAGCAGATTCAGAGTGCAAGTGGTGTTGTAGGGTGCTCCATATAAAGGAGATGATCTCCACCTACATTTGGGAACTACCTAGAGTTCCCTGCTTCCTCTTTTGCATAATTTATGAAGAACTCTAAGCCCAAAAGGGTATGTATATTTATATATTCATGGACAATGGGAAAGTATAGTGAGGTAAAAATGACAGTTAAAACACACTGTTATAAAAGCACAAAAACAGTGAAATATACCAGTTATAGTTCAAGTAATTATAACAAGTGCCCTCAAATAACTATAACGTGTGCCCGCCATGCATAGCATTGATAAAAATGTCATTTCAAATGTTGCAGTGATGTTATCAATGATTTCATAGAACATATCATGAGTTATATAATGTATAAGGTCATAAGCAATGCATGGCAAGGACGTGAGTTACAATTACTTTCCCTCTCTGAACCAATACTGGTTGTGGGGCCTCATTCCCAGGGCCCTAGGTGGTTGCCCCAGTACCCACTTGGGGCACCTACAACACAGGACACTGTCTCTCTACATTCCCTCTGGGACCCTTCACTGGGCCTATGGAGGCAGGGTATCCCACCCTCCCTCTATATCTTTCTTAACATTTTTCTAGGACTCAGAATTGAATCCTATGTCCTGTTGATGTGGTGGAAGCCAATCAGATCTAATGTGTTGGCTTTATGAATCCTAATGTGTAGGCTTCATGTCTCAAACACTCCTGAACAGATTTACTCCAAATAACAACAAGCATTTGCAATGCAATGGGTCTCGCATTTGCTCGACTTAGAGCTATTAGCGTTGTAAAGTCCTAACTGGACTTTATTGCCACATAAATTGAAAATAAAAAGTAATACACTTTCACATAAGTGAGCCGATTTAAAGCGCCACGCCATCAGCATGAAGGAATGCACAAAAGGAAACAGAAGTTCGCTCGCTGTAACAGGGTTGCTGTGATTAAAAGCAATCGACTGCTGCCCAGTGAGATCGTGCTGCATAGGAAATTAAAAACAAAAAGTAGTCCAGAAGCCATACGGAAAGCATGGAGACTCGTATGTTTTCAGTACTTGGTCGGTGGCCTCAAGGAGGGCAAAACACCGGAAAAGGCATGATGTATGCATACCTTTCACAAATGAAAGCAATTGATTTTTAAAAGGCAAGCCCATGAGCCAACGAAACTAATGGGCGTGCGCTGGGCGTGGGTAAAAACAGAGAGATTACAGCAGGCTAGAGCGCTTGTGTGCTTGACCCTAAAAAGCATGTTTTCAGGATCAAGATTTAGCTTTCTGCCAAATTTGGTGTAAATTTACTAAGCCATTTGGGCTGAAGCTGTGTCTAAATTTCCTGTGGAAAAAAGAATGTGGAAAATGCGTTTTGGGACTGCCTTTTTTCACAGCTCCTGCTTGACAAATCATTCTGAAACTTTCTAGGAAGGATCTGAAGTGGATGAGACTTTTTTGAAAAGTTGTATGAAGACTAATCAAACAGCGACCACCACTGGGTATGATATACAAATTTATATCCAAGCCCATGCAAGTGAGTCCTATTGTGTTGGCAGAGCTGCTGATTATCTCAATAATTAAACATTCCTCACACTGGAAGAAGAAACACACCCTCATGCTATTCCGGATTCATAATGATATATTATCAAAACAGATCATGATGTGTTTCCAGGCTTGGTTAAGATCATGGCATAATACAAAGGTGAAAAAGTGACGTCTATGTACAGTGTTGCGCACATAACTAAAGGACTAACAAGAAGTACTCCCACTTTGACACCATTTTGATATTGTATGTACATGAGTAGTACTCTTTAAAAAACACAGTAATTGTTTCAAAGGCCCTCATTATAAGACTGGCGGTAAATGCCATCTACAGACGCGGCAACGGCTGCCAAAAGACCGTCGCCGCGGCTACCAGCCATCTGCCATAATATGACCACAGCCGGATATCCAACAAAAGAATGGCGGAAATCCGGCTGAGGCCATACTGGCGGATGGTGGTAAGGTGGCGCTGCTACCATCAGCAGCGCCACGCCAGTAGACTCCCATCAGCCGTATCATGACACATGATATGGTCTGGCGGTGTTCTGCTGGCGGGCCTTGCTGGAGGTAGCAGCGCCATGTCCCGTCTCCTGCTGGAGAACCCCCTGGATCCAGGTAAGTTGGGTTTCTGACAGGGGTGGGGTGGGCGGCTGGTGCTGTGTATGTGTGTGGGGGTCTGTGAATGTATGTGTGTGCGTGAATGCGGGTGTGTTTTGAGTGTTGAATGCGTGTGCATGTACAGACGTGTGAGTGCGTGTATGGTGTGAAATGTGAATGCGTGTATGTTTGAAAGTGTGTGCGGATGTGTGTGTGATTGGATATATGCATGCGTGTATGTATGTGTGATTGAGTGTGTGTATGCATGTGTGTGTGTATGTGAAGGGGGGCGTGGATGTAGGGGGCGTGGAGGTATGGACAGTTGGGGGGTATCTGGAGAGTTGTGGGGGACCCCTATCAGTGACAGGGAAGGAATTCCCTGTCACTGATATGGCCTACCATCATATTTTCTGTGGCGTTACGAACGCCACGAAAACCATGGCAGTAGGTGGTGTCATAATCCTGCAGGCGGCACAATGGCGGCCACTGGGCTGGAGATGGATATCTCCAGCCAGGCGGCTGTTACCACTGTGGTGGTCGGAGTGGTACATTGGCGGGTTGGCTTCAGCCAACCGGCCAATGTCATAATGTGGCGGTAAGTACTGCCAGCCTGTTGGGAGTACTACAGCCACATTATCGCCGACCACCGGGGTCGTAATGGCCCCCAAAGTCTTTTAAGCTGATCGAGGTCACATGCCTGAAAACAAATAAAACATATAATTAAAACACAGTAACTGTCTAATTAAGTGACTACAGTACATCTGAACTAAATCTCCAAAATACATCATAGAAAATACTGTAACCCTAGTGGGTCCAATAATATAAACACAATCGCATATGAACACAAAACATGTTACAGAGTACAGCTCAATGCATCTCTAAAACATGATGCTGATAACTAGCAAAAATACAGCCCATAGCGGGTGCAAATTAGTTCACAGTGTAATTTAAATGAATATCCAATGATGTGGAGTCTTATCTTGAAGAAAATAAAGAAATGTTTAGGGGGTGTAGACCACCTGGCTACATCTTTTCTAGCATCCAAAGATGAGACTCCTTCCTCTTCTTTATAAATGTGAATAGAGTGAGATGAAAACCAATTGCAAACTTGTCTTGAAGCTTGTAATATAGGGGGTCATTCTGACCCTGGCGGTCATGGACCGCCAGGGCCAACGACCGCGGAAGCACCGCCAACAGGCTGGCGGTGCCTCCATGGGCATTCTGACCGCGGCGGTACAGCCGCCGTCAGAAACGGGAAACCGGCGGTGTCCCGCCGGTTTCCCGCTGCCCCAGGGAATCCTCCACGGCGGTGCTGCAAGCAGCGCCGCCATGGGGATTCCGACCCCCTTCCCGCCAGCCTGGTTCTGGCGGTTTCCACCGCCAGAATCTGGCTGGCGGGAACGGGTGTCGTGGGGCCCCTGGGGGCCCCTGCAGTGCCCATGCCATTGGCATGGGCACTGCAGGGGCCCCCTAACAGGGCCCCACATAGATTTTCAGTGTCTGCGTGGCAGACACTGAAAATCGCGACGGGTGCAACAGAAGCATTGATGGTGTCAGGATCACAGGAGCTGCAGTGAGGCTTGGCCTGAGGAAGACTAGGGCGCTGGAAGTGATTGCAGGGATGATCCATGCTCAGGACAGGAATGAGGCCAAGCACCAACTTGGGTTTCAGGTGCAGTTTTAAATACCCTATAGGTGTAGCTATCTCCTGAAAGGCATGTGACTTACATGGGAGACAGGAAGATTCTAACTGGCCCTGGGAGAGAACACCTGTCAGCCTAATGGTTTTGACCTTTATTGCAAGCAGGTGCAATCAATTAGCATTAGCTGGTAGAGTCAATAGGTCTAGCAGTTAAAACGAATAAACAGAAGCAGGTAGAATTGATTAACATTAGCAGGTGGAGTCAATAGGTCATGGCAGTTGGAACTAATAAACAGAAGCAGGTTGAATCAATTAACATGAGCAGGTGGGGTCAATAGGTCATGGCAATTGGAATCAATAAACAGGAAACACATGTCTATTCCACACATCTGTGCAAACCAAAAAACGAATTGAACAAGGGAACCAGAATGTTGTAATGGGTTCATGTGCTCTAGGAAGAGGCCAGAGGGATGTTTATCCAGGTGTTGCCAGATGCCATGAAGTGCCAGAGGGGAAATACAACGTGATCCCTGTGCACCAGACCCACTGTGACACTTAATTCCCCCCTTCTTAGCATTAGTGCTCTACTACCTCCCCTGGAACCTGTTCTGATTGTTCAGTCTCATAGAATCTTTACATCATGATTTAAAATAGTATTCAGTGAAATTCTGTGCAACAGGATAGCATTTGTCTTTGTTCTTTATCTCTGTCATATGTACTAGTATGTGTTTTTTCACAGGTTGAATTGCACTTTCAGCATAGCATTTTCTGCAAGGACATTCTAGAACAAAAACCGCAAACCTAGAGCTGCTGCATTGTCTGGAGCAATATGTATATATGTATATGGAACTGGAATTTCTTTAGTGTTCACACTGTTTTTACAGGCTTTCCATTTCCCACAAGGGAAAAACCCGTGAAATGAGATTTTTGTCTGTTCAATTCCTCTCTATAAATTTACTGAGCATGGGTTGGTCTCTCAGTGATCTATTTTATTTTGCAGTGTCTCTCCTATTAGGTCTGTCATGGTAATATCACACTTGAGCATTTGCCAATTTTTTTGGAAGATTGCTATAACCTTCCAAGATGACCCATTGTAGGTGGTGCTAAATCTTATTTCCTCCTCCACTGTCTCTCCGCTATTGATAGCCTCATTGAGCAGTATGGACTCTTCAATATCTCACCTACCCTACTTTTTCCAAATCCTATTTAGGGTAGCCTCTTTCCCTAAATCTGGATACCGTAAATTCATGTTCACTGGCAAAGGCTTCATCTGTACTACAGTTTCCCCATGCTTTTAGAAGTTCACCATATGTAATATTCCATTTAAGGGGTTCTGGAAGATTACTAAGAGCATGAAGTATGCTCTTTCCTGCAGTAGGTTTCTGAGACAGACTAGTGTTCATTTTACCATCAAACATCTCAATATAAATTACACGCGTGCACCTTCTTCATGCACAATACCATTATTAAATGTGTCATTTCAGATGTCATTAAGAATGTTATCATTGCAGTCATTGAACACATCATGAGTGATGTAATATGTGAGAGAACAAGAATGGCACACCAAGAGCATGAGTTATAGTTACTTTAGGGTATAACCGGTGAATTTCAGTGGCATTGTTAGTTTAAAACATTTTGTTTTAACTGACATCTTCACCTCATTATAACACCCCTTTAGCCTTTGTTTTTTTCAGTTAAGTTCTAAAGTCCCCAAGTCGTAAGATGGTGGCTGCAACTTTTCTTTTAGATTGCGATCAGCAAATTATAAAGCTTGCTTAACCTCATGGATCTGTGGATCCACAGCATTGGATCTACAGTAGAACACAGGCATGAAATATACATACATTCTGAGCCTTAATTTCTTCAAAATTACTCAATGCGTTTACCCAAGTCACAAAAAGCATGCTTTCAGGAACATGATTTAATTTTCTGCCAAAGTTGCTGTAATTCCATTCAACCATTTTTGCGATATCACTGTTCAATATTTCTATGGAAAATTGCATGGTGGAAAAAAAAAATTCTACCCCCACCCACATTTTTCTTGGCCCATGCTCGAAGGATCACTCTGAAACTTTCCACGATGAAGCTGAGGAGGATGAGACTATTTTTTAAAAATGTCATGAAGATTCATCTAATTGCGCAAACGTTATTAGCAAACCAAAAAAAACACAAAACATTTCCCATAGAAACTTGGTCCCAACTATACAATCATTTGTCAGTGTCAAATCATATCTTAAATACAATACACCCTTAACAGTGGATTGTTATTACAATGTGTCAACCCTTCAAGACACATATATTATTATATGAAATACTACAGCTTACAATATTAAGCAAAAAAATGATATTGGCTACACCCTCTGTCAAACCATAGAGGTAAAGAATTTTCTTGATAATCCTTTTTAGTTTGCCAACTGTAATTTTTCACATATTTTTTTATTTCATATTTGCCTTGTGGGAAAGCGTATTCCCAATACAATAGGCATGAAATGGTTACTGTGAGAAGGCAATGACAAAGGCCATAGGTCTTATTGGCTTTTTGGAAAAGTTATGTCAGATGCCATATGTCTGATCAGTTTTTTAAGAAGTGAACAGAGGCAATAGGGCAGACATATTTTTGGTGAAAATCATAGTTTAAAGCCAAAAAACCTCTCAGGTTGAATTATTATACTGTGTTAAACCCCTAGAAATGTGTTTTGTGACACAGAATCTCATAGATTACCATGGAAAACAAGTGTTTTGTGTTGGTTAATCCTCTGCTAAACCTTACATATAAAGCCATTGGCTCCGTTGTCCTGTTAGTGATTGCATTTCTCAAAATCACATGCACATCTCTGTCAAAATGAGTGCACTTCTGTGACAGGACTGATGTTCCAGAACTTCGTTTTTTTTATTTTCTCATCTTATAGGTCACATTGTGCTTATTTGTTTTGTTACCATTGTATATTTTGTTTACAGTGTCCCACAACTGCCTTGATTGCTTAATTGCTGATCATTTAATGTGAAATGTTCCACATCCCATATGGTCACTGTATCTAAACCAGATGATTGTCTTAGGAATTATATTTTCCATTGTGTATCATTGTTGGGCTCTTTCAAACTGGCTGTCATGTTTAGAAGCAATCTTCTTAGACTTGTATAACAATGATACACTATGAAGAATATAATTTTAACACTGCTGCCTAACATGATGTCTGACCAGTGCATCATTGCTCTACACTTGATGTCTAATATTGTGCCTCTGACATTGCAGCCTATGTTGGAACAATAAAACTATGAAATACTATGAAAAATACCATTTGAATACGGCAGTCAGCAGCTATGTTTAATTTTTACTTATTTTCTTATTGCATGCATATGCCTGCCGTCTTTAGGCAGAGACGCTTTCATGTTTATACTTTTAGTTTTTAATTTAGGTTGCATACATTTTTTAATTTGTGTGTGTGGGCGTGTGTTTTATTCTATATAAGTGATTGGGTGAATGCAAGAGTGTTCCATTGGGTGGATGAATGGATGCATGTATGACGAGTTATTGAGTGTCTAACATTACCAGTGGCTGACAAGGCACTTTTGCTTATAGGTTGGACCTCTTTGTGTAGATAATGCTTTTCTTAGAGGTGGGTTATAATGTTTCTCCAAAACATATCCTCAAAAACTCTGCAATGGGGTCCAAAACCCTGGAGTTAATTTACTTGCAGACATCTTCCAAATAACATTATATGTTATTGCAATAAATCTATTTTTGCTGCCACCAATCAGGAGGCCTGGAATCTAGTTCTGATTGTTCCACTTCTGATAAAACTTACTGTGGACCCATTTATCTTCGGACATTTTTGCTGCATTTTTCTTCTTCCTTCCTCAAGCAAAGTTCTTGAAAATGTTCTTCAGCTTTCTTCTTATGTATAGTCCAGTGGCATTCTAGCTCCTCAGGCTTCAGATATTCACACAGCATGAAATCCACTCTGGTCTCTATGATGGATGACTGGATGACTTACATATGTAGGCAAACCAAGGTAAAGGCCTCTTCCCTGGTGTAGTTATAGCTGTATGCCGCTTCCAAATATTGTCTCCCATGATTCTTTCCTACAGTGTCTCTTCTAAGGTGGCATTAAGGGATCTACCATGGCGTAGATTGAAGACTGTCTCACCAATGAATCTCAAGTTGTCTAGCCTACCCTTTTTGATCTAATTTCAAAACTGTTCTGTTTGGAGTTCCACAGGTATCCTCATTGAGTGCCAATCTTTTTAATTTCTATTTTGGCCTTCTTGTGCTGCTTGTCAGATAATATAGACTAGGATTCATGAGCTATGTGGACAACATGAACATCCTGATCTATTTTGACAGAGACTGTCATTCTCAATATTAGGATTTTCAAAATGGGAATGATGGTTGAGAGTTATCCTCCTTTATCTAATCACAGACAGAGATTCTCCTGATTTCGGGTAACAGTGCTCCCATTTTTTTCATCTGACTTCTGCCCACCTGATTTAGGCTGTCCTGCAACCATGGCTGCTCTGGTTCTTCTCAACTTCTTCAGAGGATCCTTCCATTTTGCCTCCTTAGCCTCTTCACTTAGTGATCCGATCGCTGCCTTGAGCAGACAAGATTATTGTACTTCACTTTTCCTCAGCTCACCTGCTTTCATACTGCAACGTCTTCAGTTCTTTCAAAATTACAAAGCTTGCATAGGACTGAAACGCCCATGTCCACTTCTGCCTTTTCTGCTTTAACCAGTTAGCAACTATGCCAACTGTATGGTTATATATATTGTTTCAGCACCTTCAATAAGCTTGCCACATTTTCCTGCAGGAGAAGATTCATAATTATCTCCCTACACTTACCCTATGTTTCTCGGAAGCCTACCTTCTGATGATCCATAGATATCTCTACTCATTAACGGTTGGTTGCACCTTCTCTGTTATTGCTCCCAAGACCTGGAATTTTCTCTCAGGCCATTGCAGGTCCTCCAACAACCTCCTACCCTTCAGGAAAGCCTTCAAAACCTAGGTGTTTGCCTCACAGTCATCCTTTCTTTTTCAACTCCATATACTGTTTTCAACCTTCAGCACAAGGACACCTTTACATAACAGTATATTCTAATAATCATATTGCACTACTGGACAATATCTAAGATTGACTCCATGAAGTTAACCAAATCCAAGCCCATACCGAAGTTTTGGGATAGAAATAATCACTCTGTTCTAAACTTACAGAATTAATCCGGCTTTTGATGCTCTGTAGTACTGAATCAGCACCGTGGACATTCCAGAAATGACTACTGGAAGCCTCAGTGATGGTCACCTCCCATTACTGATTCTGCTTGAACTATTAGGGGTTTCAGATATTATGGACAGCCAAGTGTTTTTCTGGGGTTATCATTCAGTGGTTGTACTCTTTTTAGTGGATAGATTCACAATGGTCAATTAAATGAATAGATTCGCTCCAATCCAACAAACGAACGACTGTTCTTCATAGCTACTCTCTTTAACGCTTTGCATTTTTGCCAAAGTATGACTATCCTCAATGAATTCATCAACTATCTAAAGCTTCACTTTCATCAATAAGGTGATGACAATTTACTAGCAGCTCACTTAGAAGGGGAAGTTATACCAACTAATGTAGCAACACAAATTAAACCTCACAGCTTCCTCATGATTATCAATCAGACATTCTAAGTTGTATACAGATCAACTGGTTTATGCCAAAGTCAACCTAGTAGTGCTTTCAAAATGGGTTACTCCACACTTGCCAGTACCATCATTACTGGCGACACACACCTGTTGAGAGTAGTAAAAGTAAAATCGAAGGTTTAGAAGAAGTCTTTTAATCCTCAGGTTTTGTAGCACCAAAAGACATGAACTTTTTGTCTGCACATTTTCAGGAACAGCACACCATTCTTACTATTGAGCACAGAGCCCATATGGTCTAGGATTTTGTACACTTGTTACTAAATGACAACTGTCCCACCTACCCAGGCTCTGACTCAAACCTATTCACTACATGCAAATAGTGAATAACAGGGCAGTCTAATTGCTGTGCCTTAGCTGCACCAACGTAACAAACCTGCACTTTTGATGCCTGCCTCCTTCGGCAAAGTTTGTTACAAAAAAGACCCTCCTTTACCCATCTGGCTCTACGAGCAACATTGCTGGCATGTGCTGTGGGAATATCAGATATGTCCATTAGCGGTCTCTGTTCTTCAACTCTGCATGTCTCCTTATTTCTGTATACACAAGGCTTCAACATTTTAAGAGCTGCTTCCCTATCCCCCAGGACTGATGACTTTGGTATTATCTTCTTCTTTCATTACTTGTGAAGTATCAGTTTAACTGCAAAGCTCCAAATCCCCCCTTTTCCTAAAGTGTTTTCATACTGTTTAGCACATCCAGGGTCCTACCTTTGACTAGGTCTAGTAATCTGACAGGAAATAGACATATAGACCCATATTTATACTTTTTGATGCAAATCAGCGCCAGGGCAGATTTGCGTCAAAAAGTTTACCGCCGGCTAACGCTATTCCAATGCGCCAGCCTGGAGCCTTATTTATGGAATGACGTTAGCTGGTGCTGCGGCCTGGTTATTGTCAAAATAAATTACTCTAACCGGGCATCGGAGGCGAAGGGAAGACTGGGGGTTGTGCGCCAAAGAATGGTGCAAGTCAGGTTAGAGTCAAAAATATTTGCTCTAACCTGACTTGCGCCATTTTTTGACGCATAACCCCCATGGAAATTACTCCTGTCTTAGCAAAGACAGGAGTCATGCCCCCCTGCCCAATGGCCGTGCCCAGGGGACCCCTGTCCCTAAGGCACGGCCATTGGGCACAGTGGCATGTAGTGGGGCCCAAGTTAGGCTCCCCTATGCCACTTTAAAAACAATAAAAAATGTATATTCACCTGCACTTACCTGCACTCACCATGAATAGGTCCCCCCTTCCATGGGTGTCCTCCAGGGGTGGGCTAGGGTAGCAGGGGGTGTCTCTGGGTGCAGGGAAGGGCATCTGTGGACTGCTTCCATGGTCTCCCACCATGGAAATGAGCCCACAAGTCCCTTAACGCCTGCCCTGACCCAGGCGTTATAAAATGGCGCAAATCCGGCTTGGCACCATGTTTTAAGGCCCACCTCCGCGTCATTTTGACACACATGCCTTAGAGTAATTTTTTGCACGGGAACGCCTACCTTGCATGTCATTAGCGCAAGGTACGTTTTCACGTCCCAAAAATTACTCAAACTCCATAACTTGGGCGCTGGATGGGTCTAACGCCAAAGTATAAATATGGAGTTAAGTTTGCGCCGAATTTGCGTAAAAAAAATTACACAAATCCGGCGCAAACAGAATATAAATAGGGGCCATAGTTGCTTTTTCATTTCTGAGTACAGTCTCAGATGTTTGTGCAACTAAGTCTAGTTATCCAACTGGAAATGAACATGTGTTGCTTCTTCGTGTTTGACTGCTGTCCAGGATGTCTGCGCTATGACATGTCCCAGGGAGGTATAAATCTGAATTGGAAAGAAAAATGGAGGTGGTGGTTTACAACATTTGAGGATGGAAAACAATCTGTCATATCAATTCAGAAGAGTCTTAAGTTAGTTGCTCAGTCATTTACCTTTCATCCAAGAGATTTGGTTTTAATACTGGTATTAACATTTTTCAGAATGATGTCCTTTTGTCTTTTTAATGTCCATACAACTTTTCAGTGCCTTATCAATGTCACTTTTCAGAGTATAAAAACAGTGTTTGTGACAATACTCTTGGACAACATTTGGATCTTCACAACCCTAAGGGAACATGGGGAACATGTTGATCATCTCAATGGGTGTTCTTAAACATGGCAATACCATTTCAATTATGGCAAAATGAAAAATGTACATTTCTTAGAACTTCTACTAGACCCAAAGAAAATGCAGATCATTCTGTAGTGGAGGGTTGGAAGTGATCCAGGGCAAAACTAGACTTGGCTTCCTTGTGTTCTGGTTCAGAAAGGACTTGACCTAGAGGTCTGGGCTGGATGGTTCCTACTTGAACAAGATCAAGGCCGGTTTTTTATTTAAATAATGTTGGGTCCAATCTGAGGTGGTATGTTAAGCAAAACAAATGATGGAAGGGGATCTCACAAAGAAATCGGTCAGTTGGTCTAGCTAAGCTAAGTCCCTGTGAGCAGGTGGGATGTATCATGATACAGAGCCACATTTTTTGTTGTAGAATATTTACTTTAGCAAAGGCTGCAGATCTGTGAAACTGAAGTTCGGTAATTTGTGTGATCCCCAATCTGGGACCAGTCAGGGAAACACCTTCTTACACTCTGAGCTTTAACAGTCCCTGTTTCATGTAGGCCACCTTACCCCATTATCTGAACATGTTTCTGACTCACAACCCCCACACTGCTGAAAATCTGGAGTCTACATGTTGCTGTGGTATGAGGTAGTGGTTACCTAATATCATAGTACACAATCTAGCTGCATCATCAAGTTCTGCATGTCCACATGACGATCTGACTTTGTGTCTGCTGTTTTCATACCTGTACGCTGACCCACCATGCAGAGAAGCAATGCAGTCAGTGATTGTTGCCCGCTGCCGTATGACGATTTGGCAGAATGGTTCTGAGACCTATTTCCACTACCAGCCAACTGAGACGTGGCTTCCAAGAAGGTCGATCAAATGCAGCACATCAAATAATGACCACATATTTAAGAAACCTTAAAACATCAATAATTTAAGCAATGTAGACTCTTTTCGAATATTTTACAAAGCTTATGTTTGTCTACTCGACACCACAGCCCTTTTCTGCACTACTCTCAGGTGCACACTCTGGCATGTCATAGGGACTGGAAGCAGAGGTCCATTTGAAAAAACGGTGGTTAGGGGAGCAAAGGCGAGGGGACATGGACTAGGTCAGACACGGGTAACTCTGGTGCCTGTCAGTGGTTGCAACTTCAGCCCTCATTGACTGAGCAGAACCGTGAAGAATCCTGCAGATGCAGTGAAAGAACGAAAGAAAGGAAGCATTTCAAACAATTTGGGAAGCCTTGGCATGGCTTGGCATGGCTACATGGATACCACAATGAAATTGCTTACATCCAGTGACGCTGAAAAAGAACTGCCTCCTGTGGAAACAAACAAAACAGGATTCTGGGTAAGTTTTATGAGAGAGGATTCTTGTAGGAATGAAAAAGGAGGAGATTAAGCTGGAAAAAAAACATTTTTTTAAGAATCTGTGACAACTTTATTTATCTGTTTCTTTCTTGAACAAAGTAGCCAACTGAAGTCAATGTGTCTATGGCGAGAGCTCACAATATGTAAGTTCTGTGACGGAGAAAGTGGTAATGCCTGAAGACACTAACATTAATAACCAGTAGTTTCCACAGTTACTCCCCAAATGACTGTACATATTCTGAATACTACAGCAATGCCCTCTAATATTCATTCCATAGATTGGGAACCTGATGTACATCTAGGCTTGGGTAAAAAACTGTGGTATCATGCACATCTATTTTCTTCCATTTCTGTTTTTCTACCCACTTTTCTTGAAACATTGAAAAACCTGTATGACTTTGCTATGTACACTAATTCCTGGGGCAAGCATGTTACTGTTCTTAAATGCCTGACTTCACAGGACAACGTGCCAGCTGCTAAACTTCAGTTCTCGATCTCAGTTAAAATGTAGTATTTTATATCAATTTTTTAAAGTAAAACGCACATCTGACCCGTGAAGAGTGGTACGGTGCGCTGGGCTATCTTGGTGTTCAGGTTATATGTCGGTCATTTTCTGATAGCTAAATTTAGCAAATATAAATGTTACACTTGCACATTCTATAGCCCTCGAGAGAGAGACGGTCTGGCTCAAATTTCAACCCTTGCTCCTTTGTGCTGCCTAAGTAAGGGACATATGAGATTAATTTATAAAGGCAATCCATAGTGACTTGGATTTACGATGACCTTAGAACCACCCTGAGGATTAAAGACTTGAATCTATCTGATATTGCTTGGTGGTGTGAGTTCGGACTAATTAGAGGCCAGTGACAGAAGCAAATCTATTTTCTAGATTAATGAAGATCTTACTTTGGGAAATGAACTACCTTTTAATGAGAGCCTCCCGTCGTTTGAGGCAGGTGCAAGTACTCTGCTCCCCAATTTACTCTGAATTTCAAAATAGCGTCAATTAAATGCGTCCACATAATTCACTATTGCACAAAATGTCAAGGTTTATATACACACTACCTAAATCCAATGTACTTAAATAAAACGTAATATGAAAACAAATTATACAATTTATAAAGCAAGACAGGCACTTCAGAAATTTCCGGAAGTAAGTTGAACACCAATAAGGTGTGAACAGTGGCAGACATCGCAAAGAAATGCATGCCTCTGATGAGTTTCAAAGAGACTGGTGTTATCCCCCCTACAAATAAATTATCTGTTTTTGGGTTCAACTGTTAATTTTGGGCGAGATATGAGATGAGATTTTTCCATTTAAAGGATGAGTGAAATTACAAATCACCTTTTAATTCGCAGTTATTTTATCACTCGTGAAAGTGTTGTTTTTCATTTTAGTGCAAAGAATGCTTCAGAATAAACACCAACACACACACACACTCACACACGCACACACACACAATTCCTACGGCTACATTATCCCTTGACTTGCTGACATCTGGTTGTCCTTGAACACCATACAAATCATAAAAAATAGAAACACCCTGAAACAGGCCTTATTGAACATTGTCTTGCTGAATTATTCTCTTGATATTTGTGGGTGCTGGACCCCTAGATTCAGATCCACTGCTTCCTGATATCTGTTTTCTTATTTCCAACAATTGATATTGACTGGTTAGAAGAGAACCATGTTAAGATTTTTATCTTAAGACTTTCTGCTGAAAAGCCATGCTATGTTCCGAAGGTAAGTGTAGCCTATGGTAGTCAACTGTGTCAGTGACTGCTGATAGGTCCAGTGGAATGAAGTGGTGTAGGTCAGCCAGCATTTTTAGAGTGTCTGGTTCTAAGATGAGCAGTATTTTGAGTGACAGTCTGCAAGCAGGTGCTTATTATTGACATAGGAGATTAGTTAATTGAAGATTCTCCACTGAATTGCTTTCCTGATCCAGAGCACACTAGAATTGGTGATTATTATTGACATCGGAGATTAGTTAATTGGAGATTATCCAGTCAATTGGTCTCCTGATCCAGAGCACACTAGAAACTGGTATACAATTGAATAGTCAGTTGTGATCAAATTTCATTTTTAAAATATGTTTAATCTTCTTTAGTCATTCTGGAGAGACTCAATTAGTAAGCTAGGCGTTGAACAGTTGCCTCCAAACCATTTCAAGGCAGCAGAAGATTACCTAAATGAAGTTTGCAAGAAGCCTCGCTGATTTGAGATTGTTTTTTTCTTTAGAAAGTTTGTTTCTGGATACCAAATATAGAGCGATACACATTTCCTGAGATTTAGGTGGGATCGTTAATATGGAGGTGAAATCGGCAGTACATTTTTCTGATTGCACTGCTTTTCTCAACAGAAAAATTTAGGGAAGTGTGTGCATCTGAAAACAAATAAAGATAATAAAGTTTTGAAAATTATCATGGTATTGACACGGATTGAGTGGAATAGACATTGCGTAGTGTTAAAGAAGGTGACAATTTTCTCTTTTGTGTAGGCAGTTTTGCCTTTGAGAATAATATATTTGTAACTTTTTCATAGGACTCTAAACTTGGTGAAATAAGTAGAGTTCAGCGAAGCCTTTATTGTGTTAGTGGCCACTCTTCTTTTTTCAGAGAGAAATCCTTTGAACCAGGGCTAGGTCATTTTTACATGCTGGATTTTTTCCTGAAGTGAAGAAATATTGCCAACTAAAGGTTGTATAGTTTCATTATATACCTTAACAGTAACTTCAGTATCTAAAGAAGGATAATGATCACTAAATCCTTATGCGAGAAGGTCATGAAGAGCCATCATTCACACATTTGTCATGGGATGTATTCAGCTTCGTTTGGGAAGGTTTTTGCCGATCATGAGCATTCACTGAACGCTATGTGAAAGGGGTCTGATCACACATTTGTAATTGGAGGTAAGCAAATGACTTACATAGAATATGCAATGAGAAGGTATTCAGTGTATCATTAGTTGTGCTACAAGAACAAAATGACATGAGAATGAACAGGCAGCAACTTCTGTTACACTAGTGAATCTCTAAGTGCTCTAGGAGATTATGATGTAAATGTATAAGCTTATTGTTATACCTGTCAGTTTTAAGGTGGTCTTTCCTCAATCTTTTTGCTTTTCTTCCTCTATTTTGCTTAACATATTTTTGTTGACCTTAGGACTCTACTTTACTTATGAAGAGTGCTAAAGTACTTTTGCTCGCTCCCTTAAAACATGGTTAAATTGGCTTATATGTAATTTGGCTTATTTAATTTAGCTAGGGCAGGAGGAAATTCTATGCACCTCAAAGACAGTGTCAAAAAACTTCTCCCACCTTCCAGAAGGAGGGCACCAGGGTATATAAATAGGGCCTCAGACACCACCTCTTCAGTACACTTCTGTTTCTGTGGATACTCTACCAGGAAGAGGGACTGCTGTGCTGCTGAAAGGTATGACAATCTCCTGGACTGCTGCTCTGAAGGTCTGTTGTCCTCCTGTGCTGACCTACTGCCCTCTTGCCTGGGTAAGAAGGAATGGACCTGCATCTCTTGAACACAGAACCCCAGTGTGACTCTAAGGGCTTGTGGGCTGGCCTCCTCATCTGAAGCCTCAAGGACACAATAGGCTTCCAACAATCTTGCACGTGCACCTGGACTCAGTCATCAGTGAGTCTACCCTGCCAAATGGTGCCACCCCAGTC
Organism: Pleurodeles waltl; assembly: GCF_031143425.1. Lineage (NCBI taxonomy): Eukaryota > Metazoa > Chordata > Amphibia > Caudata > Salamandridae > Pleurodeles > Pleurodeles waltl. Next base: position 459,066,091 of record NC_090444.1, on the reverse strand, counting down.
CTGGACACTTGGAATTGAGCTTAAGGTGCTCTGCCAGCCTCTGTGAATCCAGCAAAGCTGACACATCTCATCTGCTGCATAGCGCAACCTCAAGCAGAACCGATACATCACTGTGGCTGCGTAGATCAGAACCGTCACAAAGATCCGCATCACTTCCACAGCTTTTTAGTAACAACTGCTGCGCAACACGTCCTCTGCACAGGCTTTCGCAACACTTGTCGATGGAAGCCTCAACAACAATGTCGGACTCCACATCACAGTCTCGAAGCTCCTCAGAATTATGTATCACCTTAACCGAATGATACACCCTCAACACCAGGATTTGCATTGCATGCCTTTGTTAGGAGGATCCTCAAGGCCAAAGCAGGACCTCACATCAAAGACTCGCTGCATCTCGGAACCGACGCATTGCTTCGACTGTGCAATTCATCTTTGACGGGGGTCCTCGCAACAGTCCACAAACCAGGATTTAAGGTACTTTGTTTAGTGTGCCTAACTGCGCCCTTGTAGCCAGTCCATACTCTTATTGCAGTTGGCCTGAACTTGTGACTTTGTCTTGGTCCAGTGAGACCAGATATCCATAGTTGATGATATTTCCTTTTTGGCACTATTTTCACTAAAATCTTTAAAATTGCAGTTCTACGGATAGGAATCTTGTTGTTTTGGTCTTGCTTTATTCATTAAAAAATTGCTCTATTTTTCTAATCTGGTGTGGGATCCTTCATGTGTGGTATTTTCACTTTAGTAGTGTTTTACAGTGTTGCACAAATACTTTACACATAGGCCCTTATTACAGCCCTGGCAGTCCGAAGACCGCCAGGACCGCCACATTTTGACTGTGACGGTTTGGCCTGTGCCAAACCGCCACATCCCCGCTGGTACCGCCAGGGCGGTTGGGCAGCTGGGCCGGTGATCAGCATCTCTGATCCGGCGTTCCACCCAATACTGCTGGCTGTATCACGGGTCCCCTTTCTGCCAAGGATTTCGTGGCAGTAGTACTGCCATGAAATCCCTGGTGGAAAGGCTACAAGTGACAGGAATTTACATTCCTGTCACCGGTACATGACTCCCCCACCCTCCATTTACCCAAGAGACCTCCTCCTCCCCTTCCCTTACAAAATTCCTAACCCACCACCTCCCCGAATCCCCCAATAACCCCCACCCCCTGCTCCCAGTAGTGACCCCCTCACCCTCACACATGTACTCACTCCTCCAACCCCATACTTACCCCTCATACCCCCACACACACATGCACCCGCATGCACCCACAAACACCCACAGGCACACACACCCTGACACTCACTCACTCACACTCGCAACACCCTTACATTAATATGCACACACTCACAACACCTTTACACTCACGCGCACACACACCCAACACCACACCAAATCCATACACACATACACGCAAAACACTCCCACTCACACACGCACTCACTACATTCACCCCACTGACACTCATACACACTCCATCCCCCCTCCTTTCTTCAACATACATACACACTCAACCGCCACACCATCTATATACATGCACACACGGACCCAGACCCAGCTTTCACATTCACCCACACATACATCGCCATCACCACATTTACACACAGACACACATGCACGCACAAACACTCCCCTTCCTCCCCCCATTCATGATACGCATACAGACACTCACACACATCCATTCACACACCCCACCCATTTCCCCTTGAGGAGGATGCTTACCTCATCCGACGAAGTGCTCCTCCCAGAAGGGACGGGACCTGGTGCTCCCATCACCGGCAGGACACCGCCAGGCCATATTACAGGTCGTAATACGGCTGGCTGAGTCCTTTTGACGGGGTGGGCCGATGGTGGGACCGCCTCTGCGTCTCCAACCGCCAGCACGACTACTGGAGGATTTCCCCCCAAACTGAGGCGGAAATCCTTCAGTACTCGTAATATGGTGGTCGGAAGACCGCCAGCACTGGCAGTCCTCTGGAGCCCGTGCCTTCGGCGGTCTTAGGAAAAGACCACTGAAGTCATAATGAGGGCCTCAGTATCAAAGTTAAGCCTGAGTGCTCTGTGCCAAGCTACCAGACAGTTGAGCACAAGCTAATGCAGAAATGGCTTGTGCCTTACCCTGAAAATAATTGTAGTTGCTGCTCGATCAGGGCTCATGCCCCAGTTAGCCAACACCCCACTCCTTACACTTTTAAAGAAATGTTCTACTTGTTGTGTATCTAGAGGTGATCCATTCTGTCCTAGCAAAGGCATTTTTTAAATCCAACCTTCTTTAGCCTCTTTGGCAACTCTTATCTGCCTTGTAATGTGTAGAACAGCTCTCGGGTTGTCTCTTGCTGTCCTTTCGGAACACAGCAAACATAGAATTGATGGATCAGCTAAGGAAAATATTGGCAGAGCCTGTGTACCTAACACTACTGACCTTATCTTAATGTCAATTTGATCTTATTGAAATGGGTCTACAATGTTGACAGCTAGTCATGTCCCAGACACAATTGGGGGTTACAGGTATTGATACCTAGTTACACAGTGAGGCATTTCTCTCTACTTCTTGGCAAAGTGTACTCCTCCAAGGCTTTAGAAACACCATCAACTCCTTATGATTTGTCAACCAAAATTGCCCTTCACAGTATCCCTAATTTGCTGTTTATATATATAAATATCAACCACAGATCTAGCGTCTCCATTCACTCTAGGGAGTGCTTAGGTGAAGAAGGTCCCCTCTGAAGTTTGTTCATCGCTGTTTAGGGATGCACAGAAAGAAATACATTTTCTTGTGAATTCTAGGTGGTAAGGGAAACCTTCTCATCTACCCTAATATAGATTAAGATCACTGTTTAACATTTTCAAATTCACTCTTTGTCAGTTGTAATTATGCTTTAGTCTAAGTGGAGGGCAATTTTTCACTCCCCACATAGAGGGTCTGATTGTTCTGTTATACATTTACTTAGCAAATCATTAATGGAGCACTCCTTAATTTGATTTCTAAGGGCTGATTTAGCCATTGTAAGTTTCTAGAGTTTGGTGTACAAATGCCATGTTATGGCTGCAAGTCTCTGGCCATTGCGTGACACTCCTAGTAGAGCAAGGGAGTAGTTTGGAATGCCAATAGTTTTATTTCCACATGTTGTGATCATTTCAAATAATTAGTGTGTAATAGTATGTTAATCTAGCCTTACAAATATATAATGGGAATGTTCTATTTTGTTGAGTGTTGGCTTGTGGTAAAAGCCACTTCATTGAGCTTTTGATGGTAAGTGAGAAGTTTTTCTTTAACCCTGCCTTCTCAGGGGGGAATGGATAGTGCCTGTAGTGGGACTGGGCAACATATTGGTAGTTTAGGTCTACATGTACGAAGATTTGAAATAACGATTTCCTAATTGTGAATTATTACAAATTGCAATTAGGAAATTGCTATTTCACTGTGTATGAAACTCTTTTGAGTTTCATTTGCACTCCCTATTGAATTTCCAATAGACCTACCTCATAAATATTAATGAGGTAGTCGCAATTTGCGACCCATTAGGAATCACAGCCATCACAAGGATAGTGGCCTGCTGGGGCCAGCAGACCACTGTGTCTGTAATTGCTTTTAAATACGGCAAAAATTGTTATTTTAACTTAGTCCGTTTTCCTTGACAGAAAACAGAATGATTTTAAAAAGAAAACAAATTATATTGATGCTTTATTTTTTATGAGTAAGCAGTGGTTCTTGGGACCACTGGCTGCTCTTAAAAAAATATTTGTTTCACATTCTCAAGGGGGAAGTGGGTCCCTTGAGGACCCCTTGCCATTGGCTAATGGGTTACCACCTTCTTTATGGAGTCAGAAAATGTGTGAATGTTTTGCCACCGTAATTCAGTCACAAAACATTCATACATCCAATTCAGATCGGTATTTGGAAGGGACACCCTAAACACGCCCCTTCCAAATACTGAACAGCAAACACAAACTGATTCATCGACAACACCGACACTGATGCAGCTGCCTGCAACTTCAGGCAATGGGTCAATGGGCCAATACTCTCGCCCCAGTCAAGAATCCCTCCAATAGACGCACCTATAGAAAGGCCTTCTGGGTTACTGCAGACCTCAACGAATCTAAGCAAAGCTGCTGAAGACTCAAAAGAAAGTGGCACCAAGATCAGACTCTGGACAACACACAGCCTTCAAAAACGCCATCCGCAGACACCACCAACTCATCCGAGCCGCCAAAAGAGCTGCCTTCAAAGACTGAATCAACAACAACGCACAGAGCCACAAGGAGCTCTTCAACGTCGTGAAGGAACTCCCCAACCCCAGCTCCAAAGCCAATGACATCCCGCCATCCCAAGACCTCTGCGACTCCCTAGCCTCCTACTTCCACCGCAAGATTGCAGACATCCATGACAGCTTCAGTACCCAGACCCCCTGGCAACCACCAACACCACAGATTCACCTCCGACCAACCTCCTGCTCTCCTGGACCCCCGTCAACGACAACAACAGCATCAAAATCATGAACACCATCCACTCTGACCCCTGCCCTCACCACATCCTCAACAAAGCAAGCTCCGTCATCTCACCCCAACTATTGAAGATCATCAACAGCTCCTTCAAGTCCGCCACCTTCCAAGAGAGTTAGAAACACGCTGAGATCAATGCCCTTCTCAAACCCAAGGCAGACCCAAAGGACCTCAAGAACCTCTGGCATATCTCCCTGCTCCCCTTTCCGGCAAAATTAATCGAGAAGGCTGTCAACAGACAACTAACCCACTTCCTAGAGGAGAACCGCACCCTGGGCCCTTCCTAATCTGGATTCCACAGCAACCACAGCACCGAAACATAGACGACATCAGAACCATACTGGACAGCGACAAAACCGCAGCCCTCACCCTCCTGGACCTCTCGGCCGCGTTCAACACCGTCTACCACCACACCCTATGCTCACGCAGCAATGCTGGAATCCGCGAAAGAGCCCTGGACTGGGTCACCTCATTTCTCACCGGCAGAACCCAGAGAGTCCGTCTCCCCCATTCCGCTCGGAGACCACCAAAATCATCTACGGCATACCCCAGGGTTCGCCCCTCAGCCCGACCCTCTTCAACGTCTACATGGCCCCACTTGCCAACATCGCCCGATCCCACAACCTCAACATCATCTCATAAGCTGATGACACCCAGATGATCCTCTCCCTGACCAAGGACTCCACCAAGACCTACCTCCATGAAGGAATGAAGGCCATTGCCGAATGGATGAAGAGCAGCTGCCCGAACTCAATTCCGACAAGACGGAAGTCCTCATCTTCGGCTCCACTCCCCCCACATGGGATGTCTCCTGGTGGCCTGCCACTCTCGGAACCGCTCCGACTCCCACCGACCATGCACGCAACCCAGGATTCATCCTGGACCCCTCACTATCCATGACCCAGCAAGTCAATGCCATCTCCTCCTCCTGCTTCAACACCCTCCACATCCTCTGAAAGATCTACAAATGGATACCCACTGAAACTAAAAGAACAGTCACCCAAGCCCTCGTAAGCAGCAAACTGGACTACGGCAATGCCCTCTATGCAGGAACCACACCCAAACTCCAGAAGAGGCTGCAAAGTGTCCAGAACGCCTCCACACGCCTCATCCTGGACATCCCCTGCCACTGCCACATCACAGACCACCTGAAAAACCTGTGCTGGATCCAAGTCAACAAGAGAACCACCTTCAAACTCCTCACCCACGCTCACAAAGCACTGCACAACACCAGACCAGAATACCTCAACAGCCGACTCTCCTTCTACACCCCGACCCGGCATCTCTGCTCCCCCGACCTCACCCTCGCAACCATCCCATGCGTCCGCAGAACAACAACCGGCGGTAGATCAATCTCGCACCTCACAGCCAAAACGGGGAACACTCTTCCCACCCACCTGCGCCAGACCAAAGACCTCCTTACCTTCAGGAAACTTCTAAAGACCTGGCTGTTCGGGCAGTAGCAGCACCTCCCCTCACCCTCTCCCCCTCCCCTCCTCAGCACCTTGAGACCCTCACAGGTGAGTAGTGCGCTTTACAAATCCCTGATTGATTGATTGATTCAGTAACCTGTTACCAAATCATAATTTGTGCATTGTACACATTTAAAAGCAACTGTGCAGTTGGAAACAGCCTGATCAGACCCTTTCCAACCATATAAATGCTGTGTACATATGGCCATTAGTTCATGGGGTGTTTCTATGGTAATTTTAAACTCTTTAGACCCTGTGCTTTTAGAAGGAGGCCAGTGTCCAGAGCTTTGTGGATGGATGTGAAATCTTACTCAAACAAGCAGTTTTTATTTCTTTTGTCAAACACAGCTAGATTTGGAACGATCCATAGTTCTTGGCACAAAGAATTCCAGTATCAAATGCCTAACACCTCATTTGATCTCCCTCCATGTTACCTGCAATTGTATCTTGTCAATAAATTTTTCTTGCCATATTTATATCTGTTTGCAGTTGAGTATATTTGGGAGGGAAATGGTATTTAAATACTTGGGGGAATGCCCCTTCTGTGGTTTGAAGATTCTTCATAAAGGTTTTAATTGTATCCTTGCAGATATTGGAAGCTAGTGAATATCTTTGAGAGCTGGACATATGTTATATCATTTCTTCATGATTTTGTGGACTCGGAAGCTTTGCAATCTCTTGTTTGTGGGTGCCACCCTAGCCAATAGGTCAGTACTCAAGTCTTGATAGCATGAAAGCCCTGGTTTGTGCAGTTCAGTGTGGTACCTAGAGCAGTGGGAGGATCCTACACAGAAGCACAATGTAGAAATTGGGATAGATTTGCATCAAATCATACTCTTAGATTGTGTAATGCCTGAGCAAGATTTTCTGTGGCTTCCACCTTTTTTGGCCAGATGAACATCATACTGAAATCTACTTGGTCTTCGATCCTCAGAATCTTATTCTTCACACCATTCAGACAAATGTACCTTTCCTTTATTCAGCTATGAATTTGCTTTAGGCCAGTGGTCAGCCGTGAACATTTTACATTTTGATAATTCCTGAGCTTACAGATGGGACAGTGGGCTCACATGAATATTCAACAGTTAGTATGAGAGTGAAGATCCCCCCAGAACCCCACATGATAACTGTTTCACTGATGACAAACTCATTTGTTTCTCTCTATTTCATAAGAATGACTATAACAATGTAAGGCTGTGCATCTGAGTATGGTCCAATTTTACAGTTGCACCAGTTGTGCCTGGTGATCCACAATCTCATTTACTAATAATAAGTGGAGAAAGTTCAGGATTTCTGGTTGCCAATGAAAAGAGAAGTAATTAGTTCTACCCTAATATCTGTAGTCAAAGTCTCAGTATGTCTCCCTGTCCTGTGACCTGATTGTTTAAAGTGCAAAATGGTATTCACTTTTTTAACAACCTCTTGCAGTTGTGGTGTAGCTTTTCTCTCCATGATTGTACTGGTGAATGGATGGGCCTACAGGGTCTGAAGTTAGTTGGATCCAGTTTGATACATTATCCATGTATTAAACATTAATGATGACAAGGCCCTGTAAACCCAAAGAACATAAGAATATAGTAAATGTCCTCTCTGTCACTGCATGAGCAAAGACCAGATCTGTTGAATATCTTTACAACTAGATGTATTGTGATGTTCCAGTCTGTCCTGTATTAGAATAATCTATTTCAGTAATGTTCTGATGGGAATGTAAGGGTAGCCCCGTTAGATATAATTAATGAAGCCCTCTGAGCCAACTTCTACTCACATGTCCAGAAATCATATTTACATAGTAATGTCACCTTCTTATTTACACAGACTTTTTACAACTATGGATACTTGTAATATACACTTCAGACCCACATGTTCTGCATGAACATGCTGCTATGGAGAACACATTCAGACTTGAACTCTTTTGAGCTTTACAGTTTTTTTCATTTCAGTATGATATAATTTGGAGTTTGTGTGTCATTGTTTTCACGAACTTTATACAATTTTTCATACTGTTGACAAACAGACATAGAATTGTAAGTCTGTCCATTTAACCAATGGAAAGTCATGTGTGCCAGATATTGTTTGTTGTCTTTCATGGGTAATATCTATGCATCTAGGCTCCAGATAAGTGCATCAGATACATAAGTGTACAAACCTGAGAAAGCAGTGCTATTATTGCATTCAATTGTTACGACAAAATACCACATTTTTACACGTCATATATTTTTCTGCCATGCTCTCTGTAAGAGTCTCCATGCCCATCTTTTCACCACAGTTATCTTTTTGTTGTCCCCCTTGAGAAATCCATGCATGTTTAATGAAAAGTGGCTTGTATGTTGTTTTGAAACAGTGCAAGTAACCTGGCATAGGGGATATTTGAGCCAACTATCTCCTCCAAAGGAATGATATGTACATAAATCTGAAAAAGTGTAATACATTTTTCACTATGAGAGTATGAATGAGTTGTTTACTCTGATGATTGTTCCTAGCATATTTCCCAGATCCTCCTGTAAACCAGCGCCTGTTTAAACATAAATAATGATAGCAGGTTACATGAATCAAGACTATGGGCCCCAATTGTACTTTGGCTGAGCGAAAGCACTACTGTAAATTGGTTGTGATCTTGCCATGCCAAACTCATGATTCCTCCATTCTATTTAGAGTTGAGGGAAACACTGGGTTTACATCATCTGAGCCTCCACTGGATCTGCTAGTTTAACCTTTGACCTGGTGACTGGTCTGCCAAAGGCAAAAAGAACAGATTATGGAGGGAATGCTGAACGATGAAAACATTCACCCCCAGACACAAAGATCTGGTTCTAATCCATTGTTTTTTTGCTCACCACGCCACCCCAGTTTGGACCCAGCCATATGACCCTGTTTCTCATGGGAACAGTCCAGCCCAAACTGCCAAGCCAGGTTCTCCCTGAACCAGAAGCAAGGATCCTAGGACAGGTTTCAGGGTGGCCCCTAGTCACTCCCAGTCTTTCAGGTTCTAAGGCCACATTTAAACAGCTTAGGTTACAGTTTCAGGATCTCTTTTCTTTAAATATAGTATCTCTAGAAATGTGAACAGGGATAAATATTCTTTGACCATCATGCAGGAAAATATCTCTCATCTATTGCAGCTTGATGGATTTGGTGAATATGCGTATGCCTGAGCAGGTACATTGTGGCTAGAGAATACAATAATGGAACTTTTCTCCTTATCTTTGTGAATAAAAATAGTAGTATGTGTGTGTGTTCAAAGGATGTGAAACCCTCAGCCGCAGCTTGTTCAGTGAGTGCATGGCACTGGAAACTTGTCAATGTTTGCTGATTAGGAATCCTGGTAATGGCTTTGCACCAGATGTTTATGGACGCTAACTCAAGGCTGTACTCAATGTCATAAATCAAAAGTCACACTCAACCAAAGTTATGTCACTTCAATACATCTAGTCGCTGGACTCATTCTATAAAAATAGGAAAAAATCAAAAGTCTACATGTTACATCTCAAACATTTTGCCTCAACACAAACTTAAGCACAGGGCAAATCAGGAAAAGGATGTACAGGCAACTGATATTGTGAACAAAATAACTTGGAACAGTAGCCCGTATATAGCTGGGGAAGGATATTGTCATCTGGCATATGTCCAAAGTGATGCAGGAGTCAATCAATAGAGATTGAAGGATTATGAAGCGATAAGAAGGGCTATACTTAAAGTTCAACAAGCTGATGAGATGACTTTCATTTATCTGCTACACCGGCAAATCTCTAATCAAACAATGACATTTGTCAATTCTGTAAAAATCTATCTTGCTAGCAACTGAAGTGGGCATTTCCTAGTTGGCTGCCTGACACATAAGTGGATCGCAATTCTTGACCATTGCCTATAGAAACTCTAAATTCTCAACATAAACAAATTCTTAAATGTTTCTGTTGCTGTCCTTTTTTATAATTAGAAATCACCAGAGGAGGTGAAACCTAGGACGTAATGCATGAGGGAGTTGTAGAGCATGTGTTCGCTGAAAATTACTGATAGTTGGGGGACAAAGGGAGATTATATTGAGGCAGAGTGGTAATTCAGCGAATCAAAGGGATCATAGTTCCTGGTAATTCTATGGTACTATAGGGTAAATATAGGGCATACTTCATCTTCCTAATTAAATCCAATTAGAACCATTTGGCCTCATGTAGTTTGTCCGATGGGTTACTTGGTCAAGATATGGCAGGTATCTCATTCACTGTATTAAAAGTGCCAAAGGCTATAATGTACTTGTCATATCGCAATGAATATCTGCCACTTTTTTAATGAGTTTTCCCATCTGCCAAACTCTAACTAAGGCCCATAGCATAAAAAAAGGTTACTAATGAATTGGACATATAAAACAAGACAGTTGTAAGCCTGGTTATCAGCACAAGTCATAGATGTTCCATTAATTAGTAGTAAATTCTTCTTCTTTGTAGAGTCTTCATATCTGCACAATCAGTATCATTTGTAGGAAGCTTTCCCCCAAGCTAAAGATGGAAAGACACATTCACAAACATTATAGGAAAAATGAAGCTATATATATTTACATTTATGTGAGGGTGCCGATTTAGTACCTTTTGCGATTCTAGAATGCTCCTAGATGTAAGCTTGGAAAACTGTGCCAGCCATATCTTTCTTGGAATGCTTATATGAATGCCATGTGACTAATCCAAAGGGCTCCTATTCCCCAGTAGAACATTGCCTATAGTGAAGACATTTACCCAGGGGCAAAAAAACCCTTTTTTTTCTTTTTTTCTTCACAAGGATAACATTTTTTGAGTGATGAATGCCCTTCCTTTACACCACCTTCATAAGTGGGGGTGCTTTGTTCCCCTTCCTATTGTGGAAAGTGAGTTACTGCAGCCCTTTGCTTGAGTAAATCTCAAACTAATTGCATGGTGGAAAGGTGAGAGAGAGGAGCTTGGGAATGCCCATAAGCATACCTGCTTGTGGGTGTTCCCAAGCTTTCCCAAACTTTCAAAGTAAACCATGCCCTAGAGCATCAACTTACCACCCCTTGAGTGGGATTGAATGTGCAGACTCGTAAATGGCTATACGCCTGCTCGTAATCACTTTGTGGACTCCTGTGACCATAGAAAAGTTATATTTGATTGTTAGGTTAAGTGTTTGACTACATTTATCTTTGTAGATTAATCCCTGAATGTCCAGAGATCACATGATGTGCTTTGGTTTTCTTGAGGTGTCTCCTTCTGTACTGTGCCATTCATGCTAAACATGTTTTGTCTAATTCTGCATCCCTTAGGGGTGAGCTGTGGAGGAAAATGCTCCAATGATATTCATGCTTAGTTGACATATATCCAACACAGAGGCTTAAGCTCTGTTTACTTTTGACCAAGATGACAAGTTGGTGAAGTCTTTGGAAACATTTACTTTTGCTCAGCTTGTCAGCCAACAGTAGGGCCAGGTATCTGAGTCTGTGGTATATTAAACAGAAAAATAAAATAATTAATAAATATGAATGATCTCCTTCAGCCTATTTTCATTTTCTCACTGCCTTGCACCCTACCTCTGCATTCCTTCATGTCATGCCATTATGTTTTTTAATTGACAATCACTTGCTGGTCTAGTTTGCACTGCTTTATTATGACTGCCACCTTTAAGGGACACAACAGAAAACTGCTAGATTGTCTTTTAATAGTTAAAGTGCCTGGGTGAATTTCCAAAAGATAGTCACTTTTAAGGCTGTCATTGTTAGCCTGATTTCCCCTGCCTGCTGCTTTCCCTTGCTACTCACAGTAGTCATACTTTGCTATAATTTTACAGGCTGTAGTATCCTTCCTAGTCTGGGAGCATGCAAAAGAACATGCCACACATGGAGTTCTAGATTTGATTTCTTTATTCCTAAGCATACGATCACACAGTCCTCTGATAATGTCATAACCGTTAATAACAACACCTTGACACCACCCAAGAAGTTAGGTGATCTCTCTCTTAGGTCTGCCCAGTACCATCAGGGTCATAGCATACTACAAGAAATGTGCTTTTTTTGTTTATTTACAGCTCATATCTGGATCTTCCCATACAGACTTTCCAATGTATTAACTTTGTCATGTCTTGCAGCTTTGTGGTAAATTTCAAGAAGTGTGTACTCTTAATATGCAAATGCATTTTTACGGAAAAGGTACAATGAGAAATTACATGTTTTCGGCATTCCACTTTAAATCCACACAAAGCAAAGGCAAATCTAGGAATCCTTAGGTGTAAATCAAAGTCACAAAGTTTTTGTCACACTCCGAAATTGAGTGCATCATGGAACTTGTGGGAAGAAAGATGTCAGGAAAGATCAATAGCTACTTCTTGGAAAAATCTGGATACATGTGTTATGCAACTCTAACTGTACAAACCTCACCAATCTAAAGCACTGAACATCCATACATAATTTTGACATTAAATGATGCAGTGTGAATGGAAGGCATAAACATTTGGTTAGGAGAGTTCAGGTGATCTATATCCTATATCATTAAATGCTTGGACGCCCCAAGCTGAAATGCATGAAATTTGGTCTTCATCAACAACACTGCAAAATACACTCTAGATGCTGATTTATGTACTAGGCCATGCTTTTACTTGGATCACTTGCAGTGTGACCTAAAAATTCCCTACAAAATGACTGCATTCACCAATAATATAATTATGTACACTATCAACATATATTCCTTAATCCCTGGTATAGTATATAAGATTAAGCAACCCTTCCTTATGTCAGGGCATTGCCTTCCTAAAAGTAAATTAGAAATAATGCCTCTCATTTTGCACTGCACAAGCTCAGTAATCTAAAACATGAGACAAAGATGACAAGAGTTTTTTTAAGTACGTTTGCTTGGCCATCTCTAACAACACGGATGAATCAATAAATATCCATACTGAAAACTAACAGGTCATAGACATTAGTGATACATTATCACCCACATTTGTTACATGGTGGGACAAGCTCAAGGCCACCAGACTATACTTACAATCTGAGCCTTTTAGCTTTAAAAGGAAACTGGCGGTAAACTGAGACTTCTCAAATAAGACTTGCCCCATTTTGGCTGTCAACTGACAATGACCCAAATTAGTCACTAGCCTCTCTGTTCCTTTTGAAATTGAATTGGCATTTGATAGAGCCTACTACCCTGGACAAGGCATAGAAGGGCTTTATTATCAGTAGCACGGTGGAGCCGAGTTCATTGACAGTCCATTGGTTACTAGTGTTAGTCTCAGATGCTAAAAGAAACCATTCCATGCATTTAATCAGTGTCTTTGTGGTACATTAATGACTGAGGTATGACCTCAAATGCTTGCTGGAAATAAAATAGGTGTAATTAGATTACATGGATATGGTTTAAAAAAAGATTAAGACAAAGAGGCATGCGATTTAGAGTAGTCTTCATACAGAAGAGGCATGCACATGGTAGAAGGGAAGGAACATGCAGGAGTGGTTCATTCAAAGTAAACATGGGAGAGAAAAATTAAGTTTAAGCCAGTGTGAATTTTTCATGCAGGATTTTTGGAAGGTCATATATCAGGTGGGGATTTTTGTGATAGCATGCAATCTGTGGATGGAAACTTGTAGAAATAAACATTTTAAAATTCTACTCAACAGAAATAGATAAAAACACAGCCAACATCATGTCATCCGTGCCACTATTCTAGCTATAGCAGCAGCATTATTTATTGTTAAACACAAAGCAAAAACACACCTTAGTAGTGTAGAATTATTTTCAGGTGCGCAGGTGAAGAAGATGATGCCAATACAATCACAGCACATACACTGCAGAATTGTATCTGAGAGAGCATAAATTGGCTATGCCATAATGTGTTCCTAAATTGATGGGAAAATATAATCAATGGCATATATCACATGTGCTCAGATGTATTAATGTAAACATGGTGCACTGAATATTCATATAATCGAAGTGCACTTATAAGTAGAAATGTAGGAATGTTGTATGTAGGTCCTGTAATGACATTTAGTGATTGAAGAAATACACATGTATGAATTTGTATTTAATGTTATGATATCCTAGTTAAATTTTATATTTCATAGTTATTCCTCATTTATTTTACTTATGGGAAATGCACGTATATTCATGCATACAAAGGTGCATTGAATTCTATGTTATGTTGGCTGGAGTTAATGCCTGAAATGTTTTTCTTTGTTTAACCTTCAACATGGAGTTTTGCTCTTTTTGTATATTCCTTTAATCGCAGGTGTGTCTGCACAAGTCTCCAGCTAATGAAGAATTGATTATTCGTCTTAGATGAAGGGGTATGGGAAAATGGGTTGCCAAGGATGAGGCGTGTTAACAAGGAGGCACAAACTAAAACTCCCTGTCGGATTCCTGGACACGGGAGAGATTCAAAGTAGTCCTGATGCTTGAATTGAGAGATTAAAGGCTAATGAGAGTTGCAAATTCCAAACTGTGCTTGGAAGGAGGAAAGTTACAGGTGTTTACTTCAGCTCTTGAACGTTCTGCAAGGATTAAAGTGGTGTTTAGTTAGCCAGAGAGGCAGTTTCCTTTTACCCTTTGACTAAAGTGGACCCTTAGAGACTCAGAGAGGTACATAAATATTTTTCTCTGCTTGGCTGAAGTGGCTTTATGCTAAGCACATCTCTCTTCTGCAGAACTTCTACTGAGGTTTTTGTGATGATGACACTTTTGATTTATTTCCTTTTCTAAATTTTGAGATTTCTTAGATTTCCTTTAGCTTTAATAGAATAGGTGATTTATTTAGATTCAATGGTTAGGCAGGAAAATTGAAACTTGAACTCTGAACATCAGGTGTTGTTCTTGATCTTTTGATTTGCTGTAACTGAAATCTTGGTGTCCCTTATGCTTATACGATTTAATTTGATTCAATGCTTTAACTCACCTTTGGTGATTCTGTACTTCTATGATATATTCCTGAGACTCATTTACATAATTTTGGCTTTTAATTTGTCATAAACCTTTTCAACTTCAGTTCCGCCTCCTATATTCAATGTGTGGCTAAATAGGTTACACTGTGAATTGATTGAAAAGTATTAAAGTGTCTCTCCTTACCCTTTCAAACTCCTAAAAGAGTCATCAGAACTAGAAAACTAGTGAATGTGGATGGTGTCATGCAGAGACGTTTTGAATGTTGTGTGAATGTGGTGATTTGTAAAGAAGTTGAAGAGGTTATCGAGTCTGACATGGCCTAAGATCCCAGGTTAATATTAAAAGATGCAGAAGACACCATATTGTAATTGTCTGCTAAGTTTGGTGGTGTTCATCATGAGAGGTCGTTGACGTCACAGTTGCGATGGGGACTTATCTTTGTGCGAATGTGAGATGATTGGTATAGTGGGTCTTAATGCGGAAGTGTTTGAGAAAATTCTTGAGTGATTGAAAATTTTCGATTCTTTAGTGGAGCATACAAAGGTTGTTGTATTGTATTTTGTTGCATGTACAATTTTGAAAAGAGTGGGTGTGTGCAAATTGTGAAAGAGAGTGAACTGCTGCGAGGAGTGAGATTGACATCAGTGTATACTGTGCTGGTATAGGTCAGTTGGTGTGTTGCTGCACTGCTATTAGTTGAAAAATTTAAAAGAGGTCATGCTACGATTGGTTGCTGTAGCACAAAAATGGATTGTGGATACAACCTTGTTTGTGATTTGAAACAAAATTAAGGGGGTCATTCTGACCTCGGCGGTAAAAGGCGGTTACCGCTGGTCAGAAGACCGCCATAACACCGCCGCGGCCGTGGTAAACCGCCACGGTCATTCTGACCCGCAACTGGCAAACCGCCAAAAACCCGACATCCACAAAAGTCCGCCACACCAAAGGTCAGCGCAAAAATGGCGATGAACAAACCTCCACCGTCACGCCAACAGAAATACGCCCATACCATTCCGACCCACAAATCCACGCGGCGGTCTTTCAAACGCGGTATTCCATTGGCGGTACGCACCGCTGCGGTCAAAATACACACACACATAGAAAACTCAGCCACATTGGTCAGTTTGAAATACACACACCTGATACACATACTAACACCACTCCCACACACCCAACACAATATAAAACACACACCCACATCACCCACAAGCCCCTACGACCCGAAATTATTGACGAAGGCTAGAGAGAGAGCACAGAATAGACAATCCCACAACACAGAGGCACACAACACCATCACCCACACAGAATCCACACACCAAACACCACACACCACCACACGCACCACACTCATCACCACAAACGCCACCCCACACCTCAACCACCCCACCCCATGGCACCCCAAAGACACCCCAGGTTCAGTGACGCCAAACTCAGGGTCATGGTGGAGGAAATAGTCCGTGTAGAGCCCCAGCTCTTCGGGGCACAGGTGCAGCACACCACAATTGCCAGGAAGATGGAGCTATGGCAAAGGATAGTGGACAGGGTTAACGCGGTGGAACAGCATCCACGCAATCGGGAGGACATCAGGAAGAGATGGAACGACCTACGGGGGAAGGTGCGTTCCATGGTATCAAGGCACAACATTGCGGTGCAGAAGACTGGCGGCGGACCCCCACCTACTCCCCCCGAATTTACCGCATGGGAGGAGGAAGTCTTGCACATTCTGCATCCTGAGGGCCTCGCAGGAGTAGGCGGAGGAATGGACTCTGGTAAGTCAAATCTTCACTACTGCTTCCCACCCCCACCCCACCTGCATGCCAAATCATACCCCCACCCTCACCCCTACCCGCATCACACCAACACCTAGCAAAAGGCTCACCTTCACAACCCACCCATCCCAACACCAAGCCCTGCATGCGACCACAAAGCATGGACACCCATCACCAAAGCATGCCCACTGCACACACACATCACCCCCACAAGCCACCCTCACAAAAGCCCCCACAAGGAAATGCCTGCACTTGGGTACACGGACACCCACCCATCACACGAAATGCCACACACAGAAGCAATAACCATACCTTTATACCCCTGCAGGACCCGAACGCCACCACACCGCCACGGAGGGTCCAGAGATGTCCATCCCACCCCCAGAAGAGGCCCCCAGCGATGACAGCTGCTCTGTCTCCCTGGAGCCAGATGACCAGCCCGGCCCATCGGGGACCTCTGGACAGTCGGTTCCCCACAAACAGCCACAGGCTACACCAGACCCAACCCTCTCTGGGAACACCAGCACAGCTCCCACCCAGCGGGCTAATGCCTCTGTCTCCAGGACACGTAAATCAGCGGTGTGTCCACAACTACAGGGCACCCAGGTTGACCCACCACCCCAACAACAACAGGGACCTGGGGGCAGTGGTAGTGGGCACACCGTCCAGGGGACAGAGGCCCAGGAACACAGGGGAACTGGGAGGGCTGCTGTGCGACGGGTGGGGACAGGCCCGGGGAACTGACTCTCCAAGAGGCCCTCTCCTCCATCATGGGAGCATACCACCGCTCCCAGGAGACGAATGCGACGGTACTGGCCCGGTTCCAGGAGATCCAGGAACTGCAGGAGGAACGGTACATGGGGTTCAGGGAGGAACTGAGGAACATCGGTTCCGCAATGGGGACCATCGTCGTGGCCCTTACCCAGATCGTCACCACATTGCGGGACCATGTGGCACCCCAAAGGGCCCATGTCACTAGCCCAGGCCAGGAACAGCCTACCACCTCCGCCGGCGCTAGTGGACAGGAGGCTCCCACACAACGACAGGCCACCAGAACCCCACCTCCTGCAGAAGAAGAACCACCCCGCAAGCGGAACCTGAGATCTCACAAGAAGACAGAGTAGGATTGCAAGACCCCGCCAGCCTAAGATACCCCCTGATGTCATCCCACTGTCCCACATTGTCACCCTGTCCAACCTTGAACTGCCCCTGCTCCATCCTTCCCCAGGCATATGGACAATGCACCTGTGCGACTGAGAACTGGACTCTGCCATGGACATTACTCCACCCCCACCCATCACCGTTTCCCAATCATGTACCTATATGTAGCACTTAAAATAAATCACTTATTGCACTTAAAATAACAAGAGTCTGCTTGTATTCTTAACAAATGTATTACACATAACGGTGCAATAATGTCCAGTTACTTTGTGATGACAACATACCAATTTCAATAAGCTTTAGTCCATGGGCAAACAAAGCTGAAGTCAGGCAGTGGGTCATACAGCTCTGAAAAGGGAAGGGAAAGTCACAAATCAGTTAACAGGAACTGGGGGGAAACACAGACAGTGGAGACGCATGAGGCCTTAAGTAAATGTAAAATGGCGTGGCTGATTCTTACCTGTGTGCTGCTGAAAATATTGTTGTATGACTGTATCCCTGTTGTCCGTGTCGTCCCCGTCGTCTTCCTCCTCTTCACTCTCCACAGGCTCCACAGCTGCTACAACACCACCATCTGGACCATCCTCCTGCAGAAAAGGCACCTGGCGTCGCAAAGCAAGATTGTGAAGCATACAGCAGGCCACGATGATCTGGCACACCTTCTTTGGTGAGTACATTAGGGATCCCCCTGTCATATGCAGGCACCTAAACCTGGCCTTCAGGACCCCGAAGGTCCTTTCTATGATCCTCCTAGTTCGCCCATGGGCCTCATTGTACCGTTCCTCTGCCTGGTCCGGGGATTCCTCACTGGGGTCAGTAGCCACGACAGGTTGGGGTAACCAGAGTCACCAATTAGCCACACACGGTGTCTCTGTAGCTGTTCCATCACATAAGGGATGCTGCTATTTCGCATGACATACGCGTCATGCACTGACCCAGGGAACTTGGCATTTACATGGGAGATGTACTGGTCAGCCAAACAGACCACCTGAATATTCATCGAATGATAACTTTTTCTGTTTCTGTACACCTGCTCACTTTCTTTGGGGGGAACCAAAGCCACATGGGTCCCATCAATGGCACCAATGATGTTGGGGATATGTCCAAGGGCATAGAAATCACCCTTCACTGTAGCCAATTCGCCCACCTCAGGGAAAATAATGTAGCTCTGCATGTATTTCATCAGGGCAGACAACACTCTGGACAAAACCTTAGAAAAACTAGGCTGAGACATACCAGATGATATGGCCACTGTTGTCTGAAAAGACCCACTTGCCAAAAAATAGAGTACTGACAGAACCTGCACCAGAGGGGGAACTCCAGCTGGGCACATAGTTCATGTATAGTTGCTCTGTCAAGCCTGTATGTAAGTATGATATGTCGTTCTTCCATTGTCGACAGGTCCACCAGCGATCGGTACACTGGAGGATTCATCCTTCTCCTCGCAAGTCCCAGCGGATGGTGCCTAGGAAGGACAACATGGAGCACAGAGTCAAGCAACCCACAGGTTCGTTCACACAGCTTGCACAGTACACGAATCGCTATGCATTGAAAGGCTTGTATGAGTGGCAATGCAAGGCCTAGGCCTGTGTGACACAGTAGAAATCATGCCATGTGGGCCCTTGAAATGGCAGCTGCCTGACCTGTGAAGTGTGACAGTGGGATGTGAGGTCACTGCGCTGGCGTGGCACACCGTGGCGGTAGGCGGTCGAAGACCGCGGCGCAAAGCAGCATTGGTTAACATTGAACCCTATGGGTCTCAGGAGCCAATGACGATGTGCGCCGGCGGTCGCGGTACGCACCGCCGCGGGCGTGACCGCCATTTTCTATCTGATTAATCACTTGAGACATGCTCATCCACAGGAGAGCACCTTTACTGCAAGTGCTGCTGTGACCTCGGTCTGGGAGATACAATGGCTGCTGCGACTGGGGAAAGTGCCCCTGCTTTCACTTCCGAAGAATTGGTGGGACTTGTTGATGGGGTCCTCCCCCAGTATGGGCTACTCTATGGTCCTCCAGACCAACAGGTTAGTTCACAGGGTGCACGTTGAATGGGCTATGCCTGTGTTGAGTGGGGTGTATGTAAGATGGTGGGGAGGGGAGCGAATGAGGAGTGCAACGCACGAAAGATGAGAGCATGTGCCACATGGCAAGGTTGGGGAGGGGGGGGGCCACTCACATTGACCAGGCAGAAAACTGATGCGATTTCCTTTACCACCCTGTACATGTCACATAGGTCAGCGCCCATCAGAAGATCGACATTTGGGTGCCAGCCGCCAATTGACCCCCCTGATGTCTCGGATCCTGGCGGTGGCCTACCCCGATTTGGATGGGCGCGTGAGGACATCACAACAGACACAAGGGGGTGAGTATCAGCACATTCTGCTATCTTTGCGCGCAGTGAAGGTGTCTGGGTGGGGGAGGAGGGCTGTGGCTATCTCCAGGCCAGGCCGCATTCTGTAGGCTAGGCCCCTCCATTAGACACGGCCCTGTGCCCCCGCCCCCCACCTCTGTAGGGTGCCAAGTACAGCTATCCATGGTCCGGCCTCACCCATGTGTGCATTTGTCGTCCATAGACCTGTAGGCCTAGTCACAATAACTGAGTAGTGTACCCCGATTGCGCGGCCTAGTTCAGGGGGCTTCTGTGTCTGTCCTCTCCGACAACGGTGTTGCCAATGCATGCACTCAACCTGTCTTCATTTCTCCCCCCCCCCCATTTTCTTTGTCTTCCTGTTCATGTGTGCATTAGCATCATCAGGCGGAGGAGAAGTGGCATCGGCGCACGAGGGAGCTACATCTCACATGGCCCCGGAGGGCCATACAACAGACTCCGAGTACACTAGTGAGATGGAGGGCGAGTGGAGCTCCACAACGGGGACCCCTGGAGACGTCAGCGACACCAACACGTCCTCGGAAGGGAGCTCCCTAGCGGTGGCGGTAACATCCGTGCCCACCGCCACAACAGGTACAGCCGCCACCCAGCGCACCAGCCCAGCCCTCCCAGCAGCCCCTCAGCCTTCGCTCCGTGCCCGCTCGCCCAGGAAGGCGGGCATCTCCTTCGCCCCAGGCACCTCAGGCCCTGCCCCAGTTACCCCTGCTGCCCTCAGTGAGGAGGTCATTGACCTCCTCAAGACACTCATTGTTGGGCAGTCTACCCTTTTGAATGCCATCCAGGGTGTAGAAAGGGAGGTGCATCGGAGCAATGCATACCTGGAGGGCATTCATTTGGGTCAGGCTGCCCATCAGCGATCGTTCAACGCTCTGGCCTCAGCACTGACGGCAGCCATTGTCCCTGTCTCCAGCCTCCCTCTTCTGACTCCCTCCACCCAGTCCCAGTCTCCTGTTCCTCTGCCTATCCCATCCACACCATCAGACCAGCCTGCACACACCTCTACACCCAAGGGCAGCTCATCCAGACATAAGCACCACAGATCACACAAGCATTCACCCAAGAAACATCCAGATGCAGACATGCCAACAGTCACTACCACCTCTGTGTCCCCCACCTCCTCATCTCCCTCCTCCCTCCCTGTGACGTCTCCACTGACACCTGCATACACACCACCATCAGCCAGTACTTCCATCACCAGCACACCCTCCATTACAGTCCGCACACGTGCAGTCACCACCCCCACTGCCATTTACACGTCCCCTGTGTCCTCTCCCAGTGTGTCTGTCACCCCCTCTTCCAAAGCACACAAACGCAGGCAGCCACCCACCCAACAGCCATCCACCTCACGACAGCCTCCGTCACAAGCACCTGCACCCAAAGACAGCACACTTGACTCTCCTACAACCACATCCTCTTCCTCCACTCCCATACCCACTACACCTACCCGTCCCTGTCCTTCCCAAGTCGTTTTCCTTTCCAACCTTGAGCTCGTTCCAATCACTGACCCACCCCCTCCATCTGGTAAGAGTAAAAAAAGCACCTCAGCCACCACCAGCCCTGCATCTACTGTGACCATAGTGCAGGGCTATTGGAGTCCACCAGCTCCTAGGGCAGGAACATCGGCCAGCAGCAAGGGGACAGCCAGCCCACCCCCTGGGAAGAGGACAAAAAAAAAAAAGGCCCAGCGCGACAAGACTGAGACGGCTGCCACCAAGGACAGTAGCCTTGCCCCGTCACCTGCCACATCATCCAAGGGAGGCAAGGGCCACAGAGCTTCAGCGAAGGAGGGCAAGGGCAGCAGGGCAGAGAAGTCAGGCAGCAGGCGAGCTGCCCAGGAGGGTCCCACCAGCCCCTTTCCGGTTGTGACGGACGACACCCACGGGCCCAGGACTCCATCACAGGAGGGCCCCGCGACCGCAAGGTCGGATGGCGACTGAGCGGGAAGTCTTGGCCAGGTCTGGCTCCCTAGAAACACAGGACAAGCACCTCTGAACAGGGCCCCGCCGGGAGGAGCACCGCTGAACAGGGCCCCGTTGGAGGAGCACCGCTGAACAGGGCCCCGTCGGGAGGAGCACCGCTGAACAGGGGCCCGCCGTGACAGGAACCGCTGAACAGGGGCCCGCCAGGAGGAGCACTGCTGAACAGGGCCCCGCCGGAACAAGAACCGCTGAACAGGGGCCCGCCGGGAGGAGCACCGCTGAACAGGGCCCCGCCGGGACAAGAACCGCTGAACAGGGGCCCACCGGGACAAGAATCGCTGAACATGGGCCCGTCCGGGAGGAGCACTGCTGAACCGAGGCCTGCCGGGAGGAGCACCGCTGAACAGGGCCCCGCAGGGACAAGAACCACTGAACAGGGGCCCGCCGGCACAAGAATCGCTGAACAGGGGCCCGCCGGTAGGAGCACCGCTGAACAGGGGCCCGCCGGGACAAGCACCGCTGAACAGGGCCCCGCCGGGAGGAGCACAAGCACCGCTGAACAGGGCCCCGCCGGGACAAGAACCGCTGAACAGGGGCCCGCCGGGAGGAGCACCGCTGAACAGGGCCCCGCCAGGACAAGAACCGCTGAACAGGGGCCCGCCGGGAGGAGCACTGCTGAACAGGGCCCCGCCGGGACAAGAACCGCTGAACAGGGGCCCGCCGGGACAAGAATCGCTGAACAGGGGCCCGCCGGGACAAGCACCGCTGAACAGGGGCCCGCCGGGACAAGAACCGCTGAACAGGGGCCCGCCGGGACAAGAACCGCTCCGCTGGGCCCTTCATCTCAAGCACCGCTCCGCTGGGCCCTTCCTGTCAAGCACCGCTCCGCTGGGCCCCGCCGTCTCTGCACCGCTCCGCTGGGCCCTTCATCTCAAGCACCGCTCCGCTGGGCCCTTCCTGTCAAGCACCGCTCCGCTGGGCCCCGCCGTCTCTGCACCGCTCCGCTGGGCCCTTCATCTCAAGCACCGCTCCGCTGGGCCCCGCCGTCTCTGCACCACTCCGCTGGGCCCTTCATCTCAAGCACCGCTCTGCTGGGCCCCGCCGTCTCTGCACCGCTCCGCTGGGCCCTTCATGTCAAGCACCGCTCCGCTGGGCCCTTCCTGTCAAGCACCGCTCCGCTGGGCCCTTCCTGTCAAGCACCGCTCCGCTGGGTCCCACCGTCTCTGCACTGCTCCGCTGGGCCCTCCCTGTCAAGCACCACTCCGCTGGGCCCCGCCGTCTCAAGCACCGCTCCGATGGGCCCTTCCTGTCAAGCACCGCTCCGCTGGGCCCTTCATCTCAAGCACCGCTCCGCTGGGCCCTTCCTGTCAAGCACCGCTCCGCTGGGCCCCGCCGTCTCTGCACCGCTCCGCTGGGCCCGCCGTCTCTGCACCGCTCCGCTGGGCCCCGCCGTCTCAAGCACCGCTCCGATGGGCCCTTCCTGTCAAGCACCGCTCTGCTGGGCCCTTCCTGTCAAGCACCGCTCCGCTGGGCCCTTCCTGTCAAGCACCGCTCCGCTGGGCCCCGCCGTCTCTGCACCGCTCTGCTGGGCCCCGCCGTCTCTGCACCGCTCCGCTGGGCCCTTCATCTCAAGCACCGCTCCGCTGGGCCCTTCCTGTCAAGCACCGCTCCGCTGGGCCCCGCCGTCTCTGCACCGCTCCGCTGGGCCCTTCGGGGGTCATTCTGACTTCGGCGGAGGCCACCCGCCAAAGTTCCCCCGACAGAATACCGCAGCGCGGTCAAAAGACCGCCGCGGTAATTCTGAGTTTCCCGCTGGGCCGGCGGGTGACCGCCAGAAGGCCGCCCGCCCGCCCAGCGGGAAACCCCCTTCCACGAGGATGCCGGCTCCGAATGGAGCCGGCGGAGTGGAAAGGGTGCGACGGGTGCAGTTGCACCCGTCGCGGTTTTCAGTGTCTGCTATGCAGACACTGAAAATCTTTGTGGGGCCCTGTTAGGGGGCACCACGACACCCGTTCCCGCCAGCAAGGTTCTGGCGGTCAAAACCGCCAGAACCAGGCTGGCGGGAAGGGGGTCGGAATCCCCATGGCGGCGCTGCCTGCAGCGCCGCTATGGAGGATTCCTCAAGCCAGGGGAAAACCGCCGCGGTCAGAATTGGCCTGTGTGCACCGCCAGCCTGTTGGCGGTGCATCCGCGGTCCCCGGCCCTGGCGGTCTATGACCGCCAGGGTCGGAATGACCCCCTTCATCTCAAGCACCGCTCCGCTGGGCCCCGCCGTCTCTGCACCGCTTCGCTGGGCCCTTCATCTCAAGCACCGCTCTGCTGGGCCCTTCCTGTCAAGCACCGCTCCGCTGGGCCCCGCCATCTCTGCACCGCTCCGCTGGGCCCTTCCTGTCAAGCACCACTCCGCTGGGCCCCGCCGTCTCAAGCACCGCTCCGATGGGCCCTTCCTGTCAAGCACCGCTCCGCTGGGCCCTTCATCTCAAGCACCGCTCCGCTGGGCCCTTCATCTCAAGCACCGCTCCGCTGGGCCCTTCCTGTCAAGCACCGCTCCGCTGGGCCCCGCCGTCTCTGCACCGCTCCGCTGGGCCCTTCATCTCAAGCACCGCTCTGCTGGGCCCCACCGTCTCTGCACCGCTCCGCTGGGGCCTTAATTTCAAGCACCGCTGGCCCATTGACAGTGCCGGTTCTGTGTCGAGCAGGGCTTCAGGAAGCACTCTGGGCACCATGCCTCCTCCATTAACAGTGGAGTCGGTAATCCATCTGATGGACTGTGGCTTGGCACTTCCCAGGATGGAACAGTGGGCAAGCCACCCACTGTAGAGACTTGAGAGACTGTGGCTTTGCACTCCCCAGGATGCAGCAGTGGGCAACCCACCCACTGTAGAGACTTGAGAGACTGTGGCTTTGCACTCCCCAGGATGGAACAGTGGGCAAGCCACCCACTGCAGAGACTTGTGAGACTGTGGCTTTGCACTCTCCAGGATGCAGCAGTGGGCAACCCACCCACTGTAGAGACTTGAGAGACTGTGGCTTTGCACTCCCCAGGATGGAACAGTGGGCAAGCCACCCACTGTAGAGACTTGTGAGACTGTGGCTTTGCACTCCCCAGGATGGGACAGTGGGCAAGCCACCCACTGTAGGGACTTGAGAGACAGTGGCTTTGAACTCCCCAGGATGGGACAGTGGGCATGGAGGCCCCTTGTGGATCTGGCGTCAAGGACTCATGTGGCTGAGGTGCCCCCCCTTCCCTTACCCCTGAGGTGCCTGTAGTTTTATCATCTGATGCCCCAGCAGTGTTCTCTCCAACGGTATCTGGTCTCCTGTGTGGGCTTTGCCCATGTGTTTGTGCACATTGGCCCACGGACTATGGGACTTTGACGGAATGTGCAGGACTTATTGCCTATGTATATATTGTTGACTATGTTCATTCCTTATTTTTGTATCTTTTATATAGCATATTTCCCATACCTTTAATGGAGCTATTTATGCATATATTTTATAGATCATTTTAATTGTGTCTTTGCATTATTCCGGTTTGTTTGGGGGGTGTCACTCTGACTTGTTGCTCGGCATTGGGGTGTAGGTATTTGTGATGGGGGGGTGGGTGTATGGCACATGTGTGTGCCCGTAAGCTTTCCTCCTCCCCCCTCCCCTGTGTCGTAGGTGCAGTACTCACCGTTGTCGTCTGCGCCGGCGTTCGTACTCCTGGTAGATGAGCAGGTAGACAATAGCTGGTAGGATGTTTAATTCGGGTTCCATGCTGTCCTCCTTCCTCGTGGAGTGTGTATAGGTGAGCGTTTTCCCGTTCGTAGTCTGTTTCCACCGTGTTTTTATCGGCGGGGCTCCAGCCCCGGAAAAGGTGGCGGATTGGTGAGTTGTGATAGGGTGGGCGGTACATTGTCTGCCTTTTGTTGACTACAGCTGATGCTTAGGAAGAGGTAAAGAGGCTTCAAGAGGAAGTGTCAGAGGAAGAACAGCATAGTTGGCTCAGAGCAGGTTATGTCAAGAGAGCTGATGACATTTGGGTTTTGATGGATGGAAGACCAGTGTTGCCAAATAGTTTGCTATCATCTATGGAAAGGCATTTTCACAGTCCAGCTCATGTTGGTAGGGATGCCATTGTGAGACTGTTTAGCCAACCATGGTTTAATCCCAAATTCATATCGATGGCGGAAGTGTCACAGATTTTTTGCGTGTCAACAGAACAATGATGGAAAGAGAACTGCAGTTACACTGAGCCACACAGGGAGATCAGGAGGGCCCTTTAACAGGATGCAATTAGATTTTATCGAGATGCCTGTGTGCATTGGGTTTAGGTATGCCTTGGTGATTGTTTGCATCTTCTCAGGTTGGGTCGAAGCATACCCAACCAGAAGGAATGATAGTCTCACTGTAGCAAAACTACTGTTGAGGAAACATATACCTAGATTTGGTTTCCTGACGTCTCTAGAATCAAATCACAGGACTCATTTCAATAATGAGATCCTGAGATTGTTGAGTGCAGCATTGCAAATGGAAAAGCAATTGTACTGCAGCTATAGACCTGAGGGTTGTGTCTTGTTGAGCAAGTGAATCGGACACTGAAATCCAGGCTGGCAAATGTGTGTGCTTTGACATCTCTGAAATGGCCTGATGCCTTGCTTCTTGTGCTGATGAGTCTTGAAAGTATACCTGATCAAAAGACTGGCCCGTCTTTCCCTTAGATCATTATGGAGAGAGCGATGAGACTGCCAGCGATTCCTGCAAATGAACTTGTGAACTTGTGAACATTACAGATGATATAGTCCTTGACCACTGTAAAGGGATAGCTGATGTGGTATGTTGGAGCAGCTACAGACTATCAACACCAGGAGCAATGCCATGAGCTTAGTCCCATCAAATGGGTCTTGGTAAAGAAGCATGTGAGCAAGACATGTTTGGAACTCCATTGGCATACCAACTCATCTTGGTCACAATGACTGCTGTGAAGTGTGGAGGTCTATGCAACTGGAATCATTGAGTTGAATGTCCCCTTGATGCAACAGCACTGTTCCAGAAGAACCGGTGGCGACAGAGAGACAACAAGAACAGGTTAGTTAAGCTCTTGGGGGTCACACAAAGCCTGAAACAGCACTTGATTGGTCTGAGGGGGTCTTGAGCAAGTCACAGTTGTAGCTGAAGCAACTGACTCTTGTCCTGTGGTGGTGAACAAGTCTAATTCGGATTCAGACCCTGAAGAAGGACTTAGTGCTGGAATGAAGCGAGTGGAAGCTGGAGACCAATGGCTCAGAAGCTAGAAAGAGAGAAACTGTGTTTGTTTAAAGAACGTGTGCCACAGATAATCCCAGAGGATACTGAGAACTCTGATCTAATTGAAAGTGAGAATGAGGGTGTGGCACTTAGGAGATCAAATAAAGAGTGCTCTGTTAGAGGTGACCTGTCAGGGATACTCTTCAACTCAATGCACACATTTTGCTGCAAATGATGGAGAAAAACTGTTTTGGGAGTTTGGGGTAACATTGGACATCCAATTGAAACTCCTTGAATTGAACATTGTGTTTGAATTCTATTTTGAAGTTCCTGTGCTGTTGAATGGACAGAGACATTTCATTTTGGATGTGATTATCAGTGACTTTGAACTGTGTAAATATTAGAGACTTTGCATAATCTGAAGAAGAAAAATACCTAGGCTGAGTTAAAGAAGAAAAGAGGGTTATCCTTTTAGAAGAACATGAAGTAGGGTTAAGGACCCACAAAGATTTGTATTTACTTTTGTTATTCATCATTTGAACTTTGGTCGTTTTGCACAGGTGGAACTGACATGGAATACTCTGTTGCTGCTACATGTCACCTAAAGTAGATCTGGTTTTAGAGAAATAATGGAAGCGGGTGAGAAAAGTAGACATAGGTACATAATAGGTGCAGTATTGCTTGTTTCTCTTATAGTAATAGTAGTGCTGTTTATAGGAGTGTTTTCCTCTACACCTTCTGTAGAGAAAGAGTTACCTTCTAGTGTTCCCCACAAGCATTATGTTCTAGAGATAGTAATGATTCAGGAGGAGATTATTCTGCTGTAGGAAAGTCCTCCTTTTTGCCCTGGTCACCCCCAGAACTTTTTGGACAGGTACTGGTGGTTACTGACTCTTGGCTGTGCCCCGGGTACTGCTTACCAGTCCCAGGGCCAGTGCTCTGTGTAAAGTGGATATGCAAATTAGGCTAATTATAATTGACAAAATTAACCTACTTATAAGTCCCTGGTATATGGTAGGGCATGGAGGTTTAGTGACTCCAGCATAGGTAGTGCCCCTATAGGTGCACTGCTGAGGTGCCCAGTGTCATTTTAAAGGCAGGCCTGCCTTGCTGGCTGCTTTTAAATTAATGTTACATGAAAATTCGACTTTGGAATTAAAAGTAGTTCCAAAGTCTTAAACTACCTTATTTGTACATATAAGTCACCCCTAAGGTGTGCCCTATGTGCCCCTAGGGGTGGGTTCCATGTAACTATAAGCAGGGACCTTATAAAAATAGTTTTATAAGCCCTAGAGAGGTAAAACAGCCACATTCGTTTTTCCCTCATTGTAGTGAATGGCCCCCACAGGCTAGAATGGGGACACTTTATTTTAATTTTAAAAGACTCCTTAAGTAACAAGATACCAGACGTTTGGTATCAAATTAATTGTTATAATAAATCCCACAACTTTCAGTTGTGGGATTTAATATAACTTGTTCAGGTAAAGAGTTTAAAACTTTACCTGAAAAGTTGCCAACTCCAGCGCTGCAGTGTTTTTGCTGCTGTGCTCTTATTGGCCAGCCTTTGGCAGCCTGGCCAGGCTGCCTTGATGAGGTGTGAAGTGGCCTGGCTCAGCAAAAAGAGATGTGCCTGGGGGAGGAGATCTCCCCTGAGCAGATGGGAAGCAGGAAGGGGGAGGGCTGCCAAACTGGTCTTCAAATGCAGAGAAGGACATTTGGAGCAACCCAGCAACACACTCACATTCTGCAGACAATTAGGTGCCCCCTTGATTGGATTAGGAGAGGGCAGGAGAGGGTGTGTGTTTAGGATTTTTAGCCACACCAGTGGGTGGGCTCAGCCAGATGTAACCTCCAAATATCACTTTCAGCCAAGATGGATTTTTGAGGAATGTTGCTCCCTGGGATTGATTTTTGCCACACTTCCCAGGAAATGGTCATCACAGGGGGAAGGACCCTGCCCCTGATTGGAGAACCAGGGCCCCCCTGTTTTTTACCCAGGAGCAGGGATAAAACTGGCAGACCTGCACCGACACCTCAGATCCCCATCAGATTCCAACAAGGAATAACTAAAGGAGAAGAAGGTCTGCCCTGCTGGACCCCTGGCCTGCACTTGGACCCTGCACTCTGGAGGACTGCACCAGCTGCACACTTGGGCTTCACCACAAGAAGGACTTTGCCTGGCTTCTACTGGTTCAAGGAGGGACTCCCTGTTTGCTACAGATGAAAACTTGCTAACCATGGTCCCCTGCACCAACTGCTGAAGAAACCAACCAGCTGATCACTGTCCAGTGGCCAAAAAGGAGTTTGTGCCAGGTGCATTCTGGGAGTTGTAGTTCACACCCCCAAGGAGCATCTCAGAGCTTCTGGAACCTTGGGGTGAATGTGGACCTCAAAATAACCTTAAAAGAACATCTGGAAGAAGATCCAGAAGTTTGGAGAACTTTGGAGAACTTTTTGAAAAAGCTCCATAGAGGGACCGACCTGCCGCGGCAACTCTAGCCGGCTTGCCTCAACTGCGACCCGGCCTGACTTGCAGGTGCGTCCCGGTGAAGAAAATCTCCAAAAAAGAGACTAAGTCCGAACGTAGGAAGTTGACTGGGACCTCCCAGCCAGCATATCCGAGGAGGGCTCCAAGGACATAGGATAAAGATTCAGGTTTGCCCCGGTGGAAGGATTTTTCCCTCGAAAAAATGACTACGTCCGGAGGTAAAAATCTCCAACGAGGGCTCCCGTGATGCGTATCCGAGGAAGAGTTCCAGGAGGTCGGATTAGACTGGGAGGTTCGTCCCGCTGAAGAAAATCTCCAGAAAAACGACTAAGTCCTAAGGTGAACTTTTGACCGAGGCCTCCCGCGGGCTGTAGCTGAGCCGGGCTCCATCGCGATCAGCCTTAAACTTTGACTTTGCCCCAGTCGAGGTGTGCCCAGATGATCCAGATTGGCACTTTTTGTTTCTATGCACGAGAAAGCAATAATTCTTTAAAAAATCATATCTCCGGTTCCCCTTATCCGATTTCATTAGTTTTGGTGTCATTTTAAAGCTAAAATTATTTCCTATTATCATACATTGTTTTGGATTTTTAAACTGTTTCCTGTGTTTTATTTAAATACTGTTTTTGGATTTTTGAATGCTTTACGCTTTGTCTCCTAAGTTAAGCCTTGTCGCTCATTGCCAAGCTACCAAGGGTTGAGCTGGGTTTAATTTACTGAGACCTAACTGGACCTAAGTAGAGGTTAGTGGCCTATTGCTAAGTGTAGGTACTTACCTGCCCTTACCAATAACCCATTTTCCAACATCTGCTAATGTATATTTTAGGTTGCTTTATGAGTATATCAATGCAATGAATGCAAGGCATTGCTACATGTGTACGCAATTACCTGCTTCTGTGTCGGACGGCATCACATCCCATCATATTCCTTTAACTTATTACATTTCTTGTAGTCTTTTCTTGAGCATATTTTGCAACAAGGGAAATTTCCAGTATTATTCTTCAAATTATGATTTAGTACTTTCAGAAGTTCCTTTGTTTAAACACCTGAACAATTTTTAGGGTGCAGAAATAGCAGGAACATATTTTGGTATCATTAAAGCCTTTAGACACTGCATATGCACACAAACATTATTTGACGTGTTTAATGACAGATATAGAGAAGACTGAATGTGGTAGAGGATAGGAAAAGGGAATTAGATTCCAAATCCAAGACAGACAAGGATCTCAAGGCATAACACCGCTGGAATAAAGAGGAAATTGGGCATCAAGTGAAGGGAAATTTACCAAAGTTAACGCAACACAAGTTATGCCTAGACATTGATCAAAGTTACATAGACCTGTAGTTCATAGGGAAGAGTGATTGTAAACATGTTTTTGAGCTCAGAGGAAAGAGTGAGTTCTTTCTAGGTGGAAACGATGCTGTGATTCCTAGAGTGTACTTTATTTGTGGACAGTATATTTATTTCAAGTTGCTCAAGGGAATTGAATGGGTTATAAAGTTTTTCAGAGAATGAAGGCTAAAAAGTCAAAGAAAAGGAAGAGAGCTGATCTTGAGCTGGAAGATAATAAGTGTAGATATTATGATGACATGAAGGGTCTGCTGGAGTCTAAACAAAAGCTGATGAAAATGACATTGTTTTAGAGAGTCTCATTCGAGAAAGAAGTACGTTTGTGATGAGTTAATACGTCATGGGAAGGGATGACAGAGCATAGCTTGGCTGCGCCATTAGGTATTCCAGAATTGAGGAGAAAATGTAATCAATGACATCTATAACGTGTGTTCAAATGTATTCATGTAAACGTAGTGCATTGAAAAGTCACACAATCAAAGTGTACTTATAAGTAGAAAAGTAGAAAAGTCGTTTGTAAGTCCTGTAATGACAGAAATACACATGTATGCATTTTCATTTATTGTACTTCTGGGAAATGCACATATAATCATGTTTTAGAATGTGCATTGAATTTGATCTTAAAGTGGCTGGAGTTATTGTACTTCTGGGAAATGCACATATAATCATGTTTTAGAATGTACATTGAATTTGATCTTAAAGTGGCTGGAGTTAAGGTCTGAAACGTTTGTTGCATATTTCTATATTTGCGGGAGTGTCTGCACAGGTCTTCAGTTAATTAAGAGTTTATTGTTCGTCTTTGATAAATGCGGCATGGGAGGATGGGCTGCCAAGGACGAGGAACATTAACAAGGAGCAATGAAGAAAAATTCCCCTTTGGGTTCCAGGACACCGGAGGGATGCAAGGTCTTCATGATGTTTGGATCAAGAGCTGAAAGGCTAATGAGAAGTGCAAATTCCACACTGTGCATGGAAGGAGGAAAGTTTTAGGTGTTGATGTTTGCTCTTGAAAGTTCTGCAAGGATTAAAGTAGTGTTTAGTTAGTTAGAGAGGCAGATTCCTTTTACCCCTTAACTAGAGTAGACCCTTTGAAAATTATGGACATATTTACAAGCCCCTGGCGCCCCTTTGCACAGCTGTTGCATAATTTGTTTATGCTATGGTGGCGCTAAACAGGTCCTCACCCTGTGCCATATTTACAAAAGTGGCACAATTCTAGCATTGCACTAATTTGTAAGCCCTCATGCCACATTATACCTGTACCAGGTTTTATGTATGCAAAGGGAGACATTCCAGCGAAGAGAGGCCCCACAAAATGGCTCAGTGAAATTTACAAGATTTCACTGTGCCATTCTGGCATAATTTTTTAATGCCTGCCCAGGGCAGACGTTAAAGTGATTCTAGGCTATTTCCTATGGGCCTCCCTGAGCTTTGCTGGACAACTCTAAAAATAAATTGCGCTAGTCCAGCAAAGCAGCACAATAAATGTTGACTCTGTTGTGACACTATTGTGCTAATGTGAGTCATGGTACGCTCTACCATGGTGTTATTAGGGGGGCACAGGGTGACAAAAGGAAACTGGTGCATCGGAGCTGATGCACCAGTTCCTTGTACATATGCCCCTTGGAGACTTACAGAGATACAGACCTCTTTTCCTTTGCTTGGCTGAAGTGACTTTATACTACGTACATCTCTCTTCTGCAGAACTTCTAGTGAGATTTCTGTGATGATGATACTTTTGATTTATTTCCTTTTCTATATTTGAGAATTCTTAGGTTTCCTTAGCTTTAATAGAATAGTAAGATTTATTTAGATTCAATGATTAGGCAGGAAAATTGAAACTTAGACTTTGAAACTCAGGTGCTGTTCTTGATCTTTTGCTTTGCTGCAACTGAACTCTTGGTGTGCCTTATGTTCATACGATTTAGTTTGATATGACGTTATAACTCGCATTTGGTGATTCTTTACTTGTATAGTATGCTTCTGAGACTCATTTACATAAGTCTGGCTTTCAATTTGTCATAAACATTTAACATTTTATTTCTGCCTCTGAGATTCAATGTGTGGCCAAATGGATTACACTGTAAATTGATTGAACTATTTTAATATGTCTCTCCTTACCCCTCGGAACTCCTAAAAAGTTTAATCAGAACTAGAAAATTAGTGAATGGGCCAGACGCGTTATAATATCTTTAATTTAATGCTCCTTCACTGAGCCACACGGCCCTATCATGACAAGCTAGCTGTCAAAATGTGTGCCTCCTTTCTGTCCCTGCTGTCCACACCCCACCTTCTTGCCCTTTCCTGCCTGCCCAGGATGTTCCTGTCGCTAGGGAACTGGATAGTTGACTTGCTCTGTTTTTAGCTCTCTCTGGATGACATTAAAAGTAGCATTAACAATCATGGAATACAAAGAAAAAACCTAGCTTGGGCATACAAAGTATCTGTCCTTTGGAAAAATAAAAAGATGAAACCTAGCTGTTCATGATCTAACTGGGGAATATGCATCAAATGGGAGATAATGTCCATGAAAGATCTGTTCTCAGTTGATCGAACCATCTTTTGCCAAGTGTCAGTCAGAACATGACTTCTCAAACATAGAATTCTGCAATATGTAGTCCAAAACTAAGGAGGTTTGTGCAGCAATGCTAGCCTTCATTTTTGAGGGTTAATTTCACTGGATCATTGAAGATTTCACATATGGCAAAGGATATCTACAGTTTCTTTGTTATGCAGTATTTGAGTAGATGAACAAGTGTACGGGCCCTTTATGAGTTATCAATTACAATTGATGAGTCTTGTTGCGGATTGTGAAGCATTTACTTTATGATTTAAAATAGTTATGTTTGTTTTTGAATGGAGTGTGCCCTGAAAAAGCGGATATTCCACAAAACACGTATTGGCAACTGCAAAGGATGGCAACTTCAGCTACGTCATGTGGATGGATACATTTTGGCAATTAAAATCAATATATGATGTACATGCTATGAATATTAGAAGTTCAATTATTGTGTACATGTAATGAACATTATAGGTGCATTTTACTGCTGAAAATATTATATGGGAAACAATTCTCATGATCGGATAGATGATAGACATAGTGATTTGTTTTTTTGATACAATGAATTTGCATTCATTGAATAATATAATAATATTATTGCTCCATACAAACATTTGTAAGACAAGGCTTGGTTGGACGTCTTCTGTTTCCCCTTCCCCACCTCATTAACCATCTAGCTTCTACATTAATCTCTTAGAAATCTTTCAGTTTGTCTCACATCACTTCCACAGTTACTATCTCCTTGCCATACTTTTTTTCCTAAAATTGTAGGACCTCTACAAAGATCCCATATATGTGATCTAATGTTGGGTTTTTCTATTCTAATACATAGCTTAACTAATTTCTTCTTCTTACATGTTATTTATAGGATTCTTTAAGCTATCAATACAATGGACAGTCATGACACCCACACAATTGTTTTGCTTTCATTTTCTCAATTTTTCTGTTTTTTTATTATACTCAATAAAAGTGGTTTAAGGTAAAAAAAATATTAAAGGGAAACTAAGATCCACACTCTTTAACTGATGTAATGCCTGAGTACAAATATCTTCTGGTTTTGTTTTCAGCATCACTTTCTTAGAAACAAAAAGTCACTAAATAGGCCTCTGGAGGCAACATCTGTGGGTATGGGCCTGCTAGAACTGTTTACCGAGTTAGGGGAACAGAGGTTAAATGCCACAAAATTAGTGTATGAAAGCAATAGCTTAGCAATGCCACTAATAGGTTAAAAGTGCCTTCAAGCATCATCACTAACACTTTGGTGAAAGTGAAAAGCAGACTTTGTAAAGCATACTTATTGATACATGCTAGCCACTTAAGAGGAGCAAGAAAACATGAATCAGCTGTAGCAAGCTTTTAAATAAGGCCCAAATTATAAGAGAATGGGTCATCAATAAAAGAAGCTCATTAAAATACTATGAAACAGCCATATTCAGGAACAAAAAAGTAAAAATACCGGCAGAGATTTATATCTCAAATTTACATCTCTGCCTGAATATACCGATATATATATTTTTTTTAATCAATTTACAAACATCCCTAGTAGTACACCAGGACAACTGTGGTGGGCACGTTTCCAGGTGTATGACTGTGAATATCCTGCCACATGTCCTGCGTGCTCCTATTCCCCTTGTGCACATTTCTGAATAAAGTAGAATTCTGCAGAAGGAAGGCTACTGTGCAACTTCATCTTTTTGTTCTCTGTTGGGAAAACAATCCCCTCTGAGAAAACCCCCCCAGTAAATCCTAGAAGGAAATTTATGTTAGCCCTTGACTGAAATTTATTTTTGAACACTTTCCATGATGGAGTTTGGGAAAGCCCACAAATGTACATGTGTAAGTTCTCATACTTTCAAGGCAAACCAAGACAAACTGTGAGAGTGTATATTTTAGTGATAAAAATCTAGAATTATTATGTAATTATTTTGACAGACTAATGTGTGATTTAACTTTGATTAATAATCGTATTAACAAAACGGGTGACTTTTTGTAATGGCCACCATCTCATATTGACTTATGTTAACTCCAGCTAAACTGAGTTATTTTTCATTATTCAGTTTTTTAAGAGAAGAGTGTACTTCTTAACCAATAAATGTTTTAATAGTGACATCTGCAGGACCACAGCAGAAGCAGATGCAAGGTCATTGTATAATGCAGCTAATGGAAAT
The DNA here is from genome assembly GCF_031143425.1 of Pleurodeles waltl. Classification (NCBI taxonomy): domain Eukaryota; kingdom Metazoa; phylum Chordata; class Amphibia; order Caudata; family Salamandridae; genus Pleurodeles; species Pleurodeles waltl. Next base: position 459,030,215 of record NC_090444.1, on the reverse strand, counting down.
GTTTCAACTGTCTCTCTAAGTTTGAATATCTCATCGTTAGAGAAATGTTACTAAAATGTGTATTTTCCTTGAGTGTGGAAGTAAAACAAAACAGTGTTAATCTTTCTTCCTGTGTGTTCGTATTCTTGGTGAAGTGGGAACAAGGGATCCACAGATGAGACGGAACAGAAGGAAATCAAGAATATAAAATGTATTAATTTAGGTTGTCAATAGAGCAATAGCGAATGGAAAACTTGGTGTGAAACTAATGTATAATTTCTAGATATCTGTTAATATTCTGATTGGTCATAATTTTCTCACCTTATGTCTCATCCAATCATTTTCACTGACATGTTTAATTTAACATTCTTTCACCACCTTCGGGGGCTGTCTTAGGTCAGTCTTCTGGCAGTCTTCGGGCAGTTACCTCTTGGATCATTCCATGAGTGTATTTTGATGCTAGATTATTGTTCTTAATGCTTTAATGGTTTAGTGTAGCTTATAGTCCAAAGTCTAAACCATTACCCCTATCCTGAATCCTTCTACTGATTGCTGATGGTGTCCCTCAGATGAAGTAGATGTAGTTGCTGCTATCTGTAGTGCATTGGTAATGTATGAACTGTGATTGGTTATGTGTCTTTTGTTTTTCAGATACCAACTGCAACTCATTAATTGACTGTTGCATATAATTTTTGATATAATCCAAGTTAGATGTTTTTCCAAATTTATGTTACTAAAACTTTTACATGAAGCCCATTGTGTTAATGCTAATTAGTGGTTAGTGAGGGAAGTGTTTTCTTACATGCTCATGATCTGTTTCTGATCCTTTTTCGTTTATCATTATACTGATGTATTCAATCTCTCTTGCTCAGATTCTGGTGCTATAGTTTTGCGTTACAACCCTTGAGTTGATTTGCATTGATTAAACTCAGATATATTAGGTGTTCGAACCAGCCTTTGTCGTCTCTATATGTATCATTTGTGTGTGAGAATCATTGTTAAGCATTATTAATATAGGGAAATAAAATTGTTAACTTTTTAATAAACTGGTGTGGTTAATGAAGTGTTATTGAGATTGTATTGATTCTCACATGCTGTTGTGTTGTTTATGACATATTACAATTGACATGCCCACCAAACAATGTCAGTTTGGTTCATCGGCCTGATGCGTGCATTCCACTATTCAATCTAAGATAATAGTTTCGCTTTCTCCGCGTTCACAAATTTTTGGTAGCAGAGTTACAGTTACGTCATTTTTGGATGATGTCGTTGTTTTTGTCATAATTTGAGAAAGGTTTTTATTGTGTTTAGATTATTCATTTTCCAAGATGGTTTTCGGATTTGATAAAATGAGCTTCTAGATTCCTTAAGTGACTTTCCCCAGTCCTTGGAGATGTTCTAGGTTTGATATGGAGTTTTCTTAGCATTCTGTTGATGAATCGAGTGTGGTTAGGAAAATGTACTTGTACAGCTTGAGCTTATATGCAGTTGATTGAGTTGTTTGTAAGTTTATAGGGAGTTAATGTATTCCAAAAGAAGTAGTGTTAAAAGAGAGATGGTGTACTCTGTATGTGAGTAGGCAAGTCGGAGAACTTCACATGTGTGTGGCGCTTAGTGCTCAGAAAAATTGTCCACGTGGTTGTTGAAAAGATGGACCTAATGAGAGCGGTCTAATACTCCGGAGTATATTGACAAGTGTGGTGAGATACTTGGTATATGTTGTAATTTGTCTATTTAGTAGACCAATCTGGTGTGGTTGGTAAGTCGAGTTTGCAAGACAATTTGGTGTTCGAAATTTTTGACTGAGATTTGGCGGGTTCTATTTGCACCAGGACTGTCTCCATTGATCAGTTGAGGGTATAATTTGCAGGTCGAATTTTGCTTGCAAATGTGGGGAGCTGTGAAAAAGAATAACTACGAGTGCAAAAGCCGATAGCAACATTTGGAAGGTTCCCGAAGCAGTTGTGTTACCCTACCTATAGTAAATAGACAAATATATTTTCTCTTGGTTTTAGAATTGCTTGCAAATTCATATTGCATTAGTTTGGGTGTGTTGAGTTTACAGAAGATAAGCCGAAAGACTTTGTCAGTGCCCCAGCTGCCACACTGGGTGTGTATGTGTTGGTGTGACGTCAGTTTTGTGCCGTGCTGAGATAGGTTGGTTGGTGAGAAGGTTAGCGCACGGATTGGTGGACAATCACTTCCTCATTCACTCTTTTTGTACAGATTTGGTTAAAAATGAAGTTTATCAAAGCTTTTAAAAGTGCTTTTAGAGGTGATGAGTATATCCTAGCAAGAGAGATAGAAATTTGTCCCCCAGAGGTACTCCGGCACATATTGTAATTGAGGAGAAAGGTACCGGAGCATGCCTTTGGTTGAAACAATGGATTAAAATCACAAAGAAAGAAGGCTGTCTAGCTGTTCCAGAAAAATTTACTTTTAATTTGAGGATTTTTGAGAATTTAAGGCAGAAAATGTACAGTTTGAGACTTCCTCCGAAACCAGCTCAGTTCAAAGGTTTAGTGATCTGGGAGCTAGTAGCTAGGCAGCAACAGTCCTTGAAATTTTAGAGGAGAATGAGAAGAGTAGAAAAGTTTCTGGCAGAAGCTAGTTGGGACAGTGAGAGTGGAGACTAGCTACTTTACAAGGATTTTGGTTGTTTTCAGCATTGACAAAAGATGATTAAAATGAGTCAAACAAGGTTACAAAGAAGACAAAAAAGAGTTTTTCAGTAGTGAAGGGACAGAAATCAAAAGAGCTTAAAAGAGCTATGTTCAATGATTATGAATCAGACGATGATGAGTTTACATCTGAGATTTTGAGAAATCATCCACCACCATATTTGGCTGAAGAAGGTTCTGGGACTAATAGCATGAGTCCTATTGCACTATTACCATCTGTAGTATAACAGAGCTCAGTTCAGGGTTTTCGTACCACTATAGAAAGTCCATTACAGGTCAACTCTAACATGAATCAGAATTCTTCAGGACGAGATTCACAGAGTTCAGGTCAGATTATTTTGGTTCAGGAGAACAAGTACAGATGTAGAGTAGTTTTAATGAGTCATTAAACGATGAACAGCAACCAGAGATAAATATTCCTGGGACTTATCCAGAGGTTCCAATTGTAAGGATGACTACTAATTTAGTGTTGTGTTTAGGACAAAATGTGCAAGAGCTGAGATTAATTCAGAAGAAGCCTACTCCAATACTGATACCACAGATACAGAATATGGGGATAATACAGCCACAGAATGTTGAAACAAGAAGTTCAGATGCGATTACAGTACCAATTACAATGGGTCCACCTATGCCATTACATGTTCAGGGCAATGACAGTGTAGCGAACTCTTTGGTTCAAAGTCAGAATATCTCCCTTAGGGCGAGGACAAATCCTAAACAAGTCAAGGTCTTTAATAGATCTGTCTCCAATTAAGAATTCTGGAATCAGATCATTCAGTGGTCAGGAGAGGAGATTATTAACTCTATAATGTGTGAGTGCAATACAGCAGCAATCACTGAGTGCTCAGCCTGACAACGTTTCATGAAAGGGTCTGTCTGCACAGGAGATAACAAAATGGTTAGAAGATTTGAGTGTTTCAAGAACTCCTGAGGATCCGAATAAGAAATCATAAACAGAGCGAGATTATGAATGGAAGGAGGTGAGCTTATTGAAGGGACAATCAGTGTAAATAGACTTGAGTCATATACTGAAGCTCAATTGAGATACCTGTGTAAGATTATTGCAATGAGAGCAGGGGAAGTTCATCAGCAACTACAAGAAGTAGCAGATCAATATGGAATAGATCTCACAAAAATGAAAAACCTGAAGAGAAGTTATAAATTAAATTTTGAAGAGGAAGATTTTGCACACAAGAGGTCTGCAGGGATGAAAACACATTTTAGGGAATTACTCGAGAGAGTACAAGTTTGGAGAGCTTTGGATAAATGGGAAGACAGATGGGCCAAGAAAAGAGAAAGACCAAAGAAAGATTTAGATACTCCTCTTGTAGATATAACGCAGACAAAAGAATCATTAAAGGTGTTGCAAATTAGAGAAACTCCAGGAGGGAATTTTTTACATGTACCTTGGAGCAGGGGTGATATATTGAGCTTTACAAATGATTATCAAAGGTTGAGAGAGAAGCCAGTGGAATGGTATCAGCAGACAGATAGGTTTGTGAAGCTTGCAAAATGCCTGTGGGAGGACTTGAATACTCTCTTTGATATTTTTGTTCCAGCATATTTGTGGACTGAATGTAAGAGAAGTGTAGATTGGCCTACAAGTGAGCTGCAAAGGGATTTGAAAACAGATACACCATTTCCAGAAGTAATGAAATATTCCAATAAGGTCATTGGGTTCCTGAAGACGAGGATTTCGCTGAATAATATTGATTGGCAACGCATAGATAGAACAGCACAGGAAGGGAAAGAGACTATTCATTTGTATTATGAAAGGTTGTTAAAAGTCTTTAAACATTACAGTGGTACAGAAAAAATTGAGCTGAAAGACATGATTCATTTTGTGTTCATGTTTGTTGAAGGATTGAAACCAGAAATTAGTCAGATGATTAAGAGTCACATGATCTGTTGACAAGCTAAACTGATTGATGAGGTGTTACAGTATGCAAGATACTGTAGTGATGAGACTGAAATGAAGCAGAGAAGTTGAAAGAGAAGGCAATGGTGATGCCAGACAAGAATGCAGGTGAATTTTCAACAGCAGCCACAAGGGAATGGCATGTTTCAGAATCAAGGCAGAGGTAGAGGTCGAGGTGGAATGATGCTTCCAGTTGTGAATTGGAATGTAGATTTGAATTCTGTGATGACACAAGAAGAGCAGCAAGGAAAAAGGATGTTACCGTGTCATGTTTGTGGGGCAATCGGACATTAGGAATGGCAGTGTCCGATGTTGAATCAAGAGGGTGTTGTTCAGCAGACAAATGGTATCAATACCTATCAGAGCATGAGAGGATCTAGAAATCAGAATTTCCAGAATGGTGTGAATACTATGCAGGGTTTCCAGCTTTTACAGCTGATGCAGCAAATGCAAAATGTACAACCGCAGGTACAACAAATACAAATGCCCTAACATCAATAATTGCAGCCACAGGTGCAGATGCAGATGGTGTCTGCACAACAAATTCACATACCAAGACAAATTCAGGTGCCACACAGTTCTATGGAGCAGCAACAGGCGATGCTTTCTCAGGTGGTCATGAATCAGAAAACAAACAAGAGTGTCAATACAGAGAATCAATTTCCTTTACATAGTGAGAATGAAATAAACTATGTATGGCTGACGAATAGCTCAGATGAGGAGGAATGCGTGATGATAACATCATTGGAAGTGGATCAGTGAGGTCTTGATGTAAAGGGAAAAGTATGTGGTAATGAAGTTTCTTTTCTGGTTGATACTGGAGCTATGAGCTCAAAAGTGAGATCAGTAGAGGTTCTGGATTTACCTTTGTCAGGGAGGACATTTTAGATTGTGGGAGTTGTGAACCAACATTTGACAAATCCTCTTACAGAACCAGTCATTGTTAAAATTGGTAATTTTAAGGGTTTGCATACATTTGTGGTTTGTGATTCCAGTCCTGTGTCACTCCTGGGTAGAGATCTATTGTGCAAAACAAAGTGTTAAATTACTTGTTCAGACAAAGGAATTGAGATTCAGACAAACAGTGATGATCATGACTCAACACCTACTGTTAACAATGAGCCAGTGCCTGAGGAGTTTCCTTTGATTAGTTTCAATGAGCCAGAAGTTGAAGAAAACACTTTGACTGATTTGATTAGTTTCTTTCCAGTTTTTGAGATAAAGGATCTCCCAGTTGATTTACAGAAGACTGTGAAGTTTAGAGTTTGGGACTTTTCAGGGAAAGAAATAGGGTTGATTAAAGGAGTGGAACCAGTCAGAGTTGCAGTAAAGCCGAATGTGGTGTTTCCTCAGACTCCACAGTACCCAATGACAAATGAGACGATTGAAGGTATAGGACCTTTGATAGAACAGTTTCTGGAGCACGGAGTCCTGAAAGAAGTGTTGAGTAGTCCGTGCAACTCACCAATAATGGGTTTGAGAAAACCATGTGGGAAAATGTGTCTTGTGCAGGATTTGAGGAAAATCAATGATATTGTGATTAACTGTTGTCCAGTTGTGCCAAATCCAGCTGTGATCATGTTCCAGATTCCGTGTGATGCTGAGTGGTTTACTGTGTTAGACCTGTGTCAAGCATTTTTCTCTGTGCCTGTTCATGAGGACAGTAGAAATCTCTTTTGTTTTAAATTCTTGGGCAGAGTCTACTTCTGGTGTGGAATTCCACAGTGGTTTTCAGAATCACCATTGATTTTCAATCAAATTTTGGAAAAGAACCTGGAGCCATTGGTGATGCCTTATCAATCGACATTGGTGCAATACATAGGTGATTTATTGATTGCATCGACGACAAAAGAAGGCTGTAAAAAGGATACAATTAGATTGTTGAATTTCCTGGGAGACAATGTAAGGATGTTTTTGGGAATGTTTGGATATTGTCGTCAGTGGATTCCAAATTTCTCAGCTATCTCTTACAGAGATTAACACATACGGATGTTTCCGATCCTATAATGATGGATGCAGAGTGTATGAAAGCAATCACTGAACTTAAAGGGAGTTTGTGTCAAGCTCCAGCTTTAGGTATGCCTGATTACACAAAGAGTTTCCTGTTGTTTTGTCATGAACGTGATCAATGTTTTTTGTCTGTTTTGACGGAGACACATGGTAGTGTCAATCGCCCTGTAGCATATTTTTCAGCTACTTTGGATACAGTTGCAGCAGCCTTACCAGGATGTTTGCGATCTGTTGCAGCAGTAGAGTAGAGCATTGCCCAAAGTGAGGCTATTGTAATGGGACACCCTCTTACTGTCATGGTGCCTCATTCAAAAGAAATTCTGTGGACACGCTCAAAGACATAGTACCTGACCAATGTGGGATTGTCACAATATGAAACAGTGATTTTGGGAGCCCCGAGTGTAGCAATTAAAAGATGTACAGCGCTTAACCTAGCAACTTTACGCCTGGTTGAAAGAATGGGTTCAGATAAGTTGGATGATACTGAACATGATTGTTTGGAAATTACAGAGCTATGCACAAAACCAAGGGCAGATATTAAAGACACATGCCTAGAAGACAACGATCAAACTATCTTTGTTGATGGTTCCCGCTGAAGAGTTAATGCGGGTACATTAAGAGCAGGATATGCAGTATGTACATTTACTGGCATACTGGAAGCTTCATGGCTTCGAGGAGTGTTTTCTGCACAAATAGCAGAATTGGTGGCTCTTACTACAGCACACATGATTTCAGATCAGATGAAATAAATAATTTATATAGATAGTCAATATGGATTCGGCATTGTGCATGATTTTGGCCAGACATGGTCACAGAGAGGTTTCCTCACTTCTGGTTCACCTTTAAGGAATGGTAAAAGAATTTATGAATTGTTACAAGTTGTTCAGAAACCTGAGAAAATTGCTGAGGTGAAATGCAGTGCACACCAAAGGGGACAGGATTATGTGACATTGGGAAATGCATATGCAGATCAGGTTGCACGATTGTGTGCCCTGAATGGTATTTCTTTTAAGGGAAACTGAGAATTGATGTCTGAAAATGATGAAAATCTGCACAAATGTCACTATGCAAATCGTTGATACCTTGTAAGAGCTGAAGGCCTTACAAGACAATGTTTCAAATGAAGAACGCAAAGACTTGGTGACACTTAAATGCATCCAGAGGGAGGATGATATTTGAGTGACAGCAGAAGGGAAGGTGGCTCTGCCAAACAGTTTGCTGACTCAAATGGCTAGATACTACCATGGTCAAGCACACATAGGTAGAGATGAAATGATTCAGAGTTTTAAGCAACATTGGTTTAACCCGAAATTTAGATAAGTTGCTGAAGTAGTTTGCCATAGATGTATTGTCTGAAAGCAGATGGACGTTGGCAAAGGGACAGTGGTCAACATTGTCCATTCAGCAGAATGCAAATGGATTTTATTGAGATGCCTGCATGCGCTGGTTTGAAATATGTGTTGGTGATTGTGTGTATTTTCAGTCACTGGATTGAGGCTTACCCTCCAAGAAGAAATGATAGTCTCACAGTAGCTAAGTTACTACTTAGAGAGTTGATTCCACATTTTGGTTTCACGTTCTCTTTAGAATCAGATAGAGGGAGCCACTTCAATAATGAAGTGATAAAGTTACTATGTTGAGCTTTAAACATTCAGCAGAAACTCCATTGTAGTTACCGCCTAGAAGCTTCAGGCCTTGTAGAGCAGATAAATCGAAGTCCAGACTTGCAAAGATGCATGCATCAACACATTTGAAATGGCCTGATGCGTGTAATCCACTAATCAATCTAAGATAATAGCTTGGCTTTCTCCGCATTCACAAAACCATGTCTTCAAATGATCTCTTCCAGCCCATGGGTGGTTTGTACTACTGCAGATTTCTCTGCACTCATGGCATAAGGCGGAAGAATGCAAAATACCTGTTTTTAAGATACCATCTGCCTTCTTACCATAAAACAATTCCAAATCAGAAGTTCATGGTATAGGTTTCCATGTTTTCTTAGCCCCTGTCTCAAACACCTGAGTTGACTTAGAAGTGGACAGAAAGAGCCTAGGTAAGAGAGTGGGTATATGAGGTCCAGAGAGAAACGACTCCCTTGCGATAGCCTAATGGGTCCAATAGGATGGCTTTCAGAGTTCCACAGATGGCACATTCCAAACAAACCATTGCTACAGAAAAATGTCTTATTTAGCTTGAGTCTACATTGATTAGGCAAAATAGAATGTGAAATTTAAAGAATAGCCCTTAAAGCCAGTAACAGCTCTTTCTAGCATGGGGCCAATATCTCTGGAACAGTTGTGTGATTATAAAGAAGAGTAGGAATTAATTTTGGGGATATAACCCTAAAAATATGATGTAGTTAGTGGTTCAAGACAGGCATATAGATGAAAATAAGTGAATAAACTTTTGTCTTAAATAACTTTTGTATTTTTGACCCCCTCATTCCTCCATCCCAACCAAAGAAAGATACAGTAAAGTATTTGCTCAGTTAGTAAATCTCCAATCCACCATTTGCCCTTAACAACAGATCCCTCAACTAAAAAGCACAATCGTGGATTCATATTGATAGACTGAAATGTGATTAGAGATGATGTGACAAAGTAGGGAAGACAAAGTATGGTATAACCCATTTGTGAGTAGTCCAGCAAAAAAAGATGTCATCTGAATACTGCAAAAGGTGCAACAGGACTGCATTCAGTTTTGGAAATAAATAAATACATGGTAACAATGATGGTCACCATGTCCATGTCCTTAGCATGGAGGCTAAAGCAGAGGTGATTAGTATGCATCCCTGCTTCAAGTGTCTACTAGAATTAACATTCCTAGAGACATGAGAGTTCTATCTTAACATGATCCCTAACTCAAGCATTAGAATATAGGGCAAGAAAGAGCTCAACATGGAATGACGAATGTCCATTTCCTTAACTTAGACCAGCATTTAGGCCTATCCACTTCATCAAACACGTTTCTACACTCAACAGCAGTACAATCTTAAACTACTCCAGATCTGCTTGGAATTTGACAAATGACTATGCTATGTTCAATATGGTGGATTAAAAACATTGTGGGTTACTACAAGGGCCTGTATCTTGTTAAAGTATGGATTGCTATTGTAAGCTAATTAAGGCAGCATATAGTAATAAAGCAGACTTTGCTTGAGCAGCCACGAGGCCGCTGAAGACTAGAGCTCAGTAATAGGCAGTAACCTCTAAAAACTGAAATCTGGATGTATTGCAGAATCATAAAATGTATGAGTTTTGGAGTAGCTGGACAGATATGTGGCTTTTCAAGAAAGGCAAAGATGTGATGTGGAGTGATTGTTTTATAGACACTATAACTAGAATGCCTGCAAGGTTTTCATTACTACATCTAAACCATGTCTGCTTGAAAAAATTAATTCACTTGTATCATGAATCAGTGTTTCTCTTCATCAGACATTGTCAGTAGGGCTTTATGTTCTGAAATAAGGATTATTCTGTAGCTAGTCACTATATTATATAATTTCAATAAACATCAATTTGCATTAACCCTCCATAGTAAAGTTGGTGCAAGAGCGATACAAGCCAAAAATGAGATTTATGAAGCCACTTAAGTCCACCTTGTGTGGCTTTGAGTAGCTTCGTAAATCTGGAGTACAGCTATGCAGCACAAATAGCTGTGAGGAGAAAGTACACAGGGTGCAACACACTGTGTGAACCCTGAAGCAGGGCGCTCACACCAATCATGACACTGCTGTCATGCTGATGACAGCAGTGTTGTGGTTAGGGGGGGAGTCTGGAAGCCTGTGTGCTTCTGGGCAAAGAGGACGCAGGAGAAGAACCTGTCTCTGTAGTAGAGGTAAGTGTTTTTTTTTCTTTATTATTTTTTTCCCACCTCTCCCCTTCTGTCTCCCCCCGCCATGCCACCCCTGTTCAGTGGCAGTTGCCACTGCCTCAAGGGATTGTTTTTGTGCAGGGAGGTGCTCCTTCATGCAAAAAAACAATCCTCCTTACAACGGAAGTACCCTCGCACCATGGTGCAAGAGTGCCTGAGTAGGCGCTAGGCTGCCAAAACGGCTCCACTGCAGGGGCAAGGGTACACATGTGGTGTATTCTTTTAAATGAAGCACATTTCTGCCCTTTTCCTGTGATGCAGCGCAGCAAGGTGACTGTACTTCATCACTTGGCCATAATTATGGTCCTTTGTTTTCAAACAAGACTTCAAGGAAGACTCATGAATTATCTACTATGTGGAATTGCTAAGATTCCTCTACTTAGCCTCATTTAGACTATGTGGTTCACCAGGAAATTGTGATAGGCATTCTTAGAACACATAAGGCAATAATCAACATATTGAGCTGCTCCTCACTAGGGGCCAGATGTAGGTAGGAAAAAAATTGCGAGTCGGAAATTGCGATTCAATGCGAATCGCAATTTCCGAGTCGCAAAATGGGATCCAAGAAAAAAGTGTGACACCAATTTTCAACTCGCAAATGATGTTGCACCACATTTTGCGAGTTCACTTCTAGCAAGGTCGCTTTTTGCAACCTTGCTAAAAGTGAGGTCGCAATTTGCGAGTAGGGTGTCGCAAATTGCGACAGGCCCGCAAATTGCCTGCAGGGGCAACATAACAGTTTGGAAATTCACTTCCTGGTTCTGGGTGATGACATCAGAACCAGGAAGTCATCAAATACACCTGGGAGGAGGGAGGACCACACCCTTTCCAAATTGCTGTGCAACACTCAGGAGAGAGGACCTTCTGCTACTATGGAGGAAACAGGCAGTGCTGGGAGAAGAAGAAAACTGAAGTTTTCTGACAAAGAACTGGAGATGCTCACAGAGGAATGCTGCCAGCACCATGGCAAACTGTTTGAGAAGGCAGCCCTGAGTGTCCCAGACACATAAAAAAAGAAGATTTGGCTGCAAATCCAGGACCGGATTAATGCCATAGGGGTGAGCCACCGCACCCTGGAGGAAATAAAGAAAGGGTGGTATGACCTGCGCTCCAGGACAAAGGAGAGGGTAGCAGAGCGGCTCAGAGAAATGAGGGGCACCGGAGGAGGCCCATCCACCGTCCCACCACCCACAGCCATGGAAGAAATGGTGGAGCAGACCCTGGAGCCTGAGGCCGTACTAGGAATGGGAGAAGTGGACAGTTCTGCGCCAGGGACATCCAAAAGTGAGTACCATGAGATATGCATTCACACCTACAAATGCAGTATCCACATTCTCCCAGTGCACAGCAGCAGGCACCACCAGACTAGTTCCATACCAGTCTAGCAACCACTAGAATAGTGCATTATGGGCAATGTAGTACAGTAGACAGCATATAAGCAATTGTTTATTATGAGGCATAAAACAGATGTGAGAGACTGACAGTGTATTTCCTATGTCCCACAGGTCTCCCACAAGACACCCCCAGCAGCAACAACATGTAGGGAGGAGACAACAGGCCAGAGACAGTGCAGGAGGCTGCAGCAGAAATACCTGGGCCCAGCAGGACACCACCACAGTCCCATCAGGAAGAAGAGCAGGAAATGGGGGAATTTCACACGACCCCTGGCCCCAGCCCCACAGCAAGTCGTCCAGAGCCAGCAGCACGACAAAGGCACAGACAAAGACGCAGAGTTCAGGCGGTGTCCCAGGAGGAGATAGGGGAGGCAGCAATGTCAGGAATAGAGGCATCCCTCCTTAACGGTCAGCGCCTGGAAAACAGACAATTGCGGTCAATATCAAGTACATTGCACAGAATGGAGAGCAACATGATCACTGGCCTGGCTGAAGTGAACACACAGTTCACTAGACTGAATGAAAATGTGGAGGATCTCACCCAGGCCATCCGACAACTTGTGACGGAACTGGTGGCAGACAGACGCAGCGCAAGGCGCAGGGAGCGCCACACAGGGGCACGCTTCGACCGCATGGCAGCTTCAATTGGGCATCTTGCAACAAACACTACTGGCCTGTCTAGACGAACATTGAGTTTACAGGTCGAACATGGCCACATTGCTGGGTATGTGGCACGTGGACTAGGCCGCATCAGCCATGCAGTGGACTTGATGGAAGCTAGGCAGGTGGCAAGAGGCACAGGTGAGACCCCTCAGGACAGTGAGGAGGGGTCCACAATAAGTAGTGTGTCTGCAAGTGACACCCGAGTGCTAAGGAGTGCAAGTGCACGGCAGGGGTCAGCTGACCCACCTGGGATGAGCCATGCTGGGCGCACAAGGAGGAAGTTGTAAGCCATCAGACAGCATGAGGCATGAGGCATATGATGTCAATTTTCATCATTTAGTTTACAAATAAAAAGGTTTTGTTAGTTCCTCTACACAACTGGGCTCTGTTTGTCTGACATCAGTGAGTGTGGTGACAGTTGCCACGTACCTGCCAAAGTATTGAGTTGCAATGTGGTCCCGTCTCTGTCTGCCTTGATTTGCAATGCTTCTATCCCCAGGTTGTCAGTGTGGTAGCTCTTGCTCCTCATCCTCCGAATCTGTGTCTTCAGGGGTGAGATGTAGCCCACGTCTGGTGGCAATGTTGTGTAGGATTGCACATGTGCCAACGATCTTGAATGCTGTTTCTGGGGCATACTGGAGTACACATCCACTTTTGTGGAGGCATCTGAATCTTGCCTTTAACAATCCAAAGGTCCTCTCGATGACAGTTCTGGTCCGCCGATGGGCACTGTTATATCACCTCTCGTTCTCATTGCCAGGTGTTAGGTATGGGGTAAGTATCCATGGTCTTAGTGCATATGCACTGTCACCTGTTTGGCAAAAATAAGCACTGTTAGGAGGGCATGGATGGTTTCTACAGTGACCTGTATGTATGGCTTTAGGGTGTAGTCACCAATACCTAATAGATATCCGTCTCCAAACTCCCCACGTTCTAGGCGTTGGTGTATCCCACTGTGCCTGAATATGTATGAGTCATGTACTCCCTGGAAATTTGGCTACAATGTCAGTAATGACATTATGGGCGTCGCATACCACCTGGATGTTTAGTGAGTGGGTACATTTCCTATTGCGGAACTCATATTCCAGATTTGCAGGAGGGCAGATTTGTATATGTGTCCCATCCACACACCCTACAACATGGGGGAAGTTGGCAATTCTGTAGAAGTCCAACTTGGTGCTGTTTATTTCTGCCTCATTCCTGGGTAGGTATATGTATCTGGACATGTGTGTGAGTATGGCATCTAGGAAACATCTGAAGAATCGTGAGAGTGCACTTTGGGATACCCCACCTGCCACAGCAATCACCCCCTGATAGCTACCCGAGGCCACGAGGGGCAGTGAGCATAGCACTTTCACATGTGTGGGGATGGCGCTGCCGCGCATTGTCTGTCATTGAAGCTGCGGATTGAGTAGTTCAATTAATTCTAATATTGCTGCACTACTCAGTCGATATTTGTCATAAATCTCCTCCTCAGTTTGTTGGAAAAGTGTCTGCCTGGTTCGGTATATTTTCTCCTGTCTCTGACTCCTCCTCCTCCTCCTCTGCTGGGCGGCGTGGACTCTCCTCCTCCATGCTATCACATACAGTTCAGCCATTTTGAGCAACCCAGATTCCTTCTGGGTCTCCTTTTATACTTTGGTTCTGGTTACCACCTGCTCTGTGTCTCAGTGGTAATTTGGGTGTGCAAAATAGGCTTTTTGCGACTAGTCGCAATTTGCGAGTGCCTTTTTCATATGGTTTGGGACTCGCAAATTGCGACTTCCTCTTTGCGGGTCGCAAAATCAGGTCGCTATTTTTGCGAGTCGCAAATGGCTCGCATCGCAATTTGCACTTCGGAAATGGGATTTTTGCATCCCATTTCAGATTTTGCGAGGTCGCAAATTGCAGATCCGGCCACTTGCGACTCGCAAAAGTTTGCTACATCTGGCCCTAGGTCTGTCTCCTTCTGAAGGCCTATAGATTTTGTAAGCATGAAGGTTAATTTAATTATGTCAAAATTACTAAGATTTAAAAGCCAATCTGGATTTTTTTTCTGGAAGATCAATTGTATATAATATTTCCATAGTTCCAAGGTTTCATGGCAGTAGGATATGTGGTGGTTGGTTAATGGTAAAATTATTGTTTTGATTCAGATTTTGCTGTGTCATTGTTTACTGATAATGTTAGTGGGTCTGTTGTTCCCTATTCTGTCAAGATTATGACCCTCATTACAACCGGGGCAGTCGGTGTTAAAGTGGCGGTAATACTGCCAACAGGCCGGTAGTAAAAAAAAATGGGATCACGACCACGACGGAAACCGCCAACACAGACAGCCAACGGCGGTAGCAACAAACACCGCGGCTGTAACCGCCAACAGACAGCCGGAAGACAATGTACCGCCCACCATATCACAACCTGCCAATCCGCTAGCTTTTCCAGGGCAGTACCAACGCCATCAAAAGCACGGCGGAACAGAACACTGAAGGGAAACCACTCGCCTCTTGGCACTCAACGAAGAACCAGAACACAATGGAGTCCAAGTAAGAGGTCCTGCCCATGCTGGTATACCTCCTCATCTACCAGGAATATGAAAGGCGGCGGCAATGACCACGGTGAGTACTGCACCTAGTACACAGGGGAGGTAGGGAGGAAAAGAGAGTGACACACACACGCAACACCCCCACCCTCACCCACAACACCACACACACAAACACATTACATTTTCACCCCGTAACCCCCGGAAGAACGCAAGGACAAAAGGAATTGAGTTAAATCAGTGATATACTAGAAATAGGCAGATATACGTAATGAATAGAAAAACAGTATTTACAAAAATATACAATATGTACATAAGGCCGTACATTGTCCCTTCCAAATGTTCATGAGCCAAGCCCACACTTGATTCCTGTCGAAATACGGAGAGAACACTGCAGGGGCATCAGGTCGAAAACACACAGGCACCTCAGGGGGACGGGGAAGGGGGGGGCACCTCAGCCGGAAGATGGAATAATGCCACTGCTACTCGAGGGGGTTCCATGCCCACAGCGATGTCCTGGGGAGTGGAAGGCCACAGTCTCTCAAGTGGGTGGTTTGCCCACTGCTTGGTCCTGGAGAGTGCAAGGCTACAGTCTCTCAAGTAAGTGCTTTGCCCACTGCTTGGTCCTTGGGAGTGCAAAGCCACAGTCTCTGAAGTGGGTGATTTGCCCACTGCTTGCTCCTGGGGAGTGCAAAGCCACAGTCTCTCTAGTGTGTGGGGTGCCAACTGCTTGGTCCTGGGGAATGCAAAGCCACAGTCTCTCTAGTGGATGGCTTCTCCACTGGTTATGGAGGGGGTTTTGTGTCCAGTCTGCTTCATCCTGGGAATGAGGTGGTGAGTGGATGCATATCTCCACTGGTCTGGAGGGGGCCTTGTGTCCAGTGATGCAGCACTTGGGGTGTGGCAGTTCACATTCCCTCCCTTGGGTGTCTGAGGCACGAGATTTGCAGGGACCAGGTTGCATGATAGTCCATGGAGGCAGGGCTAGACTCCATCCTGTGGCTGCTAAGGCTGGTGGTAGTGCTGTTGCTGGTGGGGGTGCTGCCAGTGGTGGTGGGAGGCTCCAGCCCGTCTCCTGCAGCCTCGGACGGCTGCCCACTGGGGCTGCTGCTGCTGGTAGTAGTCCTACTGTCATCGGTGCAGGTGGCGGTGCTTGTGGCAGTGCTTGCGGCGGGGCTGCTGGAAGTGCTGGCTGTGGTGCAGGTGCCGCTGCTGTCAGTGGTGGAGGGAGGCTCCAGCCCTTAACCTGCAGCCTCGGATGGCTGCCCACTCGGGATGCTGCTGCTGACAGTAGTGGTGCTAGCAGCGGTGTAGGTTGTGGTGAAGGTGGCGGTGCTGCCTGCGGTGCAGGTGGCGGGGCTGGCAGTTGTGCTGGTGGGCACCAGGCCTTCACCTGCAGCCTCCAACGGCTGAAGTGCCTTGCCTGGTGTTTTCTGCCCCTTCCTCACCTTGGCAGATGCTGTTGTGACCTTGGCTCTGGCAGTTGGAGTTTTGGATGAGGCCTTGCTGGGTGGTTCGTGCTCCTTGCCCTTGCTGCATGCTGTCCCCATCTTCTCCTTGGCAGGTGGTGGAATGGTTTTGTCCTTTGCAGGGGTTTGTGGCACACTGGCTGGGCTGTTGGTTGCCCCCTTTGAGCCTCTGTGAGTTGCAGGTACCACAGCGGACGCCGACTTGGTGGCTGAGGTGCTGGCCTGGGTTCTGGACACCCTGGCCCGAGGGGAAGGACGGGGGGAGAGGTAGGGAAGAGATCAATGTTTGCCAGGAAAAGCTTTTTAGACACACTGGTGTGGGAAAAGGGTGAGGGTTTGGGAGTGGAGGAAGAGGGGGTGGTTGTAGGAGGTGTCTGTCTGCTGAGTTTGGGTGAAGATGCAGGGGCTGGATGCTGTTGTGAGGTGGATGGCTGTTTGATGGGTGGTGCTTGCGTTTATGTATTTTGGGAGGAGGGGTCACAGACACACTGGGAGAGGACACAGGGGACGTGTGTATGCATGTGGGGGTGGTGACTGCCAGTGAGAGGTGAGTAGTGATGGGCGTGCTGGTGATGGAGGTAATGGATTAGGATACAGTGCATGAAGGTGTGAGTGGAGACACTACTGGGAGGGAGGTGGACGAGGAGGAGGAGGGGGACACAGTGGAGGCAGTGGATGTTGGTATGTCTGCATGGGGATGGTGTTTGTGTGAGTGCCTGTGGGATGATGTGTGGTGCTTGTATTTGCCTGAGCCACTTCTGTGTGTTGATTTGGTGAATACTGGTCTGAAGGTGTGCTTGGGATAGGCTGGGGTTCAGGGGATTGGGACTGGGTAGAGGAAGTTGTAGGGGGATGCTAGAGACAGGGACAAGGGCTGCCATCAGTGTTGAGATCAAAGCCTGAAATGCTCTCTGATTGGCCGCCTTGCCAGAGTGAATGCCCTCCAGGTATGCATTTGTTTGTTGCAAATGCCTCTCGACACCCTGGATGGCATTCAGAATGGTTGACTGCCCAACAGGGAGGGATCTCAGGAGGTCAATAGCCTCCTCACTGAGGGCAGCTGGGCTGACCGGGGTAGGGCCTGAGATGCCTGGGGCGAAGGAGATGCCCACCCTCCTGGGTGAGCGGGCACGGGAAACATGCTGAGGGGCTGCTGGGAGGGCGGTGCTGGTAGGGGGGGGTGGCGGCTGTACCTGTTGTTGGGGTGGGCACAGAGGTGTCCGCCACCACCAGGAAGTTTCCATCGGAGGAGAAGTAGCTGTCTGTGGTCTCCCCTCCTGTCCCCGTCATGGTGCTCCCCTCGCCCTCCACCCTTGGTGGATTCGGCCTCCAGGCCCATGTGGGATGCAACTCCCTCCATCACCTGTGCCTCTGCTCCTCCGCCAGATGATGCTAATGCCCACAAGGACAGGGTGACAAATCAAAAAGGGGGGGAGAGAAATAGGAAACACTTGGTCAATGCCAGCAACACCAATATCGTTGGCGTACACAACACACAGGGAGCAGCCCTATGCACTCGGCCATGCACTACCAGTTACTAAGATAGTCACCAGCCCATAGGGTACAATGCCTAACGCCATTAGCTGCACACCTGAAACCCACAGGACCCTGCCCAGTAGTAGATGCCCACTAACACTATAGGGGTAGGAGTGCTTGAGAGCCTGCCCAAAAGGGACCTACCCTGCCATCTTCACCCTGGCCTAGGGGTACCCATAGCCCACATCCCCCACCCAGATACCTCTTAACGTGCGCAAAGTCATGATTCAGAATCTGTACTCACCTCCTTGTGGCTGCTGTGATGCCTTCAAGCACCCATCCAACTCTGGATAGGCCACCGCCAGGATGCGGAACATCAGGGGGATCATGGTGCGATGCGCACCCCTTCCTCCTTAGGAGTCCTGCCCCAGCTGGGCCTCCGCCGTCTTTGCCCAGTGGCGCAGATCCTCCCACCTTTAGTGGCAGTGGGTGCTCCGCCTGTCAAAGACCCCCAGGGTCCGCACCTCCTTGGCATTGGCACGCCAAATACCCTTTTTCTGGTGGGCGCTGACATGCATAGAAAAGGCAGCAAAAAATTTAATTTTTGTCAACCGTCCGGACCATCACACTCATGGCCCACCATATCCCTCCCATCCCCTGACGCACATACATTGACCACCTTTCATGCAGCACTCTGGCCAGGACGCCGCTGCCCCCTCCTACGTGTGGCCTACACACACAGCAATCCATACATCCATGGCCCATGCATCATGCTCACAGTGTACTCACATGTTTGTCTGGAGGACCATGGAGTAATGTGTACTGGGGTAGGACCCCATCCACCAGTTTCTCCAACTCCTCCGCAGTGAAGGCAGGGGCCCATTCCCCAGACACATGAGCCATTGTCGCTTCCAGACACAGGTCACAGCAGCACTTGCAGCGTAGGTCCTCTCCTGTTGAAGGTCAGGTAGCCAGTGAGTGAACAGATAGAAAATGGTGGTGACGTCAGCGGTGGTGTGTACCGTCACCACCGGCGTACATCACCATTGGCTCCTGCAACCCAGAGGGCCCAATGATAACCAATACGAAGTTGAGCAGCCTACTGCGACAGCGCACAACGCCAGCGGAATTACCCCATTTCCACTTGTCCCTCCTCACAGGTCAGGCAGCCGCCATTTCAGGGGGGCACAAGGCATGGAACCTAACTGCGTCACAGCAGACATTGGCACAGCAACTGATTGTCGGATTCACATCTTGTTTCTGTAAAGTAAACAAATCATCATTATTGCAATAGATGTGTGAATATGGCCCTCTGCTCACCGTTTTCTTCCATAGGCTTCAACCGCTGAGGCTGAATATGAGATGGCGGCATCATCCGGTGTACAGACCCCTGGTGGACCTTGCAATAATGGAGGACAGACACATTATCATAACCTACAGACTTGACCGTGCCCCTATCCTAGAACTGTGTGCCTAATTGGAGCCAGACCTGATGTCAGCTATCCGCCAGCCGACAGGTATCCCCCCTCTAGTGCAGGTCCTGTCAGTGCTCCATTTCCTGGCAAGTGTTTCCTTCCAAACAATAGTGGCCATGGCATCAGGGATGTCTCAGCCAATGTTCTCCAACGTGTTGATCAGAGTATTGTCAGCCCTGCTGAAACACATGCGCAGCTACATCGTATTCCCCCAGGTGGAGGATTTGGCCAGAGTGAAAGCTGACTTGTATGCCCTGGGACATATCCCCAAAATCATTGGTGCCATTGGTGGTACACATGTGACATTTGTTCCCCCCCACCCCCCGGAGAAATGAACAGGTTTTTAGGAATAGAAAAAGCTATCACTCTAAGAATGTGCAGATGGTGTGTTTGGCGGACCAGTACATCTCCCCTGTGAGTGCCAAGTGTCCTGGCTCTGTGCATGACGCCTTTATCTTGAGGAATAGCAGCTTCCCATATGTGATGGGCCAACTCCAGAGGCACCGGGTGTGGCTAATAGGTGAGCCCAAGGTCCCCACACAGTATGAGTAGGTTTCTAGGTATGGGGTTGTCCCTAAGGGTTAGTGTGTGTCTAACAGGTGTCACTCGATATTTTCAGGTGACTCTGATTACTCCAACCTCTCATGGCTACTGACCCCAGTGAGGAATACCAGGTCAAGGGCAGAGGAACATTACAATGAGGCACATGGGCGTACAAGGAGGATTGTTGAAAGGACCTTCGGCCTTTCAACAGGCCAGGTTCCGGTGCCTCCATCGGACAGGTGGATCCCTGTACTACTCACCCAAGAAGGTGTGCCAGATCATCGTTGCATGCTGCATGTTGCATAACCTGGCCTTGAGACGCCAGTTGCCTTTTCTGCAGGAGGATGTGCCTGGAGATGGTCTTGCGGCAGCGGCGGAGCCTGTGGACAGTGAGGAAGAGGAAACAGAGGAAGAAGATGTTGACAACAGAAGCAATATAATTCAGCTGTCCTTCCAGTGATACAGGTAAGAGACTGTAAGTTCACTTTCAGTTTTCTGTTGGACATTGGACATGGTAGCCTGTTTCCCTATGTCTATGGCCACTGACTGTACCCTTTGGTATCTCTATTTTCAGATCTCTGTGTCCCACTCTGGCTCCTGCTATGTGTACTGCTGCCCACTAAAGGTCATTCAAAAGTATATTTCACTGTACATTTGACTTGCAATGCTTTGATAATGTTGAACTAATACATATGTGAATCATTTGACAGACTCCAGATTAGTATTTGTTCCAAGGGTGTTTATTTAAGTGCTCATAAGTAGAGGGGGATGTGCAATGGGCTGGGGTGATGGTGGAGGAAAGTCCATGGTAGAGTCCAGTATCTTGGTATTACAGGTGCAATGTCCAATGGGGCACAGCAAGGGAAGTAATGGCAGTTCAAGGTGGACAGGGTGACAGAGTGGGACAGAAGGGTGACAATCAGGAGAGTCTTATTTCCTGGCGGGGGTCTGGCAATGTTCTCTGGCTTCTGCCTGGATCGCAGGGACCGTTTGCGGGGTGGTTCTCCTTCTGCAGGGGGTGGGGTGCTGGTGGCCTGTTGTTCCTGTGGCGGGGCCTCCTGTCCACTAGCGCTGGCGGAAGTGGAAGGCTGTTCATTAGTTTGGCTAGTGTCAGGGGCCCGTTGTTGTGCCACTGCCTCCCTCATGGTCTTGCCTATGTCAGCCAGCACCCCTGCAATGGTGACCTGGATGGTGTAGATGTTTTTTAGGTCATCCCTGATCCCCGGATACTGTCCCTCCTGCAGCCGCTGGGGCTCCTGCAACTTGTCCAGTATCTGGCCCATCGTCTCCTGGGAATGGTGGTATGCTCTCAGGATGTTGGAGAGTGCCTCGTGGAGAGTGGGTTCCCTGGGCCTGTCCTCCCCCAGTCGCACAGCAGGCCTCCCAGCTTCCCTGTTGTCCTGTGCCTCTGTCCCCTGGACCGTGTGCCCACTGCCACTGACCCCAGGTCCCTGATCGTCCTGTGTTTGTGGGGTTGCCTGGGGTCCCTGTAGTGGTGGGCACACTGCTGATTGACGCGTCCTGGGGACAGTGGCATGGGCCCACTGGGTGGGTGCTGGGCTGGTGTTTCCTGGGGGGGGGGAGGTTCTGTGGTGGGTTGGTACTGTGGCAGGGGAACCGACTGTCCAGAGGTCCCGGATGGGCCAGGTTGGTCATCCTGATCCAGGGTTGCAGAGCTGCTGTCTTGGCCTTGTGTGAGTGGTGATTTTGAGGGCTGGGTGAGTCTCTCTACTGGGCATGCTGTGGCGATGGATGTCCATACAGGTGTGTGTTGGGGGTCCATGCATTGGTGTTACGTGCAAGGCTTGTTATTGGGATGGGTTGGCTGTGATGGAGGGGTATGTGTGAGGTGGTGGAATGATGGGGTGAGGGTAGGGGTAGGAGTTTGTGATGGCATGCAGGTAGGGTGGGGGGGATAAAGTAGTAAAGATTTGGCTTAACAGAGTCCAGTCCTCCTGCTACTCCTGAGAGGCCCTCAGGATGCCTTATTGCCAAGACTTGCTCCTCCCATGTTGTTAGTTGTGAGGGAGGAGGTGGGGGTCCACCGCTAGTCCTCTGTACGGCTACCTGGTATCTTGCAACCACTGAATGCACCTTCCCCTGTAGGTCATTTCACCTCTTCCTGATGTCATCCCTTGTTCTTGGATGCTGTCCCATGGCGTTGACCCTGTCCACGATCCTCCGCCATAGCTCCATCTTCCTTGCAATGGACGTCTGCTGCACCTGTGATCCGAATAGCTGTGTCTCTACCCGGATGATTTTCTCCACCATTACCCTGAGCTCCTCCTCTGAAAACCTGGGGTGTCTTTAGGATGACATGGATGTGGTGTGAGTGATATGCGTGAGGATGTTTGAGGTGATGTGTTGGGGTGTATGCTGTGATGCGCGTGGATGGTGTATGGGTGATGGTGTTCTGTGGCTCAGATTGAGTGGGTGCTCCTGGCTTTTGTCTCTCTCTGTTGGCAATCTTGTTTTTCGTTGAAAGGGTTGTGGGTAATGTGGGTGTGTGTTTTATAGTGGTGTGAGTGTGTGGGTGTGGTATGTGTATATGTGTCAGGTGTGTGTATTTTGAATTGTCCAATGTGGTGGTCTTTTGTAAATGTGTGTGTATTTTGAGCGTGGCAGTGTGTACTGCCAATGGTTTACTGTAGTTGAAAGACCGTTGCGGTGATTCGTGGGTCGTGATACTGTGGCCGTATTCATGTTGGCGTAACGGTGTGGGTTCTGCTATCGCCAGTTTCTCACTGACCTTTGGTGTGGCGGACTTGTGTGGGTGTCTGTATAGTGGTCGTTTTCTCAGTGTGGGTCATAATACCCGTAGCGGAATACTGCCACAGTCACGGTTTGTTTGCAGCCGTCAGCATGGCAGTAGGTGGCATTTACCGACAGGGTTGTAATGAGGGCCTATGTGACTTGCCTCCTATAACACAGAGTTGTCTGAGAGAAGAGACAAATAATGCTCTGAGAGATGTAATCAACAGCCGATAGTACAACGTTCAAACAAGCATGTTTGATTTCAATTTTAGTAGGAGGGAGTGAATGCTTTAACTTCTCTGTTCACACAAGACCTAGTCTTTGAAAACTGGAAGAAGCTTATAATTATAGCATTGAATCTGACCATACTGTTCTTGAACTGCAATGTACACATATATATATATATATAAAAACAAAGGAGAACTCTGGGAAGTTCCCAATTGTAGGTGGAGAGCTGCTCAAGTAAGGAGCACCCTGCAACACCAGCGACACTCTAGATTTGCTCATCTCAAATGTCTGCTTATCTAGCAAAGTTTTCAAGCATAGGATCTGCACAGTGCAATCCTCACCGAGCTAGATAGTGACAAAGTCTTTTGCCATTTATACAGCAAAATCTTTAAGCATAGGATTGACACAGTGTCATCCTCGCCGAGCTGTAAAATGACAAAAGCCATTTACCACTCCAGGCACAGTATTACAGCTTTGGAATGGTCAAATACCGTCCAAGCCAACCTGGAATGAGTAAAGCAACCCCTGACACGTGTTTTGCTCTCATTAGAGCTCTTCAGAGGAGTTTAGCTTTGTCCAGACACAAGGGAGCACCCAGTATAAGTCAAACCAAGGCCCTTTCAGGGTTAGAGTGACGCATAAATTATGCAAAAAACAAAGGAGAACTCTGGGAAGTTCCGACTTTTAGGCGGAGAGCTGCTCAAGTGAGGAGCACCCTGCAACACCAGCGACTCTCTAGATTTGCTCACATCAAATGTCTGCTTATCTAGCAAAGTTTTTAAGCATAGGATCTGCACAGTACAATCCTCGCCGAGCTAGATAGTGACAAAGTCTTTTGCCATTGATACAGCAAAATCTTTAAGCATAGGATTGACACAGTGTCATCCTCGCCAAGCTGTAAAATGACAAAAGCCATTTACCACTCCAGGCACAGTATTACAGCTTTGGACTGGTCAAATACCGTCCAAGCCAACCTGGAATGAGTAAAGCAACCCATGACACGTGTTTCGCTCTCATTAGAGCTCTTCAGAGGAGCTTAGCTTTGTCCAGACACAAGGTGAGCACCCAGTATAAGTCAAACCAAGGCCCTTTCAGGGTAAGAGTGACGCATAAATTATGCAAAAAACAAAGGAGAACTCTGGGAAGTTCCCACTTTTAGGCGGAGAGCTGCTCAAGTAAGGAGCACCCTGCAACACCAGCGACACTATAGATTTGCTCACATCAAATGTCAGCTTATCTAGCAAAGTTTTTAAACATAGGATCTGCACAGTGCAATCCTCGCCGAGCTAGATAGTGACAAAGTCTTTTCCCATTTATACAGCAAAATCTTTAAGCATAGGATTGACACAGTGTCATCCTCGCCAAGCTGTAAAATGAAAAAGCCTTTTACCACTCCAGGCACAGTATTACTGCTTTGGACTGGTCAAATACCGTCCAAGCCAACCTGGAATGAGTGAAGCAACCCCTGACACGTGTTTCGCTCTCATTAGAGCTCTTCAGATGAGTTTAGCTTTGTCCAGACACAAGGGATCACCCAGTATAAGTCAAACCAAGACCCTTTCAGGGTTAAAGGTTGGCTTGGACGGTATTTGACCAGTCCAAAGCTGTAATACTGTGCCTGGAGTGGTAAATGGCTTTTGTCATGGATAGGATTGCACTGTGCAGATCCTATGCTTAAAAACTTTGCTTTGATTTTTGCATAATTTATGCGTCACTCTAACCCTGAAAGGGCCTTGGTGTATATATATATATATATATATATATATATATATATATATATATACACACACACACACACAAACACACACACCCACACACACCCATGCAGTCACACACACATACATATATACACACACATATATATATATATATATATATATATATATATATATATATATATATATATATATATATATATATATATATATGAAGGAAATACCCTTTCAGGCTTAGAGTGAGTGCATGCATTATGCAAAATACAAAGCTGGGAACTCTGGGTAGCTCCAAAGTTTAGGTGGAGAGCAGTTCCTTTTTATGGAGCACCGTGCAACTCAACCGACACCCTGAATCTACTCATCTCAAATGTCTGTTTTTCTAGCTGAGCTTTTAAGCATAAGATTACCACAGTGCCATCCAGGCTAAGCTAATAAGTGGCAAAGCCTTTTGCCATTTTTACTGCAAAGTATTTAAGTATTGGATTAGCACAGTGTCATCTGTGCCAAGCTGAAAAATTACAAAAACCTTTTACAATTCCAGCCACAGTATTGCAGCTTTGGATTGGTAAAATACCATGCAAGCGACCCTGGAATGAATAAAAGCAACCCCTCATACATGTGTTTCCATCTAATTAGAGCTCATCATAGAGGTATAGCTTTGTCCAGACAAAAGGGAACACCCAGTATAAGTCAACACAATACAATTTCAGACTTTGAGTGCTACATAAATTATGCAAAAAAGACAGCAGGAAACTCTGGGTTGCTCCTAAGTTTAGATGGAGTGGCACTCTAAGCCTGAAAGGGTATTGTTTTGACTTATACTGGGTGCTCCCTTGTACTGTACTTATACTGG
Organism: Pleurodeles waltl; assembly: GCF_031143425.1. Lineage (NCBI taxonomy): Eukaryota > Metazoa > Chordata > Amphibia > Caudata > Salamandridae > Pleurodeles > Pleurodeles waltl. The sequence goes on along the minus strand of NC_090444.1, from coordinate 459,004,666 downwards.
GCATTTGATCATTGTTCAACTAGTGAAAGCATACATCTTGTTAAGTTAACTTTTTTGTTAATATCTCAGTTTAATCATCTCCACTAATTTGCTGTCATGAACAATGGTGGTTAATGCATGTTTGCTTCTTTGTGTTAGCCCTCTAAGCCATCATATCCCATTAGAGTAATACAATGTGGTAATGAAGTAACTATAAGGTGTGCTCTGCCATGTACAGTTTTGTCATCAATTATGTCATTTCAGATGTTGCAGTGATATTAACAATTATGTAATAGAACATGTTATGAGTGATGTAATATGTTAGGTAATTAACAGTGCTTGGTGAGGTCATGTGTTATAGTTATTTTAGGGCACAAGCTATATTTACTTAACATAACTATATATGGTGAATTTCAGTGGTTTTGTTAGCTGAAAAGGGTATGACTTAAATGACATTCTCACCTAAACGTAACGTTCTTTTCACCTTTGTTTTTTTAACTGATTTTATAAGGTTTTTTTTTTTTAATGTAAAGTAACATTTTCACAATTTCTCAATATAATGCCACATTAAGCTTGATTTTTTTCCAGTGAAATTCTATGTTTCCAGCCAGAACCACAGCCTCCCCCTATTGTGATGTTGGTGGGAGCTGGAATTGTTTTTGTAAAGTGGGTGCCCTAGTACACACCCGGGGCACCCACAACACAGCTAGTCATTGGGGGCTGCAGAGGGAGCTCCAAGGCCATCGCGCTCCCAGCCGCCTCTCCAGTCAGCACCTATTGTGCTGCTCACAGGAGTCAGTTTCTTTCATAGGTACCCAAGGCTGTAGGTCAAAGTGTACCAGGCAGGGCAGAAGCACAAATTGTGACATCCTGGATGTGACAGTGTGAAAACATGTCTCCCTGCTTGCCACAGCAGACTGGTACAGCATTTTTAAACTGTTATCTTGACTTTGCCATTTAAACTAATAGCAAAGTCACTTTTTAATTTATCTAAGTCGGCCCAACAGCAGGCCTAATAGTAAAAAGCCTAAGTTGTTGTTTTTACTGTGGAAAGGCTAGAAGCCCCATTGGTGAGTACAGTTTTATACGCTGACCACCCAGCAGTGTTTACTTCTAAATGAGGCTACTAATATCAGTGTTTAAAGGTATAAAATGAATCGCCACTTTAAACAAGACTTGAAACTCAAGTAAAATGTAATGTAACATTTAAATAAATGCAACTTTTAGAATGTTGCAACTCTGTTGCCCAAGTTTTCCAGTGGCCACACACAGATGCTGGCTCAAGACAGCCTTCTGCCCTTTTGGTGAGAAGAGTGAACAATAGAGGTGTCACCTCTCCCTGGCAGGAAGCCACACAGGGCGTGAGCCCAAAAAGCATGCTTCAAATGTGAAGCTGCGTTTCAATGCCAAATGGTGGACACACACAAGACAAGCTACTCTGTTGTTGATGTTGATGGGTTGGTGTTGGGGATGGGGAAAAGCCATTTGTCAAACTGTTTTTTCTTGGCATTTAGCCCTCAGGTAGTAACACCTCTAGGGTGGGCCACCACTGCCACGCACTGAGGGAGGGGGTCTGCCATCTTGGGAGTGGGTCAAATAGTGTGCTCTGGCATTTCTAGATACCACATGTCACAGGAAGCCATCATCATTTGGAAAATCTCCTATTAGCCCATTGGCTAGTGACCTCCACATCTCCTGAGGACGTTTTCTGGGAATAAATATGACATCCCTGGCACCCAGACTTCATATCATATCTGGACTGTAGAGAGGCCCGAAGAAGGAGTACTCTACTGTTATCTGGACCTGGCAAGAGAGGCTGATCCAGCTGCTGGACTAAACCTGCTGATTCTTGGGCTAGCAAAGAGATGGCTGTGCCTATGGTGTCTGACTCTTGCAAAAGTCGCTCTTGAGCCCCAGACAGAAAAGGTGAACTCAATTTCCTGACTTCCTGCTACAGCGCCAGAGCTAAAAAAAAAAAAAAGCTGAAGTAGCCCTTTCTGGAAAGTTAGTAGCCACAATCACTTTACTGCTGATGATGGCAAAATGAAGCCTAGGCAACCGAGTCACAATGCTCACAAGTTGCACACGAGTCTGCAGGACCTCGGAGAATCATTAGAGTGCAGTTTGGTCACCAGCAGACAGACACTAGCCTTAACCAAAGGGATCTGCTGGTTTCACTTTTCACTGTGACCAGAGACCAGTATTCCAGTGGCAACTGGACGTTTTCTAGACCAAAGAGGACTTTGAGTGGCATTGACCTCTATGGCTAGAGTCACCCATCTGGATCATGGACCAAAGAGTAGCACTAGGAAGACCTCCATCAACTGCACCGCATTCACAGCATCTTCAGCATTCAGATACACTGAGATCAGGACCACTGCATTAAAGTCTATGGTGGTTCTCCCAAATCACCTGGAACTGGAATTGAGACCACTTTGATGTCATGGTGACTGTCCTACTACTTATGTTCCCCCTGTCAGATATGGTCCCCCAAAGCGACAGGAATAGCCAAACCAAACTTTTTAAAAGATTTAAAAGGTTTCCAAACTTTGCAGTTACCAGTGCTTGCTTGAATTTCTGAGTGAAAAAATGATATTTGAATTTTACTGAAAAATCTGTATCTCTGGAACCTTTTGGTGGATTGTGATTGTTTTGGTGTCTGGCAATTCACAAAAATAAGATCTGTTTATAAAGAAGTGTCAGATTTCTTTTGTGCTGGGTGGCCGTCTTATTTCATTGCTTTGGTGCTTCTTACTGCCTTGTACTTGTTCCTTTGTTTAAACCTGACTGCTTAAAGCCTTGGCTACTCAGGGTTGTGCTGAAGTTTAACAAATGAGCCTGACAGGACCCAAGTTGGTTTTGTGTGTGTATTCCATGGTGAGGTTGCACAACCCCACCACTGAACACACCACAATTCCTCATGCTTGTCATTTGTTGTTATAAAACTGTCACTACTACTGTATGAGACCTCAGCCTCTAAGATTAGTGTAAACCCTCTGTGTCCATCCATGCACTCACAAATGAGCCCATTCCTCCACTTACTAATTTTTCTAGCCATCATCCAATGCACTCTATTATTCAACCATTCATTCATTCTTGCAATCAATATATACTTTTCCATGCACTTATTCACCTACTTGGTCATTCATCCAACTGTTGTCTGTCACATTCATTCATGCATCTCCACAAAGACTGTAGGAAAGTCCTTTTTTTTGCCTGATCACCCCCACTCTTTCTGGATAGGTACTGGTGGTTACTGACTCTTGGCTGTGCCCTGGGTACTGCTTACCAGACCCAGGGCCAGTGCTCTGTGTAAAATGGATATGCAAATTAGGCTAATTATAATTGGCTAAGTTAACCTACCTATAAGTCCCTAGTATATGGTAGGGCATGTAGGTTTAGGGACCACAGCATAGGTGGTGCACACCTAGGTGCACTGCTGAGGTGCCCAGTGTCATTTTAAAAGCAAGCCTGCCTTGCTGGCTGCTTTTAAATTAAAGTTATATGCAAATTCGACTTTGGAATTAAAGGTACTTCCAAAGTCTTAAACTACCTTATTTTTACATATAAGTCACCCCTAAGGTGTGCCCTATGTGCCCCTAGGGCTGGGTGCCATGTAACTATAAGCAGGGACTTTATAAAAATAGATTTATAAGCCCTGGTGAGGTAAAAACAGCCAAATTCGTTTTTCCCTCATTGAAGTAAATGGCCTTCATAGGCTAGAATGGGCAGACTTTATTTTAAATTTTAAAGTCTCCTTAAATGTTACATACCAAGAATTTGGTATCAAATTGATTGTTATAATAAATCCCACAACTTCCAGTTGTGGGATTTAATATAACTAGTTCAGGTAAAAAGTTTAGACTTTACCTAAAAAGTTGCCAATTTCAGCTCTGCATTGTTTTTGCTGCTGTGCTCTGATTGGCCAGCCTGCAGCAGCTTCTGCCAGGCTACTTTAATGAGGTGTGAAGTGGCCTGGCTTCACACAAAGGAATGTGCTTGGGGGAGAGAATCTCCCCTCAGCAGATGGTGAGGCAGGAAGGGGGAGGGCTGCCAAACTGGTCTTCAAAGGCAGAGAAGGACATCTGGAGCACCCAGCAACACCCCCACATCCTGCAACCCCAGACAGCTAGGTGCCCCCTTGATTAGATTAGAAGAGGGCAGGAGAGGGGTGTGTTTATGATTTTTAGCCACACCAGTGGGTGGGCTCAGCCAGATCTATCCTCCAAAAATCAGATTCATCCATTTTGGATTTTTAGAGACTGTTGCCTTCTGGGATGGATTTTTGCCACACTTCCCAGGAAGTGGTCATCACAGGGGGACGACCCTGTCCCTGATTGGAGAACCAGGGCCCCCCTGCTTTTCACCCAGGAGCAAGGATAAAACTGGCAGACCTGCCCCCACACCTCAGATCCCCACCAAATGTAAAGAAGAAGGAACTACAAGGAGAAGAAGGACTGCCCTGCTGGACCCCTGGCCTGCACCTGGACCCTGCACTCAGAAAGACTGCACCAGCTGCACACTTGGGCTTCACCCCAAGAAGGACTTTGCCTGGCTTCCACTGGTTCAAGGAGGGACTCCCTGTTTGCTACAGGTGAAAAATTGCTATCCAGAGTCCCCTGCACCAACTCCTGAAAAAGTGACCAGCTGACCACTGTCCAGTGGCCAAAAAGGAGTTTGCGCCAGGTGCATTCTGGGAGTTGAAGTCCGCACTTCCCAAGGACCATCACAGAACTTCTGGACCCTTGGGGTGAGCTGTGGACCCCAAATGAACCTTAAAAGAACATCTGGGTGAAGCCCCAGAAGTTTGGAAAAGATTGGAGAATTTTTGAAAAAAAGCTCCATAAAGTGACCGACCCGACGCGGAAATTCTAGCCGGCTTGCCTCAACCGCGACCCGGCTTGACTTCGTGGTTCGTCCCGGTAAAGAAAAACATCCAAAAAAGAGACTAAGTCCGAACGTAAAAAGTTGACCAGGACCTTCCAGCCATCGTATCCGAGAAGGGCTCCACGGACGTCGGATCAAGATCCAGGTTTACCCCGGTCGAAGGATTTTCATCTCGAAAAAACGACTAAGTCCGAAGGTAAAAATCACCACCGAGGAAACCGACTTCGCGTATCCGGACAAGGGCTCCAGGAGGTCGGATCCAACTGGCAGGTTCGTCCCGGGGAAGAAAAACATCAAAAAAGAGACTAAGTCAGAAGGTAACTTTTTAACCGAGGCCTCCCGCGACTTGTAGCCGAGCAGGGCTCCATCGCGGTCGGCCTGAAAGTTTGACTTTGCCCCGGTCCTGGTGCAACCAGATGACCTGATTGGCGCTTTTTGTTTCTAAGCGCTAGAAAATAATAATACTTTAAAAATTCATATCTCCGGTTCCCCTGAACCGATTTTAATCGTTTTTGTGTCATTTTAAAGATAAAAATATAAGCTATTTTTATAAATTGGTTTTGGATTTTTAAACTGTTTCCTGTGTTTTATTTAATTACTGTTTTGTGATATTTGAATGCTTTACACTTTTTCTCCTAAGTTAAGCCTTGACGCTCGATGCCAAGCTACCAAGGGTAGAGCTGGGATTAATTTACTGAGACCTAACTGTACTTATGTGGAGGTTTGTGGCTTGTTGCTAGGTGTAGGTACCTACCTGCCCTACCAATAACCCATTTTCCAACATAATTGGAAGCAGCAACGGGATCCTGTACTTGTGTTCAATATCACGTTACAGTTTTAGATAAAACAAATTAAAAATCCTTTAAATTGTCCTAGTGCAAAAATTGTTTTTAATTATTATTATTTTTTTTTTAATTAATTTGGATTAATTTCAATTATTGAATTTTTGTAATTTTTCTAAATTCTTGTTACCAATTTTTGCAAAAAGTTTTTGTTGACACAAAACTAGGGAACCATGGAGCTTGATCTGGCTAGCCTACCCACACTGACAGTAGTCCAGCTTAGGGGGTTGTGTATTGAGAGAGGGTTGCCTGCAACCATTGATCTCAGGAAGCAAATCCTGATTAAATCCCTGACAGCATGGGCTGAGGCCCAAGAGGTAGAGACAGAGGAAGCTCCAGAGGAGGTAGAAAAAGGGGAAGATGCTAACTCTAACCACTCAGGGGAGGGAAGGCATCCGAGCCTAAGTGAGGAAGAGGAAGAACGGTCCTCAGTGGATACAGTCACTAGGGGCAGACCCAAAGCTAGTGGTAGGAAGGGGGTCCTTTCAGGAGGAGAGAACCCATCCATCAGAGAAAGAGAGCTGGAAGCCCAGCTAGCCTACATAGCTTTGGAAGCAGATAAGCTTGCCCTAGAAAAGAAAAAGTGGGCAAGCAAAGAAAAAAAAGACGGAGACAGCGAGAAAGAAACTGAGGTGTCCCTGGGTGGGGGTTTTGCCCCCAGATTACCCAAAGGGGTGGTTCCTGCCTATGTAGAGGGGGATGACATAGATAAGTGGCTGGGGGCCTTTGAGAGGGCCCTCCAGATGAGGAAAGTCAAGCCTCAGTACTGGGGTTCACTCCTTTGGGAGTTAGTTCCCAACTCTGGGAGGGATAGGCTCCTAACCATGAGTGGGGAGGATGCAGACTCATACCCCAGTATGAAGAGTTGCTTGACTAAAAAGTTTGGTCTAACCCCAGAGCAGTATAGGCTTAAGTTTAGGGACACCCAAAAGACAAGCACCCAGTCCTGGGTGGACTTTGTGGACATTTCAGTAAAAGCACCGGAGGGCTGGATACAGGGCAACAGGGTAAGTACCTTTGAGGGGCTGTACAATTTGATTATGAGGGAGCACCTTCTATCTAATTGTGTCCAAGAGAGGCTCCGCCAGTATCTAGTAGACTCTAGGTTGACCAACCCCAGAGAGCTGGGGGAGGCAGCAGATGACTGGTTAAGAACTAGGGTTAACCAGAAACCCCCAGGGGGTGATCAGAAAAAGGGAGGACATGGTTCTTCTCAGGGGAAGAACCAGGGGAAAGATGACAAAAAACCCAAAGAGTCCTCACAAGAGTCCCCAAAAACTTCTCAGGGAGGGGGAGCCCCGAGCCAATTCACTTTTAAAGGGAAAGGGTATCAGGGAAAGAATTATGATCCTGCTAAAGCAGGAAAGTTTCAGGAGCTTGCTAAGGCCGGCAAGTGTTTTGACTGTCATCAGCCAGGACATAAAAGAGGAGATGCTATCTGCTCCAAGAAGCCCCCCACTGGTGGGCAATCCCAGGGGATTGCTAGTGTAGGGTTGGGGGTGGAAGTTGGCCCAGGGGTGGAATCAGGGTACACTGAGGTCACCTTAGTATCCGTGGGTGGGGTGGACATTGCAACTATGGCCACCTTACCTCCCATCATGGAGAGGTATAAGCAGAGACCTAAAGTCAATGGGACTGAAGTGGAAGCTCTGAGAGATACAGGAGCCAGTGTGACAATGGTCGCAGAAAAGCTGGTTTCTCCAGAGCAGGTCTTACCTGGTGTCTTCCACCAGGTGACTTATGCAGATACCAGAACCAAACTCCATCCCATGGCTATGGTGAGTCTGGAATGGGGAGGTGTGACTGGCCCTAAAAAAGTAGCTGTAGCTCCTGCCCTCCCAGTAGAGTGTCTACTGGGGAATGATCTTGAAGCATCTGAGTGGTCAGAAGTGGAAAGAAGGGTCCATGCACAGATGCTGGACCTCCCTGAATGGGTGTGTGCTGTGACCAGGTCACAGGCGGCACAACAGGGGAATGCTGGACACTTGGACCCTGGAACAATGGGCCAAGCCTCCAAGAAAAAGAGAAAAGGCACTGGGTCTGGCTTGCCAGCCCCAACAAGTACAGAGGGTCAGGAAGAATCCAACCCTGAGGGGGAGGATCTGAACTCTGAGGGAGGGACACCTTCCCTGCAAACTCTGCCTGACTTGGCAGAACTGCAAGGGGCAGGTGGGCCCACCAGAGAAGATTTGTGCCAGGGACAAAGAGAGTGTCCCACTCTTGAGGGCCTGAGGCAGACTGCTGCCAGGCAAGAACAAGGGGATACCAGTGGTACCCACAAGGTTTACTGGGAGGATGGAGTTCTCTACACTGAGGCAAGGGCCCTTAAAGAAGGGGCTACTAGGAGAGTAGTGGTCCCCCAAAAGTATAGAGAATTCCTCCTTACCTTAAGCCATGATATCCCCTTAGCTGGTCATTTGGGACAGACCAAGACCTGGAGCAGGCTGGTCAACCATTTTTATTGGCCCGAAATGTCAGAAAAAGTCAGGGAGTTTTGCAGCTCCTGTGTCACCTGTCAAGCCAGTGGCAAGACAGGGGGCAAGCCAAAGGCTCCCTTGATTCCACTGCCAGTGGTTGGGACTCCCTTTGAGAGGGTGGGGATTGACATTGTTGGTCCCCTAGACCCACCAACTGCTTCAGGTAACAGGTACATTGTGGTGGTAGTGGACCATGCCACCAGGTACCCTGAGGCAATACCCCTCCGGACAGTCACTGCTCCCACAGTGGCTAGGGCCCTACTTGGTGTGTTCACCAGAGTGGGATTCCCAAAGGAGGTGGTCTCAGATAGGGGCACAAACTTTATGTCAGCCTATCTGAAAGCCATGTGGGAGGAGTGTGGTGTTACTTATAAGTTCAGCACACCCTACCATCCACAGACCAATGGTCTGGTGGAAAGATTCAATAAGACCCTGAAGGGCATGATAATGGGTTTGTCTGACAAACTCAGGAGGAGATGGGATGTCCTCCTCCCATGCCTGCTGTTTGCCTACAGGGAGGTGCCACAGAAGGGGGTTGGATTCAGCCCCTTTGAGTTACTGTTTGGGCACCCTGTAAGAGGCCCATTGTGCTTGGTGAGAGAGTCTTGGGAAAAGCCTCTCAAGGAATCCAAGGAGAATGTGCTAGATTATGTACTAGGCCTGCGGTCTCGCATGGCTGAGTATATGAAGAAGGCAAGCAGAAACCTGGAGGCCAGTCAGGAGCTCATGAAGCTCTGGCATGATCAAAAGGCTACCATGCCTGAGTATCACCCAGGACAGCTGGTGTGGGTTTTGGAGCCCATGGCTCCTAGGGCACTACAGGCCAAATGGACTGGGCCCTATCCAATCCTAGAGAAAAAAGGTGAGGTCACCTACTTGGTGGACCTTGGCACCCCCAGGAATCCTCACAGGATCCTACATGTAAACAGGATGAAACCCCACCAGGACAGGGCAGACATGACCATGCTGATGGTCACTGATGAAGGGAAGGAGGAGGAGGGTGAACCTCTGCCAGACCTCCTGTCCTCAAAGGCAAAAGATGGGTCAATGGAGGGAGTGGTACTCTCTCCCAAATTGACAGATCAGCAACAACAAGACTGTAAGCAAGTCTTGGGACAGTTTGCTAGTCTGTTCTCCCTGACCCCTGGACTCACCAATTGGTGTGTCCATGATGTTGACACTGGTGACAGCTTGCCTGTCAAGAACAAGCTGTACAGGCTGTCTGACCAGGTCAAGGCCAACATCAAAGCTGAAGTGGCTAAGATGTTGGACCTGAAGGTAATTGAGCCCTCTGATAGTCCTTGGTCCAGTCCAGTGGTACTGGTGCCCAAAGCTAATCCCCAAGGTGGGAAGAAAGAATTAAGATTCTGTGTGGACTACAGAGGTCTAAATGCAGTCACTAGGACTGATGCTCACCCCATACCTAGAGCTGATGAGCTCATTGACAGGTTGGGGGCTGCCAAATTCCTGAGCACATTTGATCTGACCTCAGGATATTGGCAGATTGCCTTAAGTCCAAGAGCTAAGGAGAGGTCAGCATTTTCCACACCAGAGGGCCACTTTCAGTTCAAGTTGATGCCCTTCGGGATGAAAAATGCTCTCTGCCACCTTCCAACGGTTGGTGAATAGAGTCCTATCTGGGTTGGAATCTTTTAGTGCAGCTTATCTGGATGATATAGCTGTATTTAGTTCCACCTGGAGGGACCACCTGGTCCACCTGAAGGAAGTGCTTCAGGCCCTGCTTCAAGCAGGCCTGACTATCAAGGCAAGCAAGTGCCAGATAGGGCAAAGTTCTGTTGTGTACCTGGGCCACCTTGTTGGTGGAGGCCATGTACAACCTCTCCAGCCCAAGATCCAGACTATCCTGGATTGGGAGGCTCCAAAAACCCAGACTCAGGTCAGGGCCTTTCTTGGCCTGACTGGGTATTACAGGAGGTTTGTTCAAAATTTTGGGACCATAGTGGCCCCTCTAACTGAGCTTACCTCCAAGAAACAGCCCAAGAAGGTCATTTGGACCCCAGAGTGTCAAAAAGCTTTTGACACCCTAAAACAGGCTATGTGTTCAGCACCAGTGTTACTGGCCCCTGACTATAGCAAGGAATTTGTAGTGCAAACAGATGCTTCAGAGGAAGGGATTGGGGCAGTGTTAGCACAAGTTAATGAAGAGGGCCATGATCACCCAGTTGCCTTCATCAGCAGGCGACTACTCCCCAGAGAGAAAAAATGGAGTGCCATTGAGAGGGAGGCCTTTGCTGTGGTTTGGTCCCTGAAGAAGTTGAGGCCTTACTTGTTTGGCACTCACTTCCGTGTACAAACTGACCACAGACCTCTCAGATGGTTGATGTAGATGAGGGGGGAGAACCCAAAACTGTTAAGGTGGTCCATTTCCCTACAGGGGATGGACTTCACAGTGGAGCACAGACCTGGGACTGCTCATGCCAATGCAGATGGCCTTTCCAGGTTTTTCCACTTAGCTGATAAGGACTACCAGGGTGTAGGTTAGTACCCATCACCTTTCATCTGGGGGGGGCAGTGTAGGAAAGTCCTTTTTTTTTGCCTGATCACCCCCACTCTTTCTGGATAGGTACTGGTGGTTACTGACTCTTTGCTGTGCCTTGGGTACTGCTTACCAGTCCCAGGGCCAGTGCTCTGTGTAAAATGGATATGCAAATTAGGCTAATTATAATTGGCTAAGTTAACCTACCTATAAGTCCCTAGTATATGGTAGGGCATGTAGGTTTAGGGACCACAGCATAGGTGGTGCACACCTAGGTGCACTGCTGAGGTGCCCAGTGTCATTTTAAAAGCAAGCCTGCCTTGCTGGCTGCTTTTAAATTAAAGTTATATGCAAATTCGACTTTGGAATTAAAGGTACTTCCAAAGTCTTAAACTACCTTATTTTTACATATAAGTCACCCCTAAGGTGTGCCCTATGTGCCCCTAGGGCTGGGTGCCATGTAACTATAAGCAGGAACTTTATAAAAATAGATTTATAAGCCCTGGTGAGGTAAAAACAGCCAAATTCGTTTTTCCCTCATTGAAGTAAATGGCCTTCATAGGCTAGAATGGGCAGACTTTATTTTAAATTTTAAAGTCTCCTTAAATGTTACATACCAAGAATTTGGTATCAAATTGATTGTTATAATAAATCCCACAACTTCCAGTTGTGGGATTTAATATAACTAGTTCAGGTAAAAAGTTTAGACTTTACCTAAAAAGTTGCCAATTTCAGCTCTGCATTGTTTTTGCTGCTGTGCTCTGATTGGCCAGCCTGCAGCAGCTTCTGCCAGGCTACTTTAATGAGGTGTGAAGTGGCCTGGCTTCACACAAAGGAATGTGCTTGGGGGAGAGAATCTCCCCTCAGCAGATGGTGAGGCAGGAAGGGGGAGGGCTGCCAAACTGGTCTTCAAAGGCAGAGAAGGACATCTGGAGCACCCAGCAACACCCCCACATCCTGCAACCCCAGACAGCTAGGTGCCCCCTTGATTAGATTAGGAGAGGGCAGGAGAGGGGTGTGTTTATGATTTTTAGCCACACCAGTGGGTGGGCTCAGCCAGATCTATCCTCCAAAAATCAGATTCATCCATTTTGGATTTTTAGAGACTGTTGCCTTCTGGGATGGATTTTTGCCACACTTCCCAGGAAGTGGTCATCACAGGGGGACGACCCTGTCCCTGATTGGAGAACCAGGGCCCCCCTGCTTTTCACCCAGGAGCAAGGATAAAACTGGCAGACCTGCCCCCACACCTCAGATCCCCACCAAATTTCAAGAAGAAGGAACTACAAGGAGAAGAAGGACTGCCCTGCTGGACCCCTGGCCTGCACCTGGACCCTGCACTCAGAAAGACTGCACCAGCTGCACACTTGGGCTTCACCACAAGAAGGACTTTGCCTGGCTTCCACTGGTTCAAGGAGGGACTCCCTGTTTGCTACAGGTGAAAAATTGCTATCCAGAGTCCCCTGCACCAACTCCTGAAAAAGTGACCAGCTGACCACTGTCCAGTGGCCAAAAAGGAGTTTGCGCCAGGTGCATTCTGGGAGTTGAAGTCCGCACTTCCCAAGGACCATCACAGAACTTCTGGACCCTTGGGGTGAGCTGTGGACCCCAAAAGAACCTTAAAAGAACATCTGGGTGAAGCCCCAGAAGTTTGGAAAAGATTGGAGAATTTTTGAAAAAAAGCTCCATAAAGTGACCGACCCGACGCAGAAATTCTAGCCGGCTTGCCTCAACCGCGACCCGGCCTGACTTCGTGGTTCGTCCCAGTAAAGAAAAACATCCAAAAAAGAGACTAAGTCCGAACGTAAAAAGTTGACCGGGACCTTCCAGCCATCGTATCCGAGAAGGGCTCCACGGACGTCGGATCAAGATCCAGGTTTACCCCGGTCGAAGGATTTTCATCTCGAAAAAACGACTAAGTCCGAAGGTAAAAATCACCACCGAGGAAACCGACTTCGCGTATCCGGACAAGGGCTCCAGGAGGTCGGATCCAACTGGCAGGTTCGTCCCGGGGAAGAAAAACATCAAAAAAGAGACTAAGTCAGAAGGTAACTTTTTAACCGAGGCCTCCCGCGACTTGTAGCCGAGCAGGGCTCCATCGCGGTCGGCCTGAAAGTTTGACTTTGCCCCGGTCCTGGTGCAACCAGATGACCTGATTGGCGCTTTTTGTTTCTAAGCGCTAGAAAATAATAATACTTTAAAAATTCATATCTCCGGTTCCCCTGAACCGATTTTAATCGTTTTTGTGTCATTTTAAAGATAAAAATATAAGCTATTTTTATAAATTGGTTTTGGATTTTTAAACTGTTTCCTGTGTTTTATTTAATTACTGTTTTGTGATATTTGAATGCTTTACACTTTGTCTCCTAAGTTAAGCCTTGACGCTCGATGCCAAGCTACCAAGGGTAGAGCTGGGATTAATTTACTGAGACCTAACTGTACTTATGTGGAGGTTTGTGGCTTGTTGCTAGGTGTAGGTACCTACCTGCCCTACCAATAACCCATTTTCCAACAAAGACACACACACTTGTCAGTCAGTAAAAGATCACTTTCACTTACAAAGTTCACTTTGTCTACACTTGTTTAATAGGGTGAGGCACAGCTTCTATGTGGCCTGTAGTGGCAGTCGGTATGTGAAGTGGAGGCAGATGTCAGTATGGTCATGGAGCTAGGCCTTCCACTATGCTGATGTCTTGTGTCATCAAGCTGAGAGTCAGGGCCACCTAGCAAAAAAGATGTTTCCCTGAACTGCCCAATTGTAGCAGTATTATGGCAGAGGATTTTATTGCCATACAACTGATGCAAGCAAAGGATCCTTGGGGTTTCTCAGGCTGTTATGGCCAGATGAATCAAAGGTATTCTCCTCATAGTGGGTTTCACTGAGGATTACCGAGAGAAGCAGGAGCTATACGCCATGGAGATCCCCTCTAATAATCGATAGATGGAGCCAAATAAATTTTGCCCACATTCACTTCCCGGGGTGTTCCCTGTCTGTTGTGCATGTGTTAAAGATGGGATATACCCATTCTGGACATGGTGAAACCCTCCACCAACGTCAGCCTTCAGCCATTGCTGATAACCATGTTGAAATAATGGGGCTTGTACAATTAAATTGAAGAACATGGCAGCAATTTAGCTGTGGGTAGGGCACAGAATGTGTTAGAATAAACTGTCAACATTTATGCTTCTGCCTATCGTTTCTGTGCAAGAACAGAACCTAAACGAGAGGATGGTACTGCCCCTTCCCATCAAGATCGAACGTCAGCAGAGGGTGAAAATATGTAGCCAATGTTTAAAATCCAATGGCAAGACCTAAGACATCTGCAACACAATTGTTAAAGGAAGCAAATAAAATTAATATTTGTTTCTGTCTATAGCATATTTTGCACATCTCATGGGCCCATTACAAGTAACCTTGTAATCCTATTTTAACGACAACAGTAAAACACGATTACAAGTGGTGTGGGATCCTGCACCCAGTGTGCCCAAGCGTGAGACTCACATATTTTACTAGGGACACATCATTTAAGTCACACCAAGAAGACTGTCCTCAGTTAAATGGCTAGATTTACGGACTTTCAAGAACGAAATGGTGCCGGCGCACAGATTTTTCCATATTATTCCTCATTCCTTAAGAAGTTATAGGGACTGAATTTTTGATGCCAGAGTTACACCAGGACCTGGTGTTTCCAATACCTCGGCCACGTGGGGTAGAGTAAGGCCCCATAACTCCAAGAAACTCGTAAAGAGGGCAAAAGCACCAAAGCTTATTGTACTGTACCCCTTTTAAGATACTTAATTTAGCAACCTAGAAGGACTAAGAGGCTGGATTAGTTTTGCTAGGATTCTAACTCAGGACAATCGCATCATTGATTGATTCACGTTATTACTGCTGTCAGTGGCCTATTGCAAAATGTTGGGGCCTCCCTGCAGAATGTGAGGAAGCGCCCCTGAGTTAGAGATAGGCTATAGCAGTCAGTGTTGATATTACCCTAGAAAATTGGCATTCATTGCTATTTCTTGCATAAAGAAGGGAGATTATGCAAACAGAGGCAGTGTATGCATGTGTCTGTTTTGGTGCAGATTTGACTAATAGCCTTATTGGCGACATGCTATTGGGCGTTATCAGCTACTAATTGCCCTTTCCCCTGCTCTAATAGCAGGATAGCCAAAGAACAGTGGTCAACGCACCAAGCAGGTGGTTCAGGACACTTCTAATACCTCTGGCACGGGGCTACAATATTATTTAACATGCTTTAACACTTTTTGAAACCTCTGTTATGTCCTGCAAAGCATGAGTTCGAATCTTTGCAGAGCCATTCCAAGGTTGATGTTCTTAGTAACATCGCCTAATTACATAGCTTACAATCATTAAAGGCTGAATTTAAGCACGTACTATCACTGCCTAGAACGTGTAGACAAGATGCTAATAATATGGGATTAAGTTTTATTATCAAGTGGTTTAGCTCTAAATTTATATATGTAGACGATGTCCCTACAATTTGTTGTTGCTACTGAAAATCAATTTACACTTATTTAGTAAAATTCATTTGTTTAATGCACTTCGACAATAAACTATGCAACTTTGGTTTAAACAATCTATCAGATATTTGATTGGGTACAAAGCAATAACAACAGAAACGTAAGTCCTGGAGGCCTGTGTCATCACAGAACTTGTCTCTCTCCATCAAAAAGTAGATGGCTTTTCAACAAATCTTCCTTTCCTGCTACCTCCTATGAGACCAAAATGAGCTTTCCATACCTCCACACTCAAGATTTTACTGGCAGAGGCGGATAATGTTGCAGGGAATGTTATTTGAACCCGACTAGTGACGTTATTGAATGTATCATCTAACTGTGCATTTTGGTCGGTAACACTTTTTTCCTTTCCTTCATGCTGGGTCGTCGATACTTGCACAGTTTCCTGTATGCTGATTCCTGTCTCTGGAGACTCTCGGGTTAGAAGTTTTCCCTTTTGTGAAACAACGACAGGTGCCTAATTGAATGATGAATGTCCCTTTATTACTCTGTAATTGAACTGCCAGCTTTTTGATCGGTTTGCCGAGATGCTCTACTCCTTATCAGGCACTGCAGGGGGCCGAGGAGCTGGCAGCCCGGCCTACACTCCATCTGTCTAATCGCATCCATCCCCTTTTGTTTTTTGGGTGGAGGGAAGCTCAGGGGCAGGGGGTGCGCGTAGTTAAATAAAATATGCTAATTTCGCGCTGTTCTGACAACAAGAATATTGCTTTGCTGCGAACATTTTGGAGTAAATGCTCCAAGACATTCGCCTATCATGGCCGCCTGACCTGACAGGCTCTGGATGAAGATTAATGGCCCTCACCTGAGTGACAATGCAGGGGATTGTGGGGCAGAGAGGGTCATTCATCATACTCTGACAGGTGTCATTCAATTCGACAGCTACTCTGCCATTACCCAGCGAGCGGGTCCATTTTTATGCCGGTTAGGCAAGGCGTTTAATAACAGCGAAGGAATTAGAACTCTGTGTTGGTAGCAGGTCTGACAGCTGAAAATAAGAAAATCAATCCGGCACACATTACAGCTCAGTTAACTGAGCTGGGCTTTTACTTTAATTTAGATTTTGGGAATACGTGTTCAAGAAGGAGGCTTTAGTACGGCGCAGTCTATTAACATTTGCACAGTGTAACTTTACAGATATTAATGTCATTCAAGAGACATTCTTTCAGGCGGCATGTCTTCTAGTCTCGCACCCGTGCTCATGCAGTTTATGCCATGGTATTGGGTTCTGTTGTCACTAATGCTGATTGCAGCCTGTCTCCCAGTTAATATCGATCTTGACACTACTAGGGAAACGACACTGGCACTTTTCTATCATTAGGTAATTTGAATTTCTAGTGTTAGTGCCTTGGTAAGCAGTGAGCAACATTTAAAACATTACCAGACAGCCGACGCAGATGAAAGTAGGGGCGGGAGGGTGAAGGAATAACCATCTGAAACATTCTCTGTTTCCTCGGCCTGTGCTTGCAGTTATTTTATGAGTGTTTCTATCAAGGGGCCTCATTACCACTCCCCGTGCGACCTGTGCGATAAGTATCACACTCAATAATATAATATAGCAAGGCCTTTGCTTTTACACTGTGCAAGAATTATGGCCTAGTACAATTTTGGCCTTCACATTACAACATAACGTGGATTTTTGTGCTTACAGTAGCAGAATCTGTTGGTTTGACCTTCTGAAATTTGTCAGGGGATGTGGATGGTATCACAGCCGGTCTTCACCACGTGAGGTAAAATCTCAAAAACCCATGATTTCAATGTGTGAGGTGACAGGAGACACCGCGCTCAGAATTATACAGGGCAGGTATAATGAGGCCCAATGTGGAAACAAGGACTAGCTCGGGTTAAACATGTAAGTTGCAATCTGCTTCTTTCCAATATGTTGATCTGTCCCATTTCAGACATTGCCAGATCACCAGATAAAACAAACACTAGACAAGCCAATAGTTTTATCCTTGACCCTTGTCAGTGTGATTCTGCCCCTTTAAAATGACCAGAGCTGAGCTGTACATAAACATGCAATCCATTCTCTGTTGTTCAGTACTTTGTACATACCTCTAAACATATGGCACTCATTTAGTCACCCAGTCATTGGCTCACTCATTCCGCCCTGACCCAGCTCACCTATGTACAATCAGCCTTGCAGCGACGAGACGACTGTATTCTGCATACATTAATTGCCCTCTTAAACAAAAGGTGGCAACTGCTGCCAGGGCCGGCCTTAGCGCTGATAGCGCCCTGTGCAACAGTCTTTCCCGCCTATCCCCACCACCCTCCCAGCCCATGACCACCATTTCGGATTCCCTCACTACCACCTGGTAAATATGCCCCTCATCTCTCCATAGCCCCCCTTTCACATACATTCATTTGTTTTAAAGCGCTTGTAAATGCTGACTTTACTAATCCATTCGGCTATCCACATAAAACATAGTTCTGTTCTTTGAAGCAAGCATATTAACCCTCTTCAATACTTTTATGGAGAGTCAAAGCTGTCACTGGACAAAACTCCCATTTCTCTCCCTAGCAGGAACATTAATCACAAGAGGTACCTTCATTTTAATTGCTTCCTGAAGGCTGGACGCACAATGAACTTTTCAGCAGGTGCTTCTAAATCGCAACTTTCTAAATTATTGCTAAACACAGCTCCCACTGAGGTCAGTGCCCCCCCAATTCAGGGCAGCACGCAGTGCGACTGCACCGCTTGCACCGCCCTAAAGCCCACCCTGACTGCAACAGAAGGAGCGAGTGAGCAAGTACAAGTTTATCTAACTCCGAGTAGTCCCCAACCACGGCCTATTGTAATCTTGGACTAACAAATTCACCAAAACCAAGGCCTCTTTTGCACTATGGAGGGGCCCGCCGAGAGAGCGACTCATTCTAGTCTCTCCGTGGGCACGTTCGGGAGGACAGGAAGTGGCGCAAGGGCGCCGGATTGGTTCAAGGTAAGTGGGGTTCTAATGAGGGCTTATAAGGGGGGTGGGAGGGTGGATCGGCCTCTTCCGCGCCGACCTGCATTTAGGAGAAGCAGAGTTTTTTGAGGCAAGTCCGTGGTTGAGGGTGCAAGTAGTTGGGGTGGGCCGGGGGGCGCTTTAATTTTTTTCAGTTGTGGTCAGGGAAATGGGCTCACGAGGCTCTGCGGCCTCAGCACGCCCATAATAGGTGCGTTGGGGTGTCGGCTGGCACACAAGGCCGGGCGGACCCCGCGTCTGTGTTTTTCCCTCCTAGGTCTGGAAGCGCGAGGCTCGGTGGCCTCAGCGCTTACGGCTGGGGGCTCAGGGGGCTCAATTACCGGAAAGGCCAGGCGGGCCCAGGCAGCAAAGTTTACATTAGGGCAAATTACGGCAGTGAGGCTCGGCGCCTGAGACGCGTGAAGCAGGTCCCCTAAGGGCGTCGGCTGCGCGTGGAGTAGGGCTGGTCCCGCGATTTTCCCACACGGGCAGCAATTTAACAGCGCAAGGCTTTGCGGCCTCAGCGTTTTTTAGTGGTAGGGCCCCAGGGGGCCTATTTTGTTCACAGGGCCAGGCGGGCCACGCTTTTGGGAAGTGCAAGAAATTAAAGCATGGGGCTCTGCTGCCCCAGCGCTTTAGCGCCAAATACTCAGGGGTGTCTGCTGGTGCACAGGACAGTGAGGGCCCCACATCAGTCCCATATTTTACGCGGCTCTCGCCGTTTGGACTGTGCAGCGCCATGGCAACCAGCCATGACGCGGAGGCGGTCAGAGCCACGCTTTGCGTTTTGGGCGAAGCCGGACGTTCTGATCTACTCAGGCCTGGGGTTTTGGACCAGGCCTGGGTATGGATGACACGGCCGACGCGGGCTGCGTCAAGCCAGGTAGCGGCAGCAATTGCCGCGTGCGAGTCCCAGGACTCAGATGGAGACAAAGAGGTTGGGGGGGGCACAAGAACAGGAATCCGATGCGAGGGTGGGGAGGCTTAACGCGCCCAGCCCTTTAATTTTCAGTGGGGAGACGCAGGGCACGCAGGTGCCAGGTCCAGGGGTCGAAGGAGAGGGTAGCCCAGGCATATTATTGGAAGGGACCCCAGGGGCAGAAGGGGACATTTCGAGGGGGGAGGTCCCTGTCCTACAGGCGGAAGAGCGTGAGCAGCCCTTGCCTGGGCCGAGTAGTGGGTGGGCACCTTTAGACCTGTCCTGCCCAAGCGGGGGGGGGCAACAGCCTGGGGTGCCCCGGGGCCCCAGCCAAAAAGCGAGGGAAGTACACAGGAAATTCCAGGGGGTACAGTTAGACCCAGGGCAGCCCCGAGACAGGCCAGATCAGCAAAACACAAGGCAGGTGGGGAGGCTGGGGACATTAGGGCCCCGGGCCCTTCAGTGCAAGGAGGCTGGGAACATGCGGAAGCATGGGACCTGGAAGCCAGGATTAGAGAGCAACGCAGGGTCGTGGCGGAAACTGAGGCCAGGTGGGCTCAGTTGTGCAAGGACAGGGAAGAATCGGGTACCCCTGCTGATGCAATCAAAAGGGCTAGAGAGGTTTCAGACGCCAAGGGGGCACAGCCATCTAGTTCCGGTGCGGGGAGTTGGGTCTGGGTACCACAGATGGAAGCGGGGCGGACCCAAGAGGCTTGTGCGGCCCAGGGGGGCGGTCAGCGCTGGGAGCCCCAGTGGCGCACACGGCCACGTGGGAAGAAGTAAATCAATGCCAGCAGCTGAGGTTGGCAAGAGAAGGGTGATACCATCGGGGCACAACACGGCCCAGACACGTTGGTCCGAAGCACTAGAGGGGTCTGCGGCGGTCTTCTCTACACCGATGGAGCGGGGGTACCACAATGATGGTTTGCGCCATGTGGGTCAGGAAACAACAGCTGCAATGCCAGCAAAGTCACGGGGGTATGTGGAAAACAGGTGCGAGTGGGGAGGCGATGAAGAGTTGGAATTGGACTATGAGGAAGATGGGAATGATTGGGAAGACGGCGAGATCCGGGAGGAGGAGGTGAGCGGTGTCAAGAAGGGGGGGCGAGGACGCAAGCGCGGCGCAACCTCTTCTTCTGCTTTTGTTTTTCAGGACACCGTTGTGGCTGAAAGGCCAGCAGGAGTACGGCAAACAATGTCACATGGTAGAGCGATGAGGAGAACGGCGCAATACGGGGGAGACTGACGGAGGTATGGGGAGATGGTGGTCAGTCTGGGGTGGCGGGGGGGCACAAAGTGCCATCCACAAGCAAATCCATTGGAGTGGGGGATGGGTCAGTGTTAGAGACACCAGTGTTGGTTTCAGGACAGAAGGGAGACGCAAACAAGGACGATGAGGCCTCTTCCACAGCAGTTACAACAGCAGGTAGTCAGACAGCAGGGGAAGACACGGGCACAGAGGACAAGGAGGGGGGAAGCCACAGGAAGCGACTTCCATATAAGGGTCTGGCCATGCCCCTGGGATCTCATGTAGCTGACAAAACAAAGACGAGGATATGGAAGCACGAGTATGTAGATGTTTTTAAGCTTCTGCATAGGGACATACAGGCCAAAGAGGGATCTAAGGAGGAAGAATGGGAACTAGCACGCAGGCCCAGGGTTCCTATTACAATGGACAATTGGACGTCCGCTTTTCTGATATTCGCCAATATATATTGTGAAAAGTATCCGGACAGGGCCATTGTGCTTTTCAAATACACGGACATTATTAGGAAAGCACAGATGCATTTTGGGGGCTTTGCATGGCTGAGTTATGGCGAATAATTTAGGGCTCGGGTGAGTGTAAATCCGGAGAAGCCTTGGGGGGATGTAGATCCAGAGTTATGGATGCAATGGATGGCATCGGCGCAGTCATCGGCATCCACGCATACGGCGAGCGGGCTGCCGGTAGTATATAAGCCTTTTCAGTCACGCCCCGCCCCGGGTGCTGCTACAAAAACACCGGTGTCCACACGGGTGCTTGTTGGAACTTCAACAAAGGGTTTTGCTCACGACCAAAGTGTAGGTTTAAACAAGATTGCTCCAAGTGCGGGGGCCGTCACCCAGTCATTCAATGTTTTTCACTTTCCAGCCCTGCGGAACAATGTAGGGCGTCTAGAGGAAGGGGCACGCAAGGTTCTACTGCAACAAAGGGGTCCTACACCAGTTAGATTGGAGATTTTGTTGCCCTGGTTATGCATCTATCCAGAGGCGGACAAGGCTCGGCAATTGGAGTGGGGGTTTCGAGAAGGTTTCAGGGTGGGTTACCAAGGTCCCCGAGAGAGGAGGTGGACAGACAATTTGCGGTCTGCTAAGGAACAGCCTCAGATAGTGCGTGACAAATTGGCAAAAGAGGTGCCACTGGGGAGAATAGCAGGGCCGTTTTATGATTGGCCAAGCGATCATTTGATGATATCACCTTTGGGAGTGTTACCCAAAAAAGCGCCAGGCGAGTTCCGCTTGATTCACCATTTGTCATGGCCCGAGGGTGCGTCAGTCAATGATTTTATCACGCAAGAGGACACCAAGGTGAGTTACGCCTTGGTGGATGATGCAGTGAAGTTAGTTTTGAGGTGCGGGAGAAAGGCGGAAATGGCAAAATGTGACATACAATCTGCCTTTAGGCTTTTACCTATTCATCCAGCAGATTTGGACCTCCTAGGCATGCAGCTGGACGGAGCCATTTACGTGGACAGGGTGTTACCTATGGGCTGTGCAATATCATGCACCCTATTTGAAACATATAGCACTTTCTTGCAGTGGGTTTTTGTCAGAATAAGTGGCCACCGGACGGTGACTCACTACCTGGATGATTTCTTATTCATAGGGGCAGCCTCATCCGGGGCCTGTGGACGGGCCTTGGCACAGTTTCAGAGATTAGCTCAACAGACAGGAGTGCCTTTGGCCCCGGAGAAGACAGAGGGACCGCTATCAATCTTGACCTTTTTGGGCATTAAATTAGATGCAGATGCACTGGTGGCCAGATTGCCAGGGTCAAAAGTGATGGAAATAATTGAATTTCTGGAGGTAGTGCGAACACTTCGCAAGATGGATTTACGAACGGCTCAAACATTTTTGGTATACCTTAATTTCGCATGCAGGGTAGTGAGGGGAGGACAGACATTTTGTAGGCAATTGGGGCTGTCCATGTCAGGAGCAGTGCTATGGCACCACAGGATAAGGGTTTTGTTGGCCTTGAGAGAGGACATCAAAGTATGGGAAACCTTTCTGAGAAAATTCAATGGGTTACCCATGTCTTTCGGTGACATTGACACGGTGTGACAGGTCCACATTTTTTCAGACGCAGCGGGAGCTTTGGGTTTTGGCATTTACTGGGACGGGAGGTGGTGCGCCGAAACATGGCCACCACAATGGCTGCAGCAAGGGAGGAGCTTTGCTTTCCTTGAATTTTTTCCACTATTAGTGGCACTGGCAGTTTGGGGTCAAGAGTTGGCCAACAGGACAGTGGTTTTTCAGGTGGACAACATGACGGTAGTGGATTTAGTTAACAGACAGAGGGCTAGGGACCTCAGAGTTTTGCGCTTATTGCGCCAGTTTATGCTTCGATGTTTATCTCTAAATGTTATCTTTAAATGCACACATACCAGGGGTTTACAACGAGATGGCAGATTCCCTATCTCGTTCACAGTGGCGGTGTTTTCGCAAGAATGGAACAAGACTGCGGTCCCGGCAGACATTTGGGAGTGGGGGGCGTGATGATCACGGGGCTGGTGGAGATGTCTTTAGAGGTATCCACGCGGCGGAGTTACAGGCTTGCATGGTTGGAGTTTCAATCTTTTGAGTCGTTTGCGGGCAATTTCTGGGCTCAGGGTCCACAGACCCTCGAGGCACAGGCTTTATGCTTTGTGCTCTTTATGATTGAGGACGGTTTATCCCCAGGCACAATAGGAGGGAAGCTGGCAGCGGTTTCATTTTATGGGAAACTTTTCTTTGGTTCTTATCCAGCACGTAATGATTTGCTAGGAAGGATGCTGAAAGGTTGGGGTAGGGTCAGGGCTAGCGCGGTTTAAACAGCAAGAGAACCCATTACTTTTGAAATACTGCTGGAGCTATTGCATGTGTTGCCAGTATGTTGCGTGGATGAGTTTGAAGTGGGTTTATTTATTGAGGGGCGTAAGGCGCAGGAGGGCGTTTCGAGGAAATGAAGAAGTACTAGGGGAGGGGGGGTTTTAGGTTTTCACTACAGCTTTTACAGTGTTTTTTCTTTGCAGGATGTGTGGCCGGGCCACAGAAAGACAGGATGGTGACATGGCTGGTCGGCCATTCTTTCGTTTACTGGGCGGCGAAATTTGCAGAAACAAATTTACGGCAAGTCGATGGGACTGCCTAGCAGACACCACGAAGTTTGTTGGTGGGGGAAGAGTGGCATGAGGTGGGGGAGTTTACTTCCATTTATCACTAGTAGCATGCCACAGTGGGGATGTCCTGATCTATTACTGATTCATCTGGGGGAAAATGACTTGGTAAAGCTATCAGGGCTCACATTGATACTACTTATGCGTAGAGACTTGGATCTTTTGAAGCAGAAACTATGCGTGACATGTTTGGTGTGCACAGAATTTGTACCCAGACGAGTGTGGAGAAGGGCAGTTAATCATGGAGCCATTGAGCGGGCTCACAAAAAGCTGAACAGAGGGCTGAGGGTATTCTGCTGGGCCCAGGGGATCAAGGACCTGAGGCATGAGGACATCAAAGAACAAGAGGAGACATTGTTCACAGCGGATGGGGTGCATTTGTCACAATTGGGAAATGCATACTGTTTGACAATTTAAGGTTGACGTTAGGGGATTTATGGGGGGAAAAGCTGTGGTTCAGGGAGAAAATCTAAAAAAAAAAAAAAAAAAACCTGAGTTAGGTTGTGGGTTTTGCTGGATGGCAGAAGATGGGGGAGGGTGGAGAGCCAGATGCAGGCTTGTCCACCCTTCCAAGGGGAAAAACAAGGAGGTGAAGGATCAGAGTGTGGGGGGGGGGTATGTTATAATCAAGGAGGGCATGAGAGGAATAGGGGAGTGTCTAGGGGAGGAGAACTGAAGGGAGGTTTTGGAAGAGAGAATGAGGAGCAAGGGAACCTTTAAAAGTTAGGGTTTGTTAAAATGGAGGGATACAGTTTGAAGTTTATTAATGTTCATGTTAAATCCTGTCCTAAATGAATGACCTTTTACACCACTGATGGGTGTCACTGTATGTTTGTCCCGATGGAGGGGCCCGCGGAGAGATAGACATGTTCTAGTCTCTCCGCGGGCACGTTCGGGAGGACAGGAAGTGGTGTAAGGGCGTCGGATTGGTTTAAGGTAAGTGGGGGTGGGGTTCTAATAAGGGTTTAGAAGGGGGGGGTGGGAGGGTGGGTCGGCCTCTTCTTCCGCGCCGACCTGCATTTAGGAGGAGCAGAGTTTTTTGACCACCCACCCGCCCGGCATTTTAAAGAAGGGAGGAAGGTAATGTGACATTAGGGGGCGTTTAGTAACGAGGGTTGGGAAGAGTGGGTTCGAAGTCAGTTAGGGCAGGTGAACTTATAAGGCTTTTAGCAGGAGTTGGGGGAGGGTGGAGAGCCAGATGCGTGCCTGTCCACCCTTCCAAGGAGAAAAAACAAGGAGGTGAAGGATCAGAGTGGGGGGGGTATGTTATAAGCAAGGAGGGCATGAGAGGAATAAGGGAGTGTCTGGGGAGGAGAATTGAAGGGAGGTTTTGGAAGAGAGAATGAGGAGCAAGGGAATCTTTAAAAGTTAGGATTTGTTAAAATGGAGGGATACAGTTTGAAGTTCATTAATGTTCATGTTAAATCCTGTCCTAAATAAATGACCTTTTACACCACTGATGGGTGTCACTGTATATTTGTCCCAAAACATGTACAATCGACTCCAAGTCAGGTCAGTGACACTCGGATGACCTCTAGCTGAATCTCATGCTCATCTGAATTAGCGATGTGCAAAGGTGCATGGTCAAAAACTCAGAACTCCACATATATTTATTTTAATATGGATGTCTATTCAAAGTGTATACCTGCATGTAGTTTAAAAAAATAAGGAGCAGTTTCAGTGGCCCTCCCAATGGCAAAAGCAGTGTCTCTGTCAATGAAAGGAGTGGTGCTGCTCAACACCGCTCTAACCTCTCCCATACTCTGACCCCCTGAACTATTTGAAAAATGTTCCCTGCCAGCTCTCCTGCATCCTATCTGGCCTCATCCACATCATGCATTTACTATTCCATGCACTGTCTCACCTGACATCATCCTCCCTAGCACCAATCAGTGGTTTAGTCTTCAAGATTACCATATTCTGGTACAGACTGTCAAACCCAGGGACATCACAGAGCAGGAATTGTTCATTGAGAGGTTGGTCTAACCAGTTCAGTAGTTAAGTAAAATTGGAAAAAAACAGAATGGAATTTTCTGATTTTGCCCAATTGTGCATGCATCATAAAAATGCATGCACACAGCCCTAATCTAAATGTATACACAGTCTCAAGCAGTTCACTTATACATAGAATCTGGTTGCATGCCATTGCTGGATCAGGCTTTCTTTAATCTCATAAGTGGGGTATCATCATCATAAAAACTCTGCCATTGATTGTATGGAACTTTGTTAATTGACATGGAGAAAAGATAAGGAAAAATCATTTACATGTATTTCCATAACAGTGAAGACCAACTGGGACTCCACAGGAAACAGCAAAAAGAAGAGAGTGCAAAGGATCTTATTAAGAAACTAGTTTAATTCAAAACATTTGTTCATCAAGTATCTACAATTTAGTTATCATTATTGCATATTTAAATGATCTAGAAGTCGATATTTCAAAATAAGGTAAAATAGAACATTAACAATAACTGCAACTAGAATACAGAATACACAACAAGTGTGTTCCATAAAGGAAATCCCCCTAGTCTAATTAAGGAAGGATACGTGGAGAAAGGACATTTGGTTAGTGTGAGAAAGTAGCCTCTTTCTAGCCTTGTTACCCCCACTTTGGGCCTGTTTGTGAGTGTATGTCAGGGTGTTTTCACTGTCTCACTGGTATCCTGCTTGCCAGGGCCCAGTGCTCATTGTGAAAACCCTATGTTTTCAGTATGTTTGTTATGTGTCACTGGGACCCTGCTAGTCAGAACCCCAGTGCTCATAAGTCTGTGGCCTATATGTATGTGTTCCCTGTGTGGTGCCTAACTGTCTCACTGAGGCTCTGCTAACCAGAACCTCAGTGGTTATGCTCTCTCATTTCTTTCAAATTGTCACTAACAGGCTAGTGACCAATTTTACCAATTTACATTGGCTTACTGGAACACCCTTATAATTCCCTAGTATATGGTACTGAGGTACCCAGGGTATTGGGGTTCCAGGAGATCCCTATGGGCTGCAGCATTTCTTTTGCCACCCATAGGGAGCTCTGACAATTCTTACACAGGCCTGCCACTGCAGCCTGAGTGAAATAACGTCCACGTTATTTCACAGCCATTTTACACTGCACTTAAGTAACTTATAAGTCACCTATATGTCTAACCTTTACCTGGTAAAGGTTAGGTGCAAAGTTACTTAGTGTGAGGGCACCCTGGCACTAGCCAAGGTGCCCCCAAATTGTTCAGGGCCAATTCCCCGGACTTTGTGAGTGCGGGGACACCATTACACGCGTGCACTACATATAGGTCACTACCTATATGTAGCTTCACAATGGTAACTCCGAATATAACCATGTAATATGTCTATGATCATGGAATTGCCCCCTCTATACCATCCTGGCATATTTGGCACAATCCCATGATCCCAGTGGCCTGTAGCACAGACCCTGGTACTGCCAAACTGCCTTTCCCGGGGTTTCACTGCAGCTGCTGCTGCTGCCAACCCCTCAGACAGGCATCTGCCCTCCTGGGGTCCAGCCAGGCCTGGCCCAGGATGGCAGAACAAAGAACTTCCTCTGAGGGAGGGTGTTACACCCTCTCCCTTTGGAAAAGGGTGTGAAGGCAGGGGAGGAGTAGCCTCCCCCAGCCTCTGGAAATGCTTTCATGGGCACTTTTGGTGCCCATTTCTGCATAAGCCAGTCTACACCGGTTCAGGGACCCCTTAGCCCAGCTCTGGCGCGAAACTGGACAAAGGAAAGGGGAGTGACCACTCCCCTGACCTGTACCTCCCCTGGGAGGTGCCCAGAGCTCCTCCAGTGTGCTCCAGACCTCTGCCATCTTGGAAACAGAGGTGCTGCTGGCACACTGGACTGCTCTGAGTGGCCAGTGCCACCAGGTGACGTCAGAGACTCCTCCTGATAGGCTCCTTCAGGTGTTGCTAGCCTATCCTCTCTCCTAGGTAGCCAAACCCTCTTTTCTGGCTATTTAGGGTCTCTTTCTCTTGGGAATCCTCAGATAACGAATGCAAGAGCTCATCCGAGTTCCTCTGCATCTCTCTCTTCACCTTCTGCCAAGGAATCGACTGCTGACCACGCTGGAAGCCTGCAAACCTGCAACATAGTAGCAAAGACGACTACTGCAACTCTGTAACGCTGATCCTGCCGCCTTCTCGACTGTTTTCCTGGTGGTGCATGCTGTGGGGGTAGTCTGCCTCCTCTCTGCACTAGAAGCTCCGAAGAAATCTCCCGTGGGTCGACGGAATCTTCCCCCTGCAACCGCAGGCACCAAAAAGCTGCATTACCGGTCCCTTGGGTCTCCTCTCAGCACGACGAGCGAGGTCCCTCGAATCCAGCAACTCTGTCCAAGTGACTCCCACAGTCCAGTGACTCTTCAGTCCAAGTTTGGTGGAGGTAAGTCCTTGCCTCACCTCACTAGACTGCATTGCTGGGAACCGCGACTTTTGCAGCTACTCCGGCCCCTGTGCACTTCCAGTGGAAATCCTTTGTGCACAGCCAAGCCTGGGTCCACGGCACTCTAACCTGCATTGCACGACTTTCTAAGTTGGTCTCCGGCGACGTGGGACTCCTTTGTGTAACTTCGGGTGAGCACTGTTTCACGCATCTTTGTAGTGCCTGTTTCTGGCACTTCTCTGGGTGCTACCTGCTGCTGAGAGGGCTCCTTGTCTTGCTCGACGTCCCCTCTCTCTCCTGACGCAATTTGCGACATCCTGGTCCTTCCTGGACCACAACAGCATCCAAAAACGTATACCGCACGATTTGCAGCTAGCAAGACTTGTTAGCGATCTTTTGGCGGGAAAACTCTTTTGTACGACTCTCCAAGACGAGTGGGATCCGTCCACCAAAGAGGAAGTCTCTAGCCCTTTTCGTTCCTGCAGAAACCTCAGCTTCTTCTGTCCAGTAGAAGCTTCTTTGCACCCGCAGCTGGCATTTCCTGGGCATCTGCCCATCTCCGACTTGCTTGTGACTTTTGGACTTGGTCCCCTTGTTCCACAGATACCCTCGACTGGAAATCCATCGTTGTTGCATTGTTGGTTTGTGTCTTTCCTGCCTTATTCCCCTATCACGACTTCTGTGTCCTTTGGGGAACTTTAGTGCACTTTGCACTCACTTTTCAGGGTCTTGGGGAGGGCTATTTTTCTGACCCTCACTATTTTCTAATAGTCCCAGCGACCCTCTACAAGGTCACATATGTTTGGGGTCCATTCGTGGTTCGCATTCCACTTTTGGAGTATATGGTTTGTGTTGCCCCTATCCCTATGTGTCCCCATTGCATCCTATTGTAACTATACATTGTTTGCACTGTTTTCTAAGACTATACTGCATATTTTTGGTATTGTGTACATATATCTTGTGTATATTTCCTATCCTCTCACTGAGGGTACACTCTGAGATACTTTGGCATATTGTCATAAAAATAAAGTACCTTTATTTTTAGTATAACTGTTGTAAGGAAATGCCTCCTTGGCATGGTTGCCCCCTGACTTTTTGCCTTTGCTGATGCTATGTTTACAATTGAAAGTGTGCTGAGGCCTGCTAACCAGGCCCCAGCACCAGTGTTCTTTCCCTAACCTGTACTTTTGTATCCACAATTGGCAGACCCTGGCATCCAGATAAGTCCCTTGTAACTGGTACTTCTAGTACCAAGGGCCCTGATGCCAAGGAAGGTCTCTAAGGGCTGCAGCATGTCTTATGCCACCCTGGAGACCTCTCACTCAGCACAGACACACTGCTTGCCAGCTTGTGGGTGCTAGTGAGAACAAAATGAGTAAGTCGACATGGCACTCCCCTCAGGGTGCCATGCCAGCCTCTCACTGCCTATGCAGTATAGGTAAGACACCCCTCTAGCAGGCCTTACAGCCCTAAGGCAGGGTGCACTATACCATAGGTGAGGGTATCAGTGCATGAGCATGGTACCCCTACAGTGTCTAAACAAAACCTTAGACATTGTAAGTGCAGGGTAGCCATAAGAGTATATGGTCTGGGAGCCTGTCAAACACGAACTCCACAGCACCATAATGGCTACACTGAAAACTGGGAAGTTTGGTATCAAACTTCTCAGCACAATAAATGCACACTGATGCCAGTGTACATTTTATTGTAAAATACACCCCAGAGGGCACCTTAGAGGTGCCCCCTGAAACTTAACCGACTATCTGTGTAGGCTGACTAGTTTTAGCAGCCTGCCACAAACCGAGACATGTTGCTGGCCCCATGGGGAGAGTGCCTTTGTCACTCTGAGGCCAGTAACAAAGCCTGCACTGGGTGGAGATGCTAACACCTCCCCCAGGCAAGAATTGTCACACCTGGCGGTGAGCCTCAAAGGCTCACCTCCTTTGTGCCAACCCAGCAGGACACTCCAGCTAGTGGAGTTGCCCGCCCCCTCCGGCCAGGCCCCACTTTTGGCGGCAAGGCCGGAGAAAATAATGAGAAAAACAAGGAGGAGTCACTGGCCAGTCAGGACAGCCCCTAAGGTGTCCTGAGCTGAAGTGACTCTAACTTTTAGAAATCCTCCATCTTGCAGATGGAGGATTCCCCCAATAGGGTTAGGATTGTGTCCCCCTCCCCTTGGGAGGAGGCACAAAGAGGGTGTACCCACCCTCAGGGCTAGTAGCCATTGGCTACTCACCCCCCAGACCTAAACACGCCCTTAAATTTAGTATTTAAGGGCTACCCTGAACCATAGAAAATTAGATTCCTGCAACTACAAGAAGAAGGACTGCCCAGCTGAAAACACCTGCAGCGGAAGACCAGAAGACGACAACTGCCTTGGCTCCAGAAACTCACCGGCCTGTCTCCTGCCTTCCAAAGATCCTGCTCCAGCGACGCCTTCCAAAGGGACCAGCGACCTCGACATCCTCTGAGGACTGCCCCTGCTTCGAAAAGACAAGAAACTCCCGAGGACAGCGGACCTGCTCCAAGAAAAGCTGCAACTTTGTTTCCAGCAGCGTTAAAGAACCCTGCAAGCTCCCCGCAAGAAGCGTGAGACTTGCAACACTGCACCCGGCGACCCCGACTCGGCTGGTGGCGATCCAACACCTCAGGAGGGACCCAGGACTACTCTGATACTGTGAGTACCAAAACCTGTCCCCCCTGAGCCCCCACAGCGCCGCCTGCAGAGGGAATCCCGAGGATTCCCCTGACCGCGACTCTTTGAACCTAAAGTCCCGACGCCTGGGAGAGACCCTGCACCCGCAGCCCCCAGGACCTGAAGGACCGGACTTTCACTGGAGGAGTGACCCCCAGGAGTCCCTCTCCCTCGCCCAAGTGGAGGTTTCCCCGAGGAATCCCCCCCTTGCCTGCCTGCAGCGCTGAAGAGATCCCGAGATCTCTCATAGACTAACATTGCAAACCCGACGCCTGTTTCTACACTGCACCCGGCCGCCCCCGCGCTGCTGAGGGTGAAATTTCTGTGTGGACTTGTGTCCCCCCCGGTGCCCTACAAAACCCCCCTGGTCTGCCCTCCGAAGACGCGGGTACTTACCTGCAAGCAGACCGGAACCGGGGCACCCCCTTCTCTCCATTCTAGCCTATGTGTTCTGGGCACCACTTTGAACTCTGCACCTGACCGGCCCTGAGCTGCTGGTGTGGTGACTTTGGGGTTGCTCTGAACCCCCAACGGTGGGCTACCTTGGACCAAGAACTAAGCCCTGTAAGTGTCTTACTTACCTGGTTAACCTAACAAAAACTTACCTCCCCTAGGAACTGTGAAAATTGCACTGTGTCCACTTTTAAAACAGCTATTTGTGAATAACTTGAAAAGTATACATGCAATTTTGATGATTTGAAGTTCCTAAAGTACTTACCTGCAATACCTTTCGAATGAGATATTACATGTAGAATTTGAACCTGTGGTTCTTAAAATAAACTAAGAAAAGATATTTTTCTATATAAAAACCTATTGGCTGGATTTGTCTCTGAGTGTGTGTACCTCATTTATTGTCTATGTGTATGTACAACAAATGCTTAACACTACTCCTTGGATAAGCCTACTGCTCGACCACACTACCACAAAATAGAGCATTGGTATTATCTCTTTTTGCCACTATCTTACCTCTAAGGGGAACCCTTGGACTCTGTGCATGCTATTCCTTACTTTGAAATAGCACATACAGAGCCAACTTCCTACATTGGTGGATCAGCGGTGGGGTACAAGACTTTGCATTTGCTGGACTACTCGGCCAATACCTGATCACACGACAAATTCCAAAATTGTCATTAGAAATTCATTTTTGCAATTTGAAATTTTTCTAAATTCTTAAAAGTCCTGCTAGGGCCTTGTGTGTTAAGTCCCTGTTTTAGCATTGTCTTTTAGAGTTTAAAAAGTTTGTTAAAAGTTTGAAATTAGATTCTAGAAACAGTGTTAGATTCTTTAAAAAGTCTTCCAACTTTTAGCAAAATAATGTCTGATACAGAGATGAATGTGGTGGAACTCGACACCACACCTTACCTCCATCTTAAGATGAGGGAGCTAAGGTCTCTCTGTAATATAAAGAAAATAACCATTGGCTCCAGACCTACCAAAATTCAGCTCCAGGAGCTGTTGGCAGAGTTTGAAAAAGCCAACCCCTCTGATGATGACATCACAGAGGAAGAAATTAGTGACTTGGAGGCCAATGTCCCTCCTCCAGTCCTAAATAGGGAGAACAGGACCCCTCAAGTCCTGTCTCCAACTGTGTTAGTCAGAAATAGTGAGTCCCTCACAGGAGGGTCCCACATTTCTGAAATCACTGAGGATGCTCTCAGTGAAGATGACCTCCTGTTAGCCAGGATGGCCAAAAGATTGGCTTTAGAGAGACAGCTCCTAGCCATAGAAAGGGAAAGACAAGAGATGGGCCTAGGACCCATCAATGGTGGCAGCAATATAAATAGGGTCAGAGATTCTCCTGACATGTTAAAAATCCCCAAAGGGATTGTGACAAAATTTGAAGATGGTGATGACATCACCAAGTGGTTCACAGCTTTTGAGAGGGCTTGTGTAACCAGAAAAGTGAACAGATCTCACTGGGGTGCTCTCCTTTGGGAAATGTTCACTGGAAAGTGTAGGGATAGACTCCTCACACTCTCTGGAAAAGATGCAGAATCTTATGACCTCATGAAGGGTACCCTGATTGAGGGCTTTGGATTCTCCACTGAGGAGTACAGGATTAGGTTCAGGGGGGCTCAAAAATCCTCGAGCCAGACCTGGGTTGACTTTGTTGACTACTCAGTGAAAACACTAGATGGTTGGATTCAAGGCAGTGGTGTAAGTAATTATGATGGGCTGTACAATTTATTTGTGAAAGAACACCTGTTAAGTAATTGTTTCAATGATAAACTGCATCAGCATCTGGTAGACCTAGGACCAATTTCTCCCCAAGAATTGGGAAAGAAGGCGGACCATTGGGTCAAGACAAGGGTGTCCAAGACTTCAACAGGGGGTGACCAAAAGAAAGGGGTCACAAAGACTCCCCAGGGGAAGGGTGATGAGACAACCAAAACTAAAAATAGTAAAGAATCTTCTACAGGCCCCCAAAAACCTGCACAGGAGGGTGGGCCCAGAGCCTCTTCACAAAACAATGGGTACAAGGGTAAAAACTTTGATCCCAAAAAGGCCTGGTGTCATAGCTGTAAACAGCATGGACACCAAACTGGAGACAAGGCCTGTCCCAAGAAAGGTTCCACTCCAAACTCCCATCCAGGTAACACTGGTATGGCTAGTCTCCAAGTGGGATCAACAGTGTGCCCAGAGCAAATCAGGGTCCACACTGAAGCTACTCTAGTTTCTGAGGGTGGGGTGGATTTAGCCACACTAGCTGTCTGGCCGCCTAACATGCAAAAATACAGACAGCAACTCTTAATTAATGGGACTAGAATAGAGGGCCTGAGGGATACAGGTGCCAGTGTCACCATGGTGACAGAGAAACTGGTTTCCCCTGGCCAATACCTGACTGGAAAAACTTACACAGTCACCAACGCTGACAATCAGAAAAAAGTACATCCCATGGCAATGGTTACTTTAGAATGGGGAGGGGTCAATGGCCTGAAACAGGTGGTGGTCTCCTCAAATATCCCAGTGGACTGTCTGCTTGGAAATGACCTGGAGTCCTCAGCATGGGCTGAGGTAGAACTAAAAACCCATGCAGCAATGCTGGGTATCCCTGAACTGGTGTGTGTGAAAACAAGAGCACAGTGCAAGGCACAGGGTGAACAAGTAGAGCTGGAGTCTGGAAGAATGGCCCAGCCTACCAAGAGGAAAGGAAAGTCAGTTGGGAAACCAACTGCAACACAGCAAAAGAAAGGGAACCTCTCTTCTCAGGAAGAAGTTCTGCCCTCTGAGGGAACTGAGCCTTTGGAGCTTGAACCTTACCAGGTTGAGCTCTTAGGCCCAGGGGGACCCTCAAGGGAGGAGCTGTGTAAGGGACAAGAAACCTGTCCCTCTCTTGAAGGCCTTAGGCAGCAAGCTGCTGAAGAGTCCAAAGGCAAGAAAAATGGAACGCATAGGGTCTATTGGGAAGATGGACTCCTGTACACTGAGGCCAGAGACCCCAAACCTGGTGCCACTAGGAGAGTGGTAGTGCCTCAGCTGTTCAGAGAGTTCATCCTAACATTGGCCCATGACATTCCCCTTGCTGGACATTTGGGACAAACCAAGACGTGGGAGAGGTTAGTCAACCACTTCTACTGGCCCAATATGTCCAACATGGTTAAGGAGTTTTGCCTCTCCTGCCCCACCTGTCAAGCCAGTGGTAAGACAGGTGGGCATCCAAAGGCCCCCCTCATTCCACTTCCAGTGGTGGGGGTTCCCTTTGAAAGAGTGGGTGTGGACATAGTTGGTCCACTAGAACCTCCCACAGCCTCAGGAAATATGTATATCCTGGTAGTAGTGGATCATGCTACCAGGTATCCTGAAGCTATTCCCCTTAGGTCGACTACTGCCCCTGCAGTAGCCAAGGCCCTCATTGGTATCTTTACCAGAGTGGGTTTCCCTAAGGAGGTGGTGTCTGACAGAGGTACCAACTTCATGTCAGCATACCTAAAGCACATGTGGAATGAGTGTGGAGTGACTTATAAATTCACTACACCATACCATCCACAAACTAATGGCTTGGTGGAGAGATTCAACAAGACATTAAAAGGCATGATCATGGGGCTCCCAGAAAAGCTCAAAAGGAGATGGGATGTCCTCTTGCCATGTCTGCTTTTCGCTTACAGAGAGGTGCCACAGAAGGGAGTAGGATTCTCACCCTTTGAACTTCTGTTTGGTCATCCTGTAAGGGGACCACTTGCTCTTGTTAAAGAAGGCTGGGAGAGACCTCTCCATGAGCCAAAACAAGACATAGTGGACTATGTACTTGGCCTTCGCTCTAGAATGGCAGAGTACATGGAAAAGGCAACCAAAAACCTTGAGGCCAGCCAACAGCTCCAGAAGTTTTGGTATGACCAAAAGGCTGCACTGGTTGAGTTCCAACCAGGGCAGAAAGTCTGGGTTCTGGAGCCTGTGGCTCCCAGGGCACTCCAGGACAAATGGAGTGGCCCTTACCCAGTACTAGAAAGGAAGAGTCA
Source organism: Pleurodeles waltl (assembly GCF_031143425.1). Taxonomy (NCBI): domain Eukaryota; kingdom Metazoa; phylum Chordata; class Amphibia; order Caudata; family Salamandridae; genus Pleurodeles; species Pleurodeles waltl. The sequence continues at coordinate 458,969,630 of NC_090444.1, read as the reverse complement.
GGTCACCTACTTGGTGGACCTCGGCACAAGCAGGAGCCCCAAGAGGGTGATCCATGTGAACCGCCTTAAGCTCTTCCATGACAGGGCTGATGTGAATCTGTTGATGGTAACAGATGAGGATCAGGAGGCAGAGAGTGAACCTCTCCCTGATCTTCTGTCATCAGACCCAAAAGATGGCACAGTAGATGGAGTGATCTACTCAGACACCCTCTCTGGCCAACAGCAAGCCGATTGTAGGAGAGTCCTACAACAGTTTCCTGAACTCTTCTCCTTAACCCCTGGTCAGACACACCTGTGTACCCATGATGTGGACACAGGAGACAGCATGCCTGTCAAAAACAAAATCTTTAGACAGTCTGACCATGTTAAGGAAAGCATCAAGGTGGAAGTCCACAAGATGCTGGAATTGGGAGTAATTGAGCGCTCTGACAGCCCCTGGGCTAGCCCAGTGGTCTTAGTCCCCAAACCTCACACCAAAGATGGAAAGAAAGAGATGAGGTTTTGTGTGGACTACAGAGGGCTCAATTCTGTCACCAAGACAGATGCTCATCCAATTCCAAGAGCTGATGAGCTCATAGACAAATTAGGTGCTGCCAAATTCTTAAGTACCTTTGACTTGACAGCAGGGTACTGGCAAATAAAAATGGCACCTGGAGCAAAAGAGAAAACAGCATTCTCCACACCTGATGGGCATTACCAGTTTACTGTTATGCCCTTTGGTTTAAAGAATGCCCCTGCCACCTTCCAAAGGTTGGTGAATCAAGTCCTTGCTGGCTTGGAGTCCTTTAGCACAGCTTATCTTGATGATATTGCTGTCTTTAGCTCCACCTGGCAGGATCACCTGGTCCACCTGAAGAAGGTTTTGAAGGCCCTGCAATCTGCAGGCCTCTCTATCAAGGCATCCAAATGCCAGATAGGGCAGGGAACTGTGGTTTACTTGGGACACCTTGTAGGTGGAGGCCAAGTTCAGCCACTCCAACCCAAGATCCAGACTATTCTGGACTGGGTAGCTCCAAAAACCCAGACTCAAGTCAGGGCATTCCTTGGCTTGACTGGGTATTACAGGAGGTTTGTGAAGGGATATGGATCCATTGTGACAGCCCTCACTGAACTCACCTCCAAGAAAATGCCCAGGAAAGTGAACTGGACTGTGGAATGCCAACAGGCCTTTGACACCCTGAAACAAGCAATGTGCTCAGCACCAGTTCTAAAAGCTCCAGATTATTCTAAGCAGTTCATTGTGCAGACTGATGCCTCTGAACATGGGATAGGGGCAGTTTTGTCCCAAACAAATGATGATGGCCTTGACCAGCCTGTTGCTTTCATTAGCAGGAGGTTACTCCCCAGGGAGCAGCGTTGGAGTGCCATTGAGAGGGAGGCCTTTGCTGTGGTTTGGTCCCTGAAGAAGCTGATACCATACCTCTTTGGGACTCACTTCCTAGTTCAAACTGACCACAGACCTCTCAAATGGCTGATGCAAATGAAAGGTGAAAATCCTAAACTGTTGAGGTGGTCCATCTCCCTACAGGGAATGGACTTTATAGTGAAACACAGACCTGGGACTGCCCATGCCAATGCAGATGGCCTTTCCAGGTTCTTCCACTTAGAAAATGAAGACTCTCTTGGGAAAGGTTAGTCTCATCCTCTTTCGTTTGGGGGGGGTTGTGTAAGGAAATGCCTCCTTGGCATGGTTGCCCCCTGACTTTTTGCCTTTGCTGATGCTATGTTTACAATTGAAAGTGTGCTGAGGCCTGCTAACCAGGCCCCAGCACCAGTGTTCTTTCCCTAACCTGTACTTTTGTATCCACAATTGGCAGACCCTGGCATCCAGATAAGTCCCTTGTAACTGGTACTTCTAGTACCAAGGGCCCTGATGCCAAGGAAGGTCTCTAAGGGCTGCAGCATGTCTTATGCCACCCTGGAGACCTCTCACTCAGCACAGACACACTGCTTGCCAGCTTGTGGGTGCTAGTGAGAACAAAATGAGTAAGTCGACATGGCACTCCCCTCAGGGTGCCATGCCAGCCTCTCACTGCCTATGCAGTATAGGTAAGACACCCCTCTAGCAGGCCTTACAGCCCTAAGGCAGGGTGCACTATACCATAGGTGAGGGTATCAGTGCATGAGCATGGTACCCCTACAGTGTCTAAACAAAACCTTAGACATTGTAAGTGCAGGGTAGCCATAAGAGTATATGGTCTGGGAGCCTGTCAAACACGAACTCCACAGCACCATAATGGCTACACTGAAAACTGGGAAGTTTGGTATCAAACTTCTCAGCACAATAAATGCACACTGATGCCAGTGTACATTTTATTGTAAAATACACCCCAGAGGGCACCTTAGAGGTGCCCCCTGAAACTTAACCGACTATCTGTGTAGGCTGACTAGTTTTAGCAGCCTGCCACAAACCGAGACATGTTGCTGGCCCCATGGGGAGAGTGCCTTTGTCACTCTGAGGCCAGTAACAAAGCCTGCACTGGGTGGAGATGCTAACACCTCCCCCAGGCAGGAATTGTCACACCTGGCGGTGAGCCTCAAAGGCTCACCTCCTTTGTGCCAACCCAGCAGGACACTCCAGCTAGTGGAGTTGCCCGCCCCCTCCGGCCAGGCCCCACTTTTGGCGGCAAGGCCGGAGAAAATAATGAGAAAAACAAGGAGGAGTCACTGGCCAGTCAGGACAGCCCCTAAGGTGTCCTGAGCTGAAGTGACTCTAACTTTTAGAAATCCTCCATCTTGCAGATGGAGGATTCCCCCAATAGGGTTAGGATTGTGACCCCCTCCCCTTGGGAGGAGGCACAAAGAGGGTGTACCCACCCTCAGGGCTAGTAGCCATTGGCTACTCACCCCCCAGACCTAAACACGCCCTTAAATTTAGTATTTAAGGGCTACCCTGAACCATAGAAAATTAGATTCCTGCAACTACAAGAAGAAGGACTGCCCAGCTGAAAACCCCTGCAGCGGAAGACCAGAAGACGACAACTGCCTTGGCTCCAGAAACTCACCGGCCTGTCTCCTGCCTTCCAAAGATCCTGCTCCAGCGACGCCTTCCAAAGGGACCAGCGACCTCGACATCCTCTGAGGACTGCCCCTGCTTCGAAAAGACAAGAAACTCCCGAGGACAGCGGACCTGCTCCAAGAAAAGCTGCAACTTTGTTTCCAGCAGCGTTAAAGAACCCTGCAAGCTCCCCGCAAGAAGCGTGAGACTTGCAACACTGCACCCGGCGACCCCGACTCGGCTGGTGGCGATCCAACACCTCAGGAGGGACCCCAGGACTACTCTGATACTGTGAGTACCAAAACCTGTCCCCCCTGAGCCCCCACAGCGCCGCCTGCAGAGGGAATCCCGAGGCTTCCCCTGACCGCGACTCTTTGAACCTAAAGTCCCGACGCCTGGGAGAGACCCTGCACCCGCAGCCCCCAGGACCTGAAGGACCGGACTTTCACTGGAGGAGTGACCCCCAGGAGTCCCTCTCCCTCGCCCAAGTGGAGGTTTCCCCGAGGAATCCCCCCCTTGCCTGCCTGCAGCGCTGAAGAGATCCCGAGATCTCTCATAGACTAACATTGCAAACCCGACGCCTGTTTCTACACTGCACCCGGCCGCCCCCGCGCTGCTGAGGGTGAAATTTCTGTGTGGACTTGTGTCCCCCCCGGTGCCCTACAAAACCCCCCTGGTCTGCCCTCCGAAGACGCGGGTACTTACCTGCAAGCAGACCGGAACCGGGGCACCCCCTTCTCTCCATTCTAGCCTATGTGTTCTGGGCACCACTTTGAACTCTGCACCTGACCGGCCCTGAGCTGCTGGTGTGGTGACTTTGGGGTTGCTCTGAACCCCCAACGGTGGGCTACCTTGGACCAAGAACTAAGCCCTGTAAGTGTCTTACTTACCTGGTTAACCTAACAAAAACTTACCTCCCCTAGGAACTGTGAAAATTGCACTGTGTCCACTTTTAAAACAGCTATTTGTGAATAACTTGAAAAGTATACATGCAATTTTGATGATTTGAAGTTCCTAAAGTACTTACCTGCAATACCTTTCGAATGAGATATTACATGTAGAATTTGAACCTGTGGTTCTTAAAATAAACTAAGAAAAGATATTTTTCTATATAAAAACCTATTGGCTGGATTTGTCTCTGAGTGTGTGTACCTCATTTATTGTCTATGTGTATGTACAACAAATGCTTAACACTACTCCTTGGATAAGCCTACTGCTCGACCACACTACCACAAAATAGAGCATTGGTATTATCTCTTTTTGCCACTATCTTACCTCTAAGGGGAACCCTTGGACTCTGTGCATGCTATTCCTTACTTTGAAATAGCACATACAGAGCCAACTTCCTACATTGGTGGATCAGCGGTGGGGTACAAGACTTTGCATTTGCTGGACTACTCGGCCAATACCTGATCACACGACAAATTCCAAAATTGTCATTAGAAATTCATTTTTGCAATTTGAAATTTTTCTAAATTCTTAAAAGTCCTGCTAGGGCCTTGTGTGTTAAGTCCCTGTTTTAGCATTGTCTTTTAGAGTTTAAAAAGTTTGTTAAAAGTTTGAAATTAGATTCTAGAAACAGTGTTAGATTCTTTAAAAAGTCTTCCAACTTTTAGCAAAATAATGTCTGATACAGAGATGAATGTGGTGGAACTCGACACCACACCTTACCTCCATCTTAAGATGAGGGAGCTAAGGTCTCTCTGTAATATAAAGAAAATAACCATTGGCTCCAGACCTACCAAAATTCAGCTCCAGGAGCTGTTGGCAGAGTTTGAAAAAGCCAACCCCTCTGATGATGACATCACAGAGGAAGAAATTAGTGACTTGGAGGCCAATGTCCCTCCTCCAGTCCTAAATAGGGAGAACAGGACCCCTCAAGTCCTGTCTCCAACTGTGTTAGTCAGAAATAGTGAGTCCCTCACAGGAGGGTCCCACATTTCTGAAATCACTGAGGATGCTCTCAGTGAAGATGACCTCCTGTTAGCCAGGATGGCCAAAAGATTGGCTTTAGAGAGACAGCTCCTAGCCATAGAAAGGGAAAGACAAGAGATGGGCCTAGGACCCATCAATGGTGGCAGCAATATAAATAGGGTCAGAGATTCTCCTGACATGTTAAAAATCCCCAAAGGGATTGTGACAAAATTTGAAGATGGTGATGACATCACCAAGTGGTTCACAGCTTTTGAGAGGGCTTGTGTAACCAGAAAAGTGAACAGATCTCACTGGGGTGCTCTCCTTTGGGAAATGTTCACTGGAAAGTGTAGGGATAGACTCCTCACACTCTCTGGAAAAGATGCAGAATCTTATGACCTCATGAAGGGTACCCTGATTGAGGGCTTTGGATTCTCCACTGAGGAGTACAGGATTAGGTTCAGGGGGGCTCAAAAATCCTCGAGCCAGACCTGGGTTGACTTTGTTGACTACTCAGTGAAAACACTAGATGGTTGGATTCAAGGCAGTGGTGTAAGTAATTATGATGGGCTGTACAATTTATTTGTGAAAGAACACCTGTTAAGTAATTGTTTCAATGATAAACTGCATCAGCATCTGGTAGACCTAGGACCAATTTCTCCCCAAGAATTGGGAAAGAAGGCGGACCATTGGGTCAAGACAAGGGTGTCCAAGACTTCAACAGGGGGTGACCAAAAGAAAGGGGTCACAAAGACTCCCCAGGGGAAGGGTGATGAGACAACCAAAACTAAAAATAGTAAAGAATCTTCTACAGGCCCCCAAAAACCTGCACAGGAGGGTGGGCCCAGAGCCTCTTCACAAAACAATGGGTACAAGGGTAAAAACTTTGATCCCAAAAAGGCCTGGTGTCATAGCTGTAAACAGCATGGACACCAAACTGGAGACAAGGCCTGTCCCAAGAAAGGTTCCACTCCAAACTCCCATCCAGGTAACACTGGTATGGCTAGTCTCCAAGTGGGATCAACAGTGTGCCCAGAGCAAATCAGGGTCCACACTGAAGCTACTCTAGTTTCTGAGGGTGGGGTGGATTTAGCCACACTAGCTGTCTGGCCGCCTAACATGCAAAAATACAGACAGCAACTCTTAATTAATGGGACTAGAATAGAGGGCCTGAGGGATACAGGTGCCAGTGTCACCATGGTGACAGAGAAACTGGTTTCCCCTGGCCAATACCTGACTGGAAAAACTTACACAGTCACCAACGCTGACAATCAGAAAAAAGTACATCCCATGGCAATGGTTACTTTAGAATGGGGAGGGGTCAATGGCCTGAAACAGGTGGTGGTCTCCTCAAATATCCCAGTGGACTGTCTGCTTGGAAATGACCTGGAGTCCTCAGCATGGGCTGAGGTAGAACTAAAAACCCATGCAGCAATGCTGGGTATCCCTGAACTGGTGTGTGTGAAAACAAGAGCACAGTGCAAGGCACAGGGTGAACAAGTAGAGCTGGAGTCTGGAAGAATGGCCCAGCCTACCAAGAGGAAAGGAAAGTCAGTTGGGAAACCAACTGCAACACAGCAAAAGAAAGGGAACCTCTCTTCTCAGGAAGAAGTTCTGCCCTCTGAGGGAACTGAGCCTTTGGAGCTTGAACCTTACCAGGTTGAGCTCTTAGGCCCAGGGGGACCCTCAAGGGAGGAGCTGTGTAAGGGACAAGAAACCTGTCCCTCTCTTGAAGGCCTTAGGCAGCAAGCTGCTGAAGAGTCCAAAGGCAAGAAAAATGGAACGCATAGGGTCTATTGGGAAGATGGACTCCTGTACACTGAGGCCAGAGACCCCAAACCTGGTGCCACTAGGAGAGTGGTAGTGCCTCAGCTGTTCAGAGAGTTCATCCTAACATTGGCCCATGACATTCCCCTTGCTGGACATTTGGGACAAACCAAGACGTGGGAGAGGTTAGTCAACCACTTCTACTGGCCCAATATGTCCAACATGGTTAAGGAGTTTTGCCTCTCCTGCCCCACCTGTCAAGCCAGTGGTAAGACAGGTGGGCATCCAAAGGCCCCCCTCATTCCACTTCCAGTGGTGGGGGTTCCCTTTGAAAGAGTGGGTGTGGACACAGTTGGTCCACTAGAACCTCCCACAGCCTCAGGAAATATGTATATCCTGGTAGTAGTGGATCATGCTACCAGGTATCCTGAAGCTATTCCCCTTAGGTCGACTACTGCCCCTGCAGTAGCCAAGGCCCTCATTGGTATCTTTACCAGAGTGGGTTTCCCTAAGGAGGTGGTGTCTGACAGAGGTACCAACTTCATGTCAGCATACCTAAAGCACATGTGGAATGAGTGTGGAGTGACTTATAAATTCACTACACCATACCATCCACAAACTAATGGCTTGGTGGAGAGATTCAACAAGACATTAAAAGGCATGATCATGGGGCTCCCAGAAAAGCTCAAAAGGAGATGGGATGTCCTCTTGCCATGTCTGCTTTTCGCTTACAGAGAGGTGCCACAGAAGGGAGTAGGATTCTCACCCTTTGAACTTCTGTTTGGTCATCCTGTAAGGGGACCACTTGCTCTTGTTAAAGAAGGCTGGGAGAGACCTCTCCATGAGCCAAAACAAGACATAGTGGACTATGTACTTGGCCTTCGCTCTAGAATGGCAGAGTACATGGAAAAGGCAACCAAAAACCTTGAGGCCAGCCAACAGCTCCAGAAGTTTTGGTATGACCAAAAGGCTGCACTGGTTGAGTTCCAACCAGGGCAGAAAGTCTGGGTTCTGGAGCCTGTGGCTCCCAGGGCACTCCAGGACAAATGGAGTGGCCCTTACCCAGTACTAGAAAGGAAGAGTCAGGTCACCTACTTGGTGGACCTGGGCACAAGCAGGAGCCCCAAGAGGGTGATCCATGTGAACCGCCTTAAGCTCTTCCATGACAGGGCTGATGTGAATCTGTTGATGGTAACAGATGAGGATCAGGAGGCAGAGAGTGAACCTCTCCCTGATCTTCTGTCATCAGACCCAAAAGATGGCACAGTAGATGGAGTGATCTACTCAGACACCCTCTCTGGCCAACAGCAAGCCGATTGTAGGAGAGTCCTACAACAGTTTCCTGAACTCTTCTCCTTAACCCCTGGTCAGACACACCTGTGTACCCATGATGTGGACACAGGAGACAGCATGCCTGTCAAAAACAAAATCTTTAGACAGTCTGACCATGTTAAGGAAAGCATCAAGGTGGAAGTCCACAAGATGCTGGAATTGGGAGTAATTGAGCGCTCTGACAGCCCCTGGGCTAGCCCAGTGGTCTTAGTCCCCAAACCTCACACCAAAGATGGAAAGAAAGAGATGAGGTTTTGTGTGGACTACAGAGGGCTCAATTCTGTCACCAAGACAGATGCTCATCCAATTCCAAGAGCTGATGAGCTCATAGACAAATTAGGTGCTGCCAAATTCTTAAGTACCTTTGACTTGACAGCAGGGTACTGGCAAATAAAAATGGCACCTGGAGCAAAAGAGAAAACAGCATTCTCCACACCTGATGGGCATTACCAGTTTACTGTTATGCCCTTTGGTTTAAAGAATGCCCCTGCCACCTTCCAAAGGTTGGTGAATCAAGTCCTTGCTGGCTTGGAGTCCTTTAGCACAGCTTATCTTGATGATATTGCTGTCTTTAGCTCCACCTGGCAGGATCACCTGGTCCACCTGAAGAAGGTTTTGAAGGCCCTGCAATCTGCAGGCCTCTCTATCAAGGCATCCAAATGCCAGATAGGGCAGGGAACTGTGGTTTACTTGGGACACCTTGTAGGTGGAGGCCAAGTTCAGCCACTCCAACCCAAGATCCAGACTATTCTGGACTGGGTAGCTCCAAAAACCCAGACTCAAGTCAGGGCATTCCTTGGCTTGACTGGGTATTACAGGAGGTTTGTGAAGGGATATGGATCCATTGTGACAGCCCTCACTGAACTCACCTCCAAGAAAATGCCCAGGAAAGTGAACTGGACTGTGGAATGCCAACAGGCCTTTGACACCCTGAAACAAGCAATGTGCTCAGCACCAGTTCTAAAAGCTCCAGATTATTCTAAGCAGTTCATTGTGCAGACTGATGCCTCTGAACATGGGATAGGGGCAGTTTTGTCCCAAACAAATGATGATGGCCTTGACCAGCCTGTTGCTTTCATTAGCAGGAGGTTACTCCCCAGGGAGCAGCGTTGGAGTGCCATTGAGAGGGAGGCCTTTGCTGTGGTTTGGTCCCTGAAGAAGCTGAGACCATACCTCTTTGGGACTCACTTCCTAGTTCAAACTGACCACAGACCTCTCAAATGGCTGATGCAAATGAAAGGTGAAAATCCTAAACTGTTGAGGTGGTCCATCTCCCTACAGGGAATGGACTTTATAGTGGAACACAGACCTGGGACTGCCCATGCCAATGCAGATGGCCTTTCCAGGTTCTTCCACTTAGAAAATGAAGACTCTCTTGGGAAAGGTTAGTCTCATCCTCTTTCGTTTGGGGGGGGGTTGTGTAAGGAAATGCCTCCTTGGCATGGTTGCCCCCTGACTTTTTGCCTTTGCTGATGCTATGTTTACAATTGAAAGTGTGCTGAGGCCTGCTAACCAGGCCCCAGCACCAGTGTTCTTTCCCTAACCTGTACTTTTGTATCCACAATTGGCAGACCCTGGCATCCAGATAAGTCCCTTGTAACTGGTACTTCTAGTACCAAGGGCCCTGATGCCAAGGAAGGTCTCTAAGGGCTGCAGCATGTCTTATGCCACCCTGGAGACCTCTCACTCAGCACAGACACACTGCTTGCCAGCTTGTGGGTGCTAGTGAGAACAAAATGAGTAAGTCGACATGGCACTCCCCTCAGGGTGCCATGCCAGCCTCTCACTGCCTATGCAGTATAGGTAAGACACCCCTCTAGCAGGCCTTACAGCCCTAAGGCAGGGTGCACTATACCATAGGTGAGGGTATCAGTGCATGAGCATGGTACCCCTACAGTGTCTAAACAAAACCTTAGACATTGTAAGTGCAGGGTAGCCATAAGAGTATATGGTCTGGGAGCCTGTCAAACACGAACTCCACAGCACCATAATGGCTACATTGAAAACTGGGAAGTTTGGTATCAAACTTCTCAGCACAATAAATGCACACTGATGCCAGTGTACATTTTATTGTAAAATACACCCCAGAGGGCACCTTAGAGGTGCCCCCTGAAACTTAACCGACTATCTGTGTAGGCTGACTAGTTTTAGCAGCCTGCCACAAACCGAGACATGTTGCTGGCCCCATGGGGAGAGTGCCTTTGTCACTCTGAGGCCAGTAACAAAGCCTGCACTGGGTGGAGATGCTAACACCTCCCCCAGGCAGGAATTGTCACACCTGGCGGTGAGCCTCAAAGGCTCACCTCCTTTGTGCCAACCCAGCAGGACACTCCAGCTAGTGGAGTTGCCCGCCCCCTCCGGCCAGGCCCCACTTTTGGCGGCAAGGCCGGAGAAAATAATGAGAAAAACAAGGAGGAGTCACTGGCCAGTCAGGACAGCCCCTAAGGTGTCCTGAGCTGAAGTGACTCTAACTTTTAGAAATCCTCCATCTTGCAGATGGAGGATTCCCCCAATAGGGTTAGGATTGTGACCCCCTCCCCTTGGGAGGAGGCACAAAGAGGGTGTACCCACCCTCAGGGCTAGTAGCCATTGGCTACTCACCCCCCAGACCTAAACACGCCCTTAAATTTAGTATTTAAGGGCTACCCTGAACCATAGAAAATTAGATTCCTGCAACTACAAGAAGAAGGACTGCCCAGCTGAAAACCCCTGCAGCGGAAGACCAGAAGACGACAACTGCCTTGGCTCCAGAAACTCACCGGCCTGTCTCCTGCCTTCCAAAGATCCTGCTCCAGCGACGCCTTCCAAAGGGACCAGCGACCTCGACATCCTCTGAGGACTGCCCCTGCTTCGAAAAGACAAGAAACTCCCGAGGACAGCGGACCTGCTCCAAGAAAAGCTGCAACTTTGTTTCCAGCAGCGTTAAAGAACCCTGCAAGCTCCCCGCAAGAAGCGTGAGACTTGCAACACTGCACCCGGCGACCCCGACTCGGCTGGTGGCGATCCAACACCTCAGGAGGGACCCCAGGACTACTCTGATACTGTGAGTACCAAAACCTGTCCCCCCTGAGCCCCCACAGCGCCGCCTGCAGAGGGAATCCCGAGGCTTCCCCTGACCGCGACTCTTTGAACCTAAAGTCCCGACGCCTGGGAGAGACCCTGCACCCGCAGCCCCCAGGACCTGAAGGACCGGACTTTCACTGGAGGAGTGACCCCCAGGAGTCCCTCTCCCTCGCCCAAGTGGAGGTTTCCCCGAGGAATCCCCCCCTTGCCTGCCTGCAGCGCTGAAGAGATCCCGAGATCTCTCATAGACTAACATTGCAAACCCGACGCCTGTTTCTACACTGCACCCGGCCGCCCCCGCGCTGCTGAGGGTGAAATTTCTGTGTGGACTTGTGTCCCCCCCGGTGCCCTACAAAACCCCCCTGGTCTGCCCTCCGAAGACGCGGGTACTTACCTGCAAGCAGACCGGAACCGGGGCACCCCCTTCTCTCCATTCTAGCCTATGTGTTCTGGGCACCACTTTGAACTCTGCACCTGACCGTCCCTGAGCTGCTGGTGTGGTGACTTTGGGGTTGCTCTGAACCCCCAACGGTGGGCTACCTTGGACCAAGAACTAAGCCCTGTAAGTGTCTTACTTACCTGGTTAACCTAACAAAAACTTACCTCCCCTAGGAACTGTGAAAATTGCACTGTGTCCACTTTTAAAACAGCTATTTGTGAATAACTTGAAAAGTATACATGCAATTTTGATGATTTGAAGTTCCTAAAGTACTTACCTGCAATACCTTTCGAATGAGATATTACATGTAGAATTTGAACCTGTGGTTCTTAAAATAAACTAAGAAAAGATATTTTTCTATATAAAAACCTATTGGCTGGATTTGTCTCTGAGTGTGTGTACCTCATTTATTGTCTATGTGTATGTACAACAAATGCTTAACACTACTCCTTGGATAAGCCTACTGCTCGACCACACTACCACAAAATAGAGCATTGGTATTATCTCTTTTTGCCACTATCTTACCTCTAAGGGGAACCCTTGGACTCTGTGCATGCTATTCCTTACTTTGAAATAGCACATACAGAGCCAACTTCCTACAACTGTGTATTGTGTTTTCTTATGATATTGTGCATATGACACTAAGTGGTACTGTAGGAGCTTCACTCGTCTCCTAGTTCAGCCTAAGCTGCTCTGCTAAGCTACCATTATCTATCAGCCTATGCTGCTAGACACCCTCTACACTAATAAGGGATAACTGGGCCTGGTGCAAGGTGCAAGTACCCCTTGGTACTCACTACAAGCCAGTCCAGCCTCCTACAGTTAGGCAGATAAGATGTCAGCTTCAGAAAACCAAATGAAGGATTCGGATGAGAGCATTGGAATGCTAAGGCATGAAGCCCTGGCACTCAGGCTGTGGAGATTAACAGAGGCAAGAAGGGTCTTCTCATCTCTAAAACACCAATCATCTCCAGGGTCAGCTCTCAACTCGTTTAAGGAACAGATGCTATAAAAATTCAGGAAAACACTAATTGCAACATTTCTGCCTTTTTCCACTCTTGTGAACCAATAATTTTCCTCCAAGCTCTTGGAGAAGGTAAACTCCCTTATTTCTTATACTCTGACAATGGTGCAAACAGGACTACATCCTTGAATTATTACACTGGACAGAATCTCTGGTACAGAATGAGTCGCACTTCCTAGCATCTTCCTCTTCTCCCAGTGAGAACCCCACTACCAGTCGTCGAATAGTCTAATACATAGCAAATGCCTATTCACTAGCCAATGGAAGGATTCTAGAAAAATGCAGCATCTTCAGTGGGATGAAAGAGAAAAACATCTTGTGCAAAACAACCGCGAAAATATGTGAACAGGCCTCTTTTGCACTAAACATGTAAAATCGACATTCAAAATAGCAATAATGTTAGGCTAACTTAATTCTTTTAAGCATTTTAGCTAGTGTGTTACTTATCATGGTTAGGCACAGTTACCTACTACAACTTATATGCTAAATGTGCGCATGTTATTTAACGTTTTAAATTGCACTTTGTTAATGAAATGCTTTTAATTTGGGATTGAATATAGACAGACTATCAATTCTCTTCTCTGATGGATTGAATAGCCATCACATTAAACACAAATGAATCTCCAAGGAACACTTCATCTTTCAGCTGAGTCATCCCTTTTACCCTTTAGGTTTTAAAACTCCTTAAACTCTTTGCAAGCCTTACTCTTTCTTTCTTCAATTTCTATTTCTTTCTCCTTTGCTTCCTTCCTGCTTTCTTTTTCTTCCTTGCTAGGAAATATCTAAATCATTTATATAAAGCAAATAAGCAAATCAAGCAAATGTCAATAACCAAAGTAGATTTTTATTTAGCACCTAAAAACCTATTAACAATGTTTTCAAGCCAGCTACCTATGGCAGAAACTCCTTCACCTACGGTTCCTAAAACACTAGTTGTTTCTAAGTCCTCTAATGTAGCCATAGGAATGTCATCACATTATATAACACTTAGTGAACAAACATTCTAGTGGCTCAAAGCTACTGCATGGGCAATAACAGTACAGGTTTCCAACAATCACAGAAAAAGGTACAGAATAAATTGCAGCAGTTCCTTTGGCAACTATTTGTTCTTGGTGTATGGGCTAAAACAATCTGAAATATACTATCGAGCTGGGCAGACATGAGGAATTAGGGTGCAAAGGAATAGACATCTACAGCAGGAAAGAGAGGTTATTTTACCTCTGATTGGTACACTTGACTGCTAAGCTCTCATCTTATGCACATGCCCCTTTCTAGGGTTGAGAATTGGAATTGTTCAAAGTTGTGGAAGCCTGAAATGGAATATTACTGCTAATTTCCAAGACTAATACAATTACATTGTGTCAAGCCTTGAAAGCTACATTTGGTCCTAGCTGGACAAGCCACTGAAAGCTCTAGCCAGATTCGAGCCTGAAGTCAGATTGTCCTATTGTATCCTTGAGCCTATAATGAACAGAGCTTTCATGTGGCTACTACATAACACCCTCGTTCTACCCTCATGCAGAAAGAGTAAAAAACAAAGCATTAACATTTGAGGTAAAAAGGAGAGACAAATAGATACCAATTTAGTGGCTGGTTGTGCAAAGTGAAACCAGAAAACCGGAATGCATTGCTTCTTGCCTGCTTCACCAAACTGTGTGATCTTAAGCAAATATTTTACTCTCCCAATCCTCCTTTTTCTTCATCATCGCATATAAAAGCTCTTTCAAATACATGTATTTAGAATCCCAGCTTTGCAAAAAAGTATTGTGTTTGATTTAATAGCTACAATGTTGCTCTTTCTAGAAGAAGCTGGGGTGCCTACAGGGTTCACACGACAACTGTCGTGCCTCATAGTTCACTAATGGCACTGTCATTAGCATGGGGGAATGGGCAGAAATGGTTCTAAGTTCATGTTTATTAACTGTCACTTTTATGAAGTACTTTTCAGTACAGTCCTATAATATGACGTGTTAATGTCAAAGCTTTCACATGTTAAAGAAATACACGTTTTTGAATTTTGAAGAGACTTTTTCATATTTTATGTGATGTTTGTTGCATGAGTTACATGGCGAACAGTTTTAGTGCTCTGCTGATGCACAGGCTATAAGAGGCAAGCCAGACCTTGGCCCGGCGCTGGCTTGGCTCTCCATGTTAATTTTTGGTCACCCATCTCTAATTTGGAGAATTGTGTCTAATTTTACCTCAAGACCAGAGACTTACTATTATGCATCAATTTCTTGTAGCTTAATTTCCAGTGCAGCTCAAATTTAAGGAGCGAAGTAAAAAAAAATACACTTTTTTATACCAAAGTCCAGGAAAAATAAGTGGTCTTCAGGGATCATAAGGCTGACCTCCTTTAAATTACAGGGATTCAACAAGCTATAGGAGGCCTTTCCTTCAACTGCCCAGCTAACCAGTGGCAACTGGACCTGGACTGGGACCTCCTGATGGCCTCTGAATGACACCCTGTGTGCCGCTAAGTGCCCTCCTGTGATGAATGGAGACTTAAAGGGCTAAGGGCCTGATTTAGAGTTTGGCAGACAGGTTACTCCATCATGACAGTGGCAGATATCCCATCTGCTGAAATATAAAACCCATAGGAAATAATGGGATTTATATTTCGGTGGACGGCATATCTGTCACTATTGTAATGGAGTAACCTGTCTGCCGAAATCTAAATCAATCCTTAAGTCAGAAGGTGTAATCTTTGGCCCGGGCAAACGTAGTTGGTGCATCCAACCCAATTTTCATTGTGGCCAGTCTTAAATTGCACCCAGGTCCTGATCTACAGTGACCATTGACTATTCTTGGCACTATTCCTACTGAAAGCTTTACAAAAATCATATCTCTGATTCCACTTATTGTATATTTGTCATTTTAAACTGTATTTATTAAATTAAACTCTATTCCTCATTTGGTTTGGGATATTTAATGTTTTGTAGTTTGACTTTATTACTGTTTTGGTACTGCATAAATACTTAACACATTGTCCTAAGTTAAGTCTGTCTGTGCCATGCCTTAGCCACCAGGGTGTTGAGCTCAGGTTAATTTAGTAACTTTAATGGTTCACCCTGACAATGGTTGTACTTGTTCATTGAGTTGGGTAGTTACCTACCAATTAGTCCATTATAAATAGACTAACATTTTCGAGTCCCTCTTCCTTCTTGCTGCTTTTGGCAGTCAGTAATGTGTAATTAGTCAATAGTTTACATGGCATCAGGTTCTTAATGTACTCACTTGCTCCTGCATTCGGCTCTTCTGTGTCGTTATTGAGCAGCTTTTCCCCAGGACGATAATACTGTTTCTGAGTTTAGTTCCTGCTGGGGCTGCTTTACATGCATGTATGTACCTCAAAGCTCTATTCCTTACACAATGTTTCTGACTCGCCACTCTTGTTAAATTTGACTTGGTATTGGAGGCTTTCTTTTCTTAGTGCTGACAGGCAACACTCATACTTTGTTTTACAAAACAAGCCCTGCTTCCTTGGATATTTTGAAAAGGTTTTTTTCACAATATATTCAATCTGTGCAAGATACCGCATTTAAAATATGAAATAACCATTTCATTTATGTACAGGGGAGTCCTTGGAGCAGGTTATTGATGTCAGTGAGGAGGCATTCAAGGGTTATTTTGGACATTTTATTGAATCCTCAGTTAAATCTGTGGTTAATATCTCTACAAGTGCAATAGTACAGGATATTGGCAATGGTCTAAAAAGTATATCATTGTGCAGATTCAACCTGCCGATAGCAGAGGCAATACTATGCCATATTCTAAAACTAAGAAATATTCTGGTTACTCTCATGTAGAGAACTTTCCATCCAACCAGTTTTAACAGAGTGTAACATGCCTATTATTAAACATTTAATTGTGTCCTTTGATTTGTCAGGCATGTCTGACAGGACAAATTCCAACATTGTTGATATTCGGAATGAGTGTTTCACTCTATGTTGATTCGGGCTGTACATCAGACAAAATACTCTGTTGTAATGAGGTAGACTTAACAAAGACAAAAATATCTTATTTTGCTTTGCATCACATACAATTGGACAAAAATTACAATGTTATTCAATATTCACCTGATTCTTATTTGGTGGTCCAAGATAGCCCAGATCTCAATTGGATTGGTCCCAATAAATATAAATCGAGGAAAGCTTAACAGTTTCAAGTGCAAACACTTTTTCCTCACTCAAAATGAGATTTGCAATGTAGCAGGTGATCCTCTTTTTAAGCCTTACCTAATTTCCAATGCTCGCTCTACATGCTGGTGCACAGTTCCTCATATGTGGGTTTCATGCAGGGAGGAATAGGAGCTCTAATGTGTAAATATGTAAGAAATCAATTACAATCAAATTACCTTGGTCCTTCATTGAAGAATAAGTGCTAATGACCTCCGCTATAGATTCTAAAATTCTGTGCTTTTTTAAACAAGTGCAGAAAAAATATGAAGAAATGTAAAGCACAGTTAGGTCAACCTGTCAGGGCAAGTTGGTTAGTGTATGGTTCCAGTCACAATGATTTTTCAGATGGCTGAACAAGCCAAATAGAAGAATTTGACCTTTGATCCTTCAGGACTATCCAACTGGATCAAACACGTAATTTGCTTTCTTGGCAATGCCAATTCTAGAATCTCCTTAGAATTGCCCAAAGACCTATTCAGAAGGTTCCTAAACTGACTGTTCTGTTTTTCTCCTAAGTGAATCCTTCCGTGAAAGGGTTCTTTGGTCAACACAGCTTCATAAAAGAGATATGAAAATATGATAACAACTTCAATTCCATTGATAAAGCTTGATTGTTTCATAATAAAGTCTTTGGGCACTGTGTTTTTTCCAGGATGGGTACAAAAATGTGGGGTTCTATTTCAGTGGACCTTTTTAGGTGGAGAAAAGGCCCTTTTGTGTTACAATTGGATGCTTTCTTTCATTCTTGGAATCAGGGGATTCCATATCTCTTTCCCACATTTATCATAATCTCCTTACGTCTGTCCAAAGTCAAGTGAGAAATTAGATTTTTAATAATAGTGACTCCATTTTGACCATCCTAATTCTGTTTTACAGAACTATACAAACGTCAGTGCATGTTCCGATCCTTTTTCCAGGTTCAAAAACTTACTTCTCAGCCAGTCAAGTAAACTCCACCAAATGGTTACTTCGGGCAGCCTCCAGCTGATGTCCATGCCCTGGAGGGTGTCAGGCCACATTAGATTGTCCCAAGCCTTTCACCAGAGACTTTTGGACCAATTAGGATTCAATGGGCAGCAAATATAACCAAGCTTACAAGTCTGTAAATCAGCATGGTCCTTTTGGATTTTCTGGTGTCTGTAATCAAACTCCTATCTTTTTTTTGTCCGAAATCACATTTATAGGAAATTATTTCTGTCATTTAACATCTTCCCCTAAGGCTTATCTGATGTTCAATACTCATAGGTTACTCATGTCTCTAAACCAGAATTACACAGGTAAACAAGTTGATAAACAAGTTATTTAACATCCACTAATCTCAAGACTGTTTTTTGAGATAAGGACGAGTATTAAACTGTCAGCTAAAAATGTACAGTACCTTGTCATTTTGAAGTTCAATTTGTATAATTCATGGCCTGATAATTATTCTTTATCTTTAAAAGTTTTATTGGCTAGGCGTACAATGGTATTGTGTCTGGTGTTATTAAACCAACATTGTGAATTGTGTCTGGTGTAATTAAACAGGTGTGGAGCCCTTTTCTTCCATTTCTAAGAGCATTAAGACTGTCTGTGCAGTATCCTGTTTTTACTGATCATCCTAAACTTTGTGTTGCACATTGCTTCATAGAACATCTTCAGCTCAGCTAATTTCACAAAAACCTACTCTCCTGTTTCTTCTGCCACTTTGTCAAAATGAGTTAAATAAGTCATGTCTCAAAACAATTAACATTTCCGATTTTGGATCTTATGGATCATACACCTAATAAAACTATAGCCCTCATTTTTACCCTGGTGGTATAACCGCCAACAGGCTGGTGGTATGCACCGCCACATTATGAGTGTGGTGGGTTGGCTGCAGCCAACCCGCCACACCACCACTCATATCATACCGCCATGGCGGAGATGTGCATTTTCGACCGTGTGGTCCACACATGACTGCCAGCGGTATAATGAGCCGGCCTACCGCCATGGTTTTTGCGGCGGTGCCCCAGCCATGAAAACCATGGAAGTAGGGCTACCGGTGACAGGGAAGGCTCCTCCCCCAGAATTCACCTGGCACCCACCCCTCTAGAATCACAGCACCCCTCCAATCCCCGACCCCCCACCTCACCCCCCTCCCTGCAATCATGTATTCACACACCACACGCACCACAAATGCACCACCACTTCCATACACACATTCACATAAACTCACCCATACCACATTCACTCACACATGCTCACATGCATACACACTGACATGCAGACACGCACTCACTGTAACATTCATACCCGCATTTACACACATGCATACCACCATGCATACACCACAACACTCACAGACGCATACACAGATGCATACACACATTCATACACACACGCAGACACCACACACCCACATACTCACACACAACAACCCGACCCTCCCACCCCCTCCCCTGATGGACGCCCAACTTACCTTGTCCGTCGCAGAGGTCGTCCGGCAGGGAACAGGAAGGGGGGCTTCTACTGGCAGCAGTGTCTCACCAGCAGGACACCACCAGGCCGTCTTTTTGGTCAAAATATGGCTGGCGGCATCCTACTGGCAGGGCGGTGCAGGTGGTAGCACCGCTCAGGTGCCTCATCCGCCAGCATGGCTATTGCTGGATTTCCATCCTAAATGTGGCAGAAATCCGGCAGTATCCATATTATGGCAGGTGGAAGACCGCCAGCACTGGCAGTCTTCTGGCGCCCATGGCTTTGGCGGTCTCGGTTTAAGACCGCCAAAGTCATAATGAGGGCCCATGTTTCTAAAGCCTTTTGGCAGGAGTTAGGATGGAAGCCATTCTAAGAGCTACCAATTGGTCTCAGCTTCAACGTTTAAGGCCTTTTACTATAAACCTGTTTCTCCTGCCTCATTCTCTGTTGTAAGCATGCTTTGAAGAAGCATAATAAGAACCTACTATTCTAACAGAAAATGAGTAATTTCTAGTGTTTAATGTAGGAAAATCCTAATTTTAATAGACATGGAGGAGAGTACAATCCCTCCTCTTTCAGTCTTGTGGTGTTTTCTAATTTCTTAAGTTCTTCCCTCCAATGTAACTGGTTCTTCATTTGTTGTGTTTCTTTCTCTTCCTATTGTCTGAATCCACAATTCATTAGCCTACCTAGTGGTTCCTCAGAAAGAAAGGAGTGGATACTAGTAGCCTTGTGAATCATTGTTTGCTTTCGGTTAATCATGTTTCTGCTCATGCTTCAGCTGGGTTCATGGTAGTCGCTTTATGAAAGAAGACGGAATGGGCAATAGAAGCCATTTTGTAGTGGACTAGTTGGACACATATGGAATGTGCATTTGTATTTCTGTTCAAAGAATTCCTGGCTATTGCTATTTGGAATTCAAAGCATTTGTTTTTTCTTCTGAGTTTAAATTTTGGCTGCTATGGAAAAGAAATGGCAAGAAAGTAATGCCTAGAACATGCTTCTCCATCTTCAATACAAATCCACATTCTAGTGGCCAACATCAGTATATAATGTCCCATTCTGGAGGCCACTCCTGGTGTATTGGACCAAGTGCTGCTGGACACGTTTTAAGTGTTGTTTCTTGTTCTGGAGGGCTCTTCTGAAGTATTATGTCAACTCACGCACAAAAGGTAACAGGAGGAATGCTTGCAACTTGTCTGTAACTGTAACTTCGTACTTGTATAGCACACTACTCACCCATTATGGTCTCAAGGCACTGTACGCATACCGCTGTGGAACCCCTCCTGGCTTTTCCCTGTGAGGTGCCCACTCCTTGGCAGCCTCCAAGGTAAAGCCAGGCATCCCAGCACTGTTGGGGCCGTTGTGGAGATTAAGCAAGCTATTGCCCAGAGTTACAGAGTGGGACCCATGAATTAGATTAGGCACCGATGCGAGAATTATCAGGTCTGAGGAAATTGAGCCTAAGACCTGCCAAGGTGGGAATTGAACCCTGGTCCCGGGCCAGATTTCTGCACCAGGGTCTGCCGCTCTAACCATTGAGCCACACTTCTCCACCAGAGGCAATCACTCGGAGTAGCATTCCAACCCTTGTTCTTTTGCCCACCATGCCACCTTAGTTTAGACCTACCCATATGCAAATCATTATTGTCCATGCTCCAATAGGAACAATCCAGCTTGAACTGCCAGGTTAGCCCCTCCCTGAACTTGAACACATGCAACCTAAAACCAGTTTCACCTTGTGCATACGTTAACGTCAATAAGCATTAAGGGTGAATTGTTGTTACTCTGTGTCAAAGCCTACATATAGGTATTTTGTTGTATGAAATCTCACAGATTGCACTTGCAGGAAGGGATTTTGCTGTTGGTTACCCCCTTTGACAAACTAGTGGTTTACGAATTCCACTGTATGAATTCCTGCTAAAATCTCTTCACAAGGCCTGCCAGGCTTAGCAGTCTGCCAAGATCTTGTAATAAAAAAACATTAAATAATTCATACATATATAATTTTCTAAAGATGATACTATAGCTCTGTGGGCAGTGCTAAACAGGTCTTGTGCTTGTCACTCATTTAATCTACAGTGTGCTGCATCCCACATGGCCACTTCTTCTAAACCTGTGACCATTATGTAACGCTGCTGTCCATGGTGTGCTATTGTTTTACCATTCCAAGATGGCCAACATGTTTGTTTTAAACTTGGCAGCCATGCTAGAACTTTAAAATGACAAATGTCTATGTGCAATAACTCTGCAAGACAGAGACCAACTGCTATGCTTAGTTACTTTATTAATTTGAAATGCCTGCCATGTTTGGATGGTGGCATGTTTTCATTTTTTCTACATATATTCTTTTAACTTGTAATACATATGTTGTTGAGTGTGTGTGTGTGTTGTATTGAGGTTGTATCAGAGGGTGCATGCTAAAATGAGTCAGTGGGTGAATGAATGAATGCATGAGTAAAAGATGAGTGATGGAGTACATCTATGATGATTGAGGTGCAAAACCATCAGTGACACAAAAGGCACATTTATTCATAAGCCACACCAATTGGCATTGTTAGTGCTGCTTTATTTTTTTTAGTATTTCTTAAGAGCAAATTCACTCTAGGGAGCATCTTTGTACAATTATCATGGCTTACTACCTAACCAAAATGAACCAAGAAAGCAAGGTTAATAGAAAATAACATTCTGCAAGGATTTCCTAAGTAGGAAATTAAAACGTATCCAATAAAATTAGATAATTAAGTCATTCCACACACAAGAACACTGCAATAATCTATCTAACTTCTTCCACAGCAATATCACTAATATCTACAGCAACATCTGGCACCATCTGGACCTTGCTGATCTCTTTGCCAAACTAGCCACCAACAACCAAGACAACCACCTGACCTCACCAGAGATGACACTACTTATATCATGCAGACCATCCACTCATGGGCCCCCACAGATCCAGACTCCCACCATATCTTCAACCTGAGAACATTTGCCAATGAGCACCACCCTCTCCCACATCATCAACACCTCCATCATATCTGCCACATTCCGGGGCAAATAGGAACACATAGAAGTCAGCACACGCCTCAGAAAACGATTATCCGACCCAAACCAACTATGCAACTTCCATCCAATATCCCTGCTCTCGTACCCAGCCAAAGTAATGGAAAAGGCCGTCAACAACTCTCAACTCATCTATTGGACAACACCCAATCAGGTTTCTGAATGAAGCACAACACCGAAAAAACACTCATTTCCGCCACTGACAACATAAGGACTTTTCTGTGTTTCATTCTACTTGACCTATCCACTGCCTTCAACACTGTCTCCCACTGCATGCTGATCAGAAGGCTTCTTGACATCTGCATCCAAGGACCTTCACTCCTGTGGATCTGCTCCCTAGCTGTTGTAGCTTTAGGAAAGCCTTAAAATCCTAACTTGTCAACTCCAATGTACCCACTATATGTGGCCAGTAATGGCAAGGTGTGCACCACAGAGTTACTGATGCAATGGACTTTGGTAATCCCAAGAGGCTGGAAATACCACAGGAGCACAGCTTTCCGCCTAGGGGTCTCAGAACAACTATAACACTTCCTGACAAATCGGGAAGGACACACAAGCTTCTTGCAGTTTTTCCCATTTTCTTTTATTTTCCACCCCTGACATTCTGCTAACTTTCAGCAGTTGAAGTGTCTGGTAAAAACACTCCTAACCCATAGTATTCATCTATGGATTTATGATTCTGATGACGCTGGTAATTCCCACTACCAGCACCACAACAATTACCTGGACACTTGTAATTAAGACCCAATTACCCTTATATTTAAATATGTCACTTTCTGTTCCTTTGCTCTTAGAACCTTAAACCTTGTCCAGGTGTATCTGCACTTAGCTAGATATAAGCATAACATAACATATTATAACATAATTTTGCATGGCATATCATATAGTAACTTATCATAACATTACATAGCATTACAATACAACTATGAATGGGTTTTTTGTCCAAGTAATCCACGTAGACTGCTATTGCTCATCTTAGTTGACCTAACCAAGCATATGTGTGCCTATATGTTCTTCGTCATATGTGTGATTCTAAATTGCTTCTGTATCTTCCATCAGAGTGAACCAGACAAGGGAATTAGCATCTGAGTAACTCTCAGTTTCGTACTTGTATGTCAACAAGCCAGAGGACTAATTTGACTAAAATGTTGGTTGGCATCCCAATTAGCTGTTGTGAAGAAAAGGTGGATGAAGGTTGGCTGGGATGACTGTACCCACCAGATTTTAGGGATTACATTTTCCTTTTTGCATTAAAGCTGTAGCGCCTTGTCCTCAATCATACCTCAGAAATAAATATTAGACAATCTGGTTGAGCACAAACTGATGTGCCCCATCACAGGGCACCACTTTAATGGCTGTTGTTGTGAGTAATGACAGATGCACACATAGTTCTGATCTGGATGGATTTGACGAAGGCATTGAGGTTTGAAGTCTGCTAGTTAGCTTCAAATTTCATATATTCACAACACAACAGTATCTGACGACAGAGACTTAGGCCCTCATTATGACATTGGCGGTAAATCCCACTTACCGCCACCCTGACTGCCGCCGCAGTGGATGTCCGTTCACCATATACACACACCAATCCGTCAGTATTCAGCCACACAAACAAATCCACCACACCAAAGGTCAGTGATAAACTGGCGGTATCCAAACCCACACCGTTCCACGAACAGAACTACGCCCACCACATTATGACCCACGAATCACCATGGCGGACATTCAATGGCGATAAACCATTGGCAGTACATACCGCTGGGCTCAAAATGGACACACACTGAACAATTCAAATAACACACACCTGACACCCATACATACAACACACCCACACACCCACACCACTATAAAACAAACACCCACAGTACCCACAACCCTTTACCATTACAAACATTTGCCAGCAGAGAAACATCAAGACAACAGACACAACCAGAGCCACACACTATCTGCACCTATACACCACTCACGCACCCACATCACACACCCCAAAACTTTTACCCAACACACCCTCACCTACACACTTCACACAACACCCATGGCACCACAAAGACAACCCTGCTTCACAGAGGAAGAGCTTAGAGTCATGGTGGAGGAAATTATCAGGGTAGAGCCACAGTTATTTGGAGCACAGGTGCAGCAGATATCGCTATCTTGGCAATAATGCATCCTGAGGGCCTTGCAGGAGTAGCAGGAGGACTGGACTCTGGTAAGTCAAATCTTTACTATTATATCCCCCTTCCTACCTGCATGCCATCACAAGCTCCTACTCCTACCCTCACACCCATCACTCCACCTCCTCACATATACCCCACTATCACAACCCACCCATCCCAAAACCAAGGCCTGCTTGCCACACCAATGCATGGAAATCCATCACAGACCTGCATGGACACCCATCACTAAAGCATGCACATTAGAGAGAATCACATAGCCCACACAATCACGACTCACACAAGGCAAAGCTGACAGGGCAATCACAACCATACAAGGAAACACACCCATGCGCAAGATGGCACACGCAGATACAATAACACTGCATTTACATCCCCACAGGATCCCCACTCAACGTCACCAGAGAGAAGGTGCCACCAACATCCAGTCCCCCCCCAGAAGAGGCACACAGTGATGACAGCAGCTCTGCACGCCTGGATCACGATGACCAACCTGGCCCATCAGGGACCTCTGGACAGTCGGTTCCCCTGCCACAGTCCCATACCACCTCAGAGCCTTCCCCCTCAGGAAACACCAGCACAGCACCCACCCAGCGGGCCCATACCTCTGTCCCCAGGACACGTCAATCAGCAGTGTGTCCACCACTACAGGGACCCCATGCAACCCCACAAACACAGTACGATCAGGGACCTGGGGTCAGTGGCAGTGGGCACATGGCTCAGGGGACAGAGGTACAGGACAACAGGGAAGCTGGGAAGACTACTGTGCGATAGGGGGAGGACAGGCCCAGGGAACCCACTCTCCATGAGGCACATGCAGGGATCCTGGGAGCATACCAACATTCCCAGGAGACCTTGGGCCAGATACTGTACAAGTTGCAGGAGACCCAGGGGATGCAGGAGGGACAGTACTTGGGGATCGGGGAGGACCTCAAACACATCCATACCATCCTGGTCCCCATTGCAGGGGTGCTGGCTGACATGGCCAACACCATTAGGGAGGCAGTGGCAACCAACAGGCCCCTGACACTAGCCACACCGATGAACAGCCCTCCACCTCCGCAGGCGCTAGTGGACAGGAAGCCCCACCACAGGACCAACCGGCCACCAGCACCCCACCCCCTGCAGAAGGAGAACCATCCCGCAAACGGTCCCTGTGATCCAGGCAGAAGCCAGAGAACATTGCCAAGACCCCCGCCAGGAAATAAGACTCTTGTGATTGTCAGCCTTCTGTCCCACTCTGTTACCCTGTCCACCTTGAACTGCTATTGCTCCCCTTCCTATGCCCCACTGGACAACGCACCTGTGATACCAGTAGACTGGACACTACCCTGGACTTTCCTCCATCAGCAACCCAGCCCATTGCAATACCCCCTCCACTTATTTGCACAAAAATAAACACCCTTGGAACTAATACAAGTATGGAGTCTGTCAATTGATTCAAATATGTATTTGTTTAACAAGCTGTAAACATTGCAATTCAACTGTACAGTCATGTATACATAGGTATGACCTGTAGTGGGCAGCAGAGAACACACCAGGAGCCAGAGTGGGGAACATATATCTGAAAATAGAGATGTCAAAGGGTACAGTAAGTGGGCATACAATATGGAAATTCAGGCTCCCATGTATAATGTCCAACACAAAACTGCAATGGAAAGTGAAGTTACTGTGTCTTACCTGTGTGTCACTGGAAGTACTGTTGTATGAGTGATCTTCTGTTGTCCACATCTTCTTCCTCTGCCTCCTCTTCCTCACTGTCCACAGGCTCCACTGCTGCCACAAGACCATCTTCAGGCTCATCTTCCTACAGAAAAGGCACCTGGTGTCTCAAGACCAGGTTGTGCAACATGCAACATGCAATGATGATCTGGAACACCTTCTTGGGTGAGAAGTACAGGGATCCACCTGTCAGATGGAGGCACCGGAATCTGGCCTTCAGGAGGCCAAAGGTTCTTTCAATGATCCTCCTTGTTCGCCCATGTGCCTCATTGTAACGTTCCTCTGCCCTTGTCCTGGCATTCCTCATTGGAGTCAGTAGCCATGAGAGGTTGAGGTAACCAGAGTCACCTGTAAATATTCGAGGGATACCTGTTAGACATACACTCACCCTTAGAGACAACCCCACACCCATATACCTGCTTCAACTGGGTGGGGACTATGGGCTCACCTATTAGCTGCACCCTGTGCCTCTGAAGTTGAGACATCACATATGGAATGCTGGTATTCCTCAAGATGAAGGCATCATGCACAGAGCCAGGATACTTGGCATTCACATACGAGATGTACTGGTCCGCCAAACACACTATCTGCATATTCAGAGAGTGATAGCTTTTTCTATTCCTGAACATTTGTTCATTCCTCCGGGGGGGACAAATGCTACATGTGTACCATCAATGGCACTAGTGATGTTGGGGATATGTCCCATGGCATAGAAGTCAGCTTTCACTGTGGCCAAATCCTCCACCTGGGGGAATATGATGAAGCTGTGCATGTGTTTCAGGAGGACAGACAACACTCTGGTCAACACGTTGGAGAACATAGGCTGTGACATCCCTGATGCCATGGCCACTGTTGCTTGGAAGGAACCACTTGCCAGGAAATGGAGCACTGACAGGACCTGCACTAGAGGGGGGATACCTGTGGGCTGGCTGATAGCTGACATCAGGTCTGGCTCCAATTGGGCACACAGTTCTAGGATTGTTGCACGGTCAAGTCTGTAGGTCATGATAATGTGTCTGTCCACCAGTGTTGCCAGGTCCACCAGGGGTCTGTACACAGGAGGATGTCTTCATCGCATATTCATCCTCAGCGGTTGAAGTCTAGGGAGAAAAACGGTGAGCAGAGGGTCATATTCACACATATGTTGAAATAATGATGCATCTCTTCCTTTACTGAAACAGTATGTGAATTCAAGAGTCAGATGATGTGCCAATGTCTGCTGTGACGCAGTTAGGTGCCATTGCCTGTGCCCCCCTGAAATAACGGATGCCTGACCTGTGAGGAGAGACAATTGGAAATGAGGTAATTCCGCTGGCGTTGTGCGCCGTAGCGGTCGGCGGTCAACGACCGCTGCGCAACTTTGCATTGGTTAATATTAAGCCCTATGGGTTCCAGGAGCCAATGGCGATGACACCCATTTTCTAACTGTTCACTCACTTGCTACCTGACCTTCAACAGGAGAGGACCTACACTTGAAGTGCTGCTATGACCTGTGTCTGGAAGTGACAATGGATCATGTGTCTGGGGAAAGGGCCCCTGCCTTCACTTCGGAGGAGTTGGAGAGACTGGTGGATGGGGTCCTACCCCAGTACACTTTACTCTATGGTCCTCCAGACAAACAGGTGAGTACACTGTGAGCATGATGCGTGGGCCATGAATGTATGGAGTGCTGTGTGTGTAAGCCACATGTAGTGGGGGCTGAGGGGTCCTGGGCAGAGTGCTGTATGTATGGTGGTCAATGTGTATGCCTAAGGCGATGGGAAGTATATGGTGGGCCATGAGTATGACAATCCGGAAGATATGACTAATCCCTTTTATGCTGTCTTTTTCCTGCAGGTCAGCGCCCATCAGAAAAAGGGTATTTGGTGTGCCATCGCCAAGGAGGTGCGGAACCTGGGGGTCTTTGACAGGCGGAGCACCCACTGCCGCAAATGGTGGGAGGACCTGTGCCGCTGGGCAAGGAAGACGGCGGAGGCCCAGCTGGGGTTGGCCTCCCAACAAGGAAGGGGTGCCCGTCGTACCCTGACCCCCCTGATGTTCCGCATCCTGGCGGTGGCCTATCCGGAGTTGGATAGGCGCTTGAGGGCATCACAGCAGCCACAAGGGGGTGAGTACAGATTCAGAATCATGACTTTGCATGTGTTAAGGTTTTACCTGGGTGGGGAATGTGGACTGTGGGTACCCCTAGGCCAGGGTGAACATGACAGGGTAGGTCCCTTGTTGGTCAGGCTCTGAAGCACTCTAACCCAAATGGTGTTAGTGGGCATCTACTACTGGGCAGGGCCCTGTTTGTTTCTGATGGCATTTGCTGATGGCATTATGCTGTTCCCCTATGGGCTGGTGACTATCTTTGTAACTAGTAGTGCATGGCCTAGTGCATAGGACTGCTCCCTGTGTGTTTTTTACGCCAATGGTAGTGGTGTTGCTGGCATTGACCAAGTGTATCTTCTGCCTCTCCCCCCCTTTTTGTTTTGTCACCCTGTCCATGTGTGCATTAGCATCATTTGGCGGAGGAGCAGAGGCACCGGTGACGGAGGGAGCTGCATCCCACATGGGCCTGGAGGCCGAATCCACTGAGGGTGAGGGCACCAGTGGGACAGAGTGCGAGGGGAGCACCACGACGGAGGCAGGAGGGGACAGTACTGACAGCGACTCCTCCTCCGATGGAAGCTCCCTGGCAGTGGCGGACACCTCCGTGCCCACCCAAAGAACAGGTATAGCCGCCACCCCCCCTACCAGCACCTGCCTCCCAACAGCCCCTCAGCATGTTTCCCGTGTCCGCTCACCCAGGTGGGTGGGCATCTCCTTCGCCCCAGGCACCTCAGGCCCTGCCCCAGTCAGCCCTGCTGCCCTCAGTGAGGAGGCTATTGACCTCCGGAGATCCCTCACTGTTGGGCAGTCAACCATACTGAATGCCATCCAGGGTGTCGAGAGGCATTTGCAACAAACAAATGCATATCTGGAGGGCATTCACTCTGGCGTGGCGGACCAACAGAGAGCATTTCAGGCTCTGGACTCTGCACTGATGGCAGCCATTGTCCCTGTCTACAGCCTCCCCCTCCAACTTCCTCTACCCAGTCCCAATCCCCTCAACCCTAGCCTATCCCAAGCACACCTTCAGACCAGCATTCACCCAAATCAACACACAGAAGTGGCTCAGGCAAATACAAGCACCACACTTCATCTCACAGGCACTCACACAAGCACCATCCCCATTCAGACACACCAACATCCAATGTCTCCACTGTGTCCCCCTCCTCCTCCTCGTCCACCTCCCTCCCAGTAGCGTCTCCACTCACACCTGCATGCACTACATCCTCATCCACTACCTCCATCACCAGCACGCCCGTCACTACATGCCGCTCACTGGCAGTCACCACCCCCACATCCATGCACACGTCCCCTGTGTCCTCTCCCACTGTTTCTGTGACCCCTCCTCCCAAAGTACACAAACGCAAGCACAAACCCACCCAACAGCCATCCACCTCACAACAGCATCCAGCTCATGCACCTGTACCCAAACACAGCAGGCTGACACCACCTACAACCACTCCCTCTTCCTCCACTCCCAAACCTTCACCCTCTTACTGCCCCAATGTCCCTAAGAAGCTTTTCCTAGCCAACATTGACCTCTTCCCTACCCCCCGTCCTTCACCTCCGGCTAGAACCCAGCCCAGCACCTCAGCCACCAAGTCCACGTCCGCTGTGGTTTCTGCAGCTGTCAGAGGCTCTAAGGGGGCACCCATCAGCCCAGCCAGTGTGGCATCAACCCCTGCCAAGGGCAAGAAGAGTCCGCCACCTAGCAAGGTCAAGAAGGGGACAGCATCCAGCAAGGAGAAGGAGCCACAACCACCTAGCAAGGCCTTGTCAAAGACTCCAGCTGCCAGACCCAAGGTGACACCACCATCTGCCAAGGGCAGGAAGGGGCACAGAACAGCAGCCAAGGCACTTCTGCCATCCGAGCCTGCAGGTGAAGGCCTGGTGGCTACCAGCACAACCACCAGCACCGCGGCCAGCAACCCCACCTGCACCGCCGCAAGCACCGCCGCAAGCACCACTACTGTCTGCAGCAGCAGTCCCAGTGGGCAGCCTTCCGAGGCTTCAGGGGAAGGGCTCGAGCCTCCCCCCACCACTGGCAGCACCAGCACCAGCACCTGCACCACCAAAAGCCCCACCGCAAGCACCGCCACCTGCACCGCTGCTAGCCCCGCCGCATGTACCACCACCTGCACTGCTGAAAGTGGCACCACTGCCAGCAGCAGCAGCCCCAGTGAGCAGCCGTCCAAGGCTGCAGGGGAAGGGCTGGAGCCTCCTCCCACCAAAGGCAGCACCCCCACCAGCACCACCACTACCATCACTGTGCAGCCGTAGCCGCCAGTTTATTGACTGTAACCCTGCTCCATGGCGTATCATGCATCCTAGCCAATGCAAATCTCGTGGCTCTGACACCCAGGTGAGGGACTGTGACCTAGCACCCCCCAAGTGCTGCATCACTGGGCACAAAGCCCCCTCTATAATCAGTGGAAGAAGGCATCCACTCACCCTATCCTTGACAGGATGAAGCACACTGGGCACAGAGCCCCCTCCAGAACCAGTGGAAGAAGGCATCCACTCACCCTATCCTTGGCAGGATGAAGCACACTGGGCACAAAGCCCCCTCCAGAACCAATGGAAGAAGGCATCCACTCAGCCCCTACTTGCCAGGAAGAAGCACACTGGGCACAAAGTCCCCTCCAGAACCTGTGGAAGAAGGCATCCACTCACCCTACCCTTGGCAGGATGAAGCACACTGGGCACAAAGTCCCCTCCAGAACCTCTGGAAGAAGGCATCCACTCACCCTATCCTTGGCAGGATGAAGTACACTGGGCACAAAGCCCCCTCCAGAACCAGTGGAGAAGCCACCCACTCCAGAGACTGTGGTCCTGCACTCCCCAGGGCCAAGCAGTGTGCACACCACCCACTTGAGGGACTGTGGCTTTGCACTCCCCAGGACCAAGCAGTGGGCAAATCACCCACATGAGAGACTGTGGCTTTGCACTCCCCAGGACCAAGCAGTGGGCAATCCACCCACTTGAGAGACTGTGGCTTTGCACTCCCCAGGACCAAGCAGTGGGCAAACCACCCACTTGAGGGACTGTGGCTTTGCACTCCCCAGGACCAAGCAGTGGGCAATCCATCCACTTGAGAGACTGTGGGTTTGCACTCCCCAGGACCAAGCAGTGGGCAAACCACCCACTTGAGAGACTGTGGCTTTGCACTTCCCAGGACCAAGCAGTGTGCAAACCACCCATTTGAGAGACTGTGGCCTTGCACTTCCCAGGACCAAGCAGTGGTCAAACCACCCACTTGAGAGACTGTGGCTTTGTACTCCCCAGAACCAAGCAGTGGGCACCCCACCCACTTGAGGGACTGTGGCTTTGCACTCCCCAGGACCAAGCAGTGGGCATGTAGCTCCCTCCAGGAGCAGTGGCATTTTACCATCTTCCGGCTGAG
Organism: Pleurodeles waltl; assembly: GCF_031143425.1. Taxonomy (NCBI): domain Eukaryota; kingdom Metazoa; phylum Chordata; class Amphibia; order Caudata; family Salamandridae; genus Pleurodeles; species Pleurodeles waltl. The sequence goes on along the minus strand of NC_090444.1, from coordinate 458,938,032 downwards.
GTGCCCCCTCTTCCCCGTCCCCCTGAGGTGCCTGTGTGTTTTCGACCTGATGCCCCTGCAGTGTTCTCTCCATTTTGAGGCAGGAGTCAAGTGTGGGCTTGGCCTATGTGTTATGGCCCAGTGGGCCACAGACTATTTTTGTGTGGACATTGTCCCTCATATTGTATATGTTGTATATATTGTACATACTGTTCATTTATTTATGTACGTATTTCTACAGGATTTCTAATATTGCACTAATTTGACTCCATTCCTTTTGTCCATGAGTTATTCCTGAGGGTTGTGGGGTGTATATGTAATGTTATTGCATCTGTTTGTGTGTATGGTGTTGGGGGTGAGCGTGGTGGTGGGGTGTTGCGTGTTGCATGTGTGTGTCACTCTCTTTTTCTCCCCCTCTACCCTGTGTCCTAGGTGCAGTACTCACCATGGTCGCCGACGCCGGCATTGGTGCTCCTGGTATATGAGAAGATACACCAGCATGGGTACGACCTGCAGCTCGGGCTCCATGGTGTCCTGGTTCTTCCTTGAGTGTCGAGAGGTGAGTGGTTTCCCTTCAAAGTACTGTTTCTGACGTGCTTTTGATGGTTTTGGTACCGCCCCGAAAAACTGGCAGATGGGCGGGTTGTAATTTTGTGGGTGGTGCATTATCTTCCACCTGGCTGTTGGCGGTTACCACCGCAGTGTTTGTTGCTACCGCCATGGCGGTCGGACTGTTAAAATGCTGTGTCGGCGGTTTCCACCGTGGTCATGATTCCATTTTTGTTACCGCTGGCCTGTTGGCAGTATTAATGCCGCTTTAACACCGACTGCCAGGGTTGTAATGAGGGCCTAAGAGTTGAGATAATGCACATTTGTTCTATCTAGGACAAGCTGTACCCTCTTGGAACCCTTAGTCCCAGACAGAACGAGGAAGTGGAAACTCTGTACTGACTGTGTTGGGAGGTTTAACAGGAGCCGTGTAAGGCAGCTTGGCAAAAGTAGCTTGAAGCAGAGCCAAATGAGGAATGTGGGCCCGAGGGTGGCATAGCAAGCCTCAGCAGGGCTGAAACCAGAGGCTGTAGCTGGGGCGTTATCCTTCCTTCCTCCGAGGTCGTCCCTGCTGCCCCTTCATTCTGGAGTGATTTGAAGCATTTAGGAGCACTGAAAAGGGCAGCGGGAGGCTGGCGTCCAACTGGTGTGTATCCATATTAGTTATAGCTTCATACACGTTATTTTAGCAAACTAGGCCTTCCGCAGTGCACTTTACCCTAGATATATTTTATTCAGCTTTGCTTATTATTTTAACAATAGCCACATTTGTGGTCTTGTTTTATTTCTTTCTACCTAGCTGTTCTTTGCCTAGGTCAGCACTGCGTTCTGAAACAAGACATTTCTTTCACTCTGTACTTTTCTCAAGGCTGCAGTAAGATAGGTTGCCAGCAAAAGAGGTAACTCTTTGTCTCTAGTGTTCATGAAAACATACACACTCTTATGTAGGGATCCTTTCTTGGAACATCAGCTGCTTTATTATAAAAACACAACTTTGACCCATGTACGTTAGAGAGAGATTCCAGCCAGATGACCACGACTGTATGCTGATTGCTGAATGCTTTGCTACAGCTGCTTATGTAGACTACAGGCCTCTTGCTCAGGTATGAGGGATGATGTCTTCCCAGGGGAACCTGAAGGGCAGAACTAGAATTTAACATGCTGTGCTCTAACTTAGCCTAGGTGGGAATTATTTTTGATTTTAGTGATAATATGGTAGTGTTATTTTCATGCTTTATTCTCCTCGTCACAATTTTAATCCTGTCATGCTTCATCATCCTAGTTATTGCAGTACATGCCTTATTATCTTATCAAAACCTTATAGAAATATATACTGCCTCTGATTGTCCTTGTATATGTGAGACTAATGTAACTGAGAGACACAGATGTGATCTGAGTGACCACAGTTTCCCTGAGGAATCAATTGTGTCATGTGCTCGGCTGCCCAATCATCCCTGCTCTTGGGCAGAGATGAGGCACTGCTATTTAGCCGGAGCAAAACCCGGATTAGGCCGACAGGTGTAACCTGTAGTGGGTTCAGACCCCCACAGTGCAAGTGATTCTGCCGCCCAAATCCAGTGTTCTCATTAGAATAAAGAGAGCCTACGTGACACAACCACTCTCATAGGGCATCCCAAACACAGTAAGCAGGCTGTGTTCTTGTGGAGCGTAAGTTTTGTTTAAGTCCCGCTGCACCACTGAGGGCTGAAGGACATCTCGAGGATGCTTCTGTGATGCTGCTGTGAGGTTCCCCACCCACCTGCTCGCCCTGACACTTGTTGCCTGATCAACAATCTAATTAACAAGCTGAACTGCTTTGAGAGGGATCAGGGCCCCCGACTCTTCTTCACATACCACCCACTGGTCGGTCCCCTGCTTTCTGTGCTAGCATTGTCAATGGGCAGCGGGCAGGTGCGTGGCTGTGCTAGTGGCTTGATTCGGTGCGGTTGCTATTAGGGATCCCGTAGCCAGGGAGATAGCAGAGTGTGGCGGAAGTGGTCGCAGTAGGTTGCGGTGCATCTTACTGCACCACTTCTCCTGACAATGGCTGTCACCCCTCTTTCTTGACTAAGGTATCAACCCTCAGCACCATACTACCATCATATCATCTCAGCACCACCACAGTGCCTAATTGGTAATCTGATCAGTCACAATTTTAATGGAACGAACACCAGTGTGGCAACACTGATGGGTAGGGCTGTGACCCCGGAGATTACCCAAGGCTCCCAAATCTTCAAGTGCACTAGAAACAATCGGTCAGCCAAAGGAAAAGGTGCTGTCAGGACTCAGCAGGCACTGAGACCAAAACTAAAAAGGCAAGCAAAGGTCAGGCACTAACTATTACATTTCCCCTAAAGACAAAGTCAGAAATTGCCTCAATACCCATAACACAATGCTGCCAGCCAAAGATCCATTCCAAATTCATCTTCCTGAAGCAGCCCAGCACAGCTTTGTGCTCCAGCAATGATGGGGTCAATGGACTCCCCTCACTACTACAGCCCACAGTAATTATTCGCATTATGGAGAGCATGGAGGACCAGGAAGCTACTCGAGGGTGCCTGAGAGGGAGCATGGAAAAACAATGACAGCCTCACCAGGAAAACACGTTCAAAAAGGGGGACCTGATGGCAGGACAGAATCAAAATAGAAGAAATAGAGGAAACAGACGAGGGTTACACAGATAATGGTGAGGGAAGGTGACTTAATTCTATTCCAAAAGCAGGTGTTGGGGAACTTGCAATGCTCTCATCAGTGGAGGCTCCAGGGTCTCCCTCTGTGTAGAGCCTGAGTTGACAACCTACTACGCACCCCTCTGGTAAAGAGGCACAGGGAGCCCCAAATGTATGGAGGAACAGTCCTCAGGGGAAGCAAAATCCCCCAAATATCTCACTCATTACATGAGCAAAGACAAACTCCAGCCCTGTACTTTAGACACCACATATGGAGCTGTACCTCCCCAGTGCCCTAGACAAGCTCATCTCAGCCCTGTTGCTAGTCCACATAGGCTCAGAGCCATCTCACAGGTATCAGAGCTACAGGAACAGAACTTCAATACATTGTATCTCAAATCCCAAGAATGGGAGACGTTAGTAGCCTCCTACACAAGCAATGCTCCTCAAAATCCAAATCAAAAAAATCCTTCAACTATAACTAAACAGAAACAGGATACTGAAACAGAGCTGACAGCCTATGGCCTTCATTGCTGAACACCATGAAGCTTTCAGTAAATGTGCTGCAATATCAATCAGACAAGATGGATAAACCACACTTACTACTCAACACCCTAGCTGTCTCAGTCGTGAATATCGATGTGATGCCGGGGTATATAAACTACCTTATCAGGAGAGTTCAGAATGACACACAATCTCTGATACCAAGTTGCTTGTGCGCACCAGTTGTGGAAAAACTAGCAATCTTCCCAATGATGGTGGACGACCTCCTGGCTGAGCTAAAACAGGCAATTAAATCTCATGTTACAACAGACAGAAAGACCACTAGCACGGTGAGCAAGGGACTCTTCCCGGATACTAGATCACTCAGTCAGGAGGCCTGAGCGGCAAAGGCATGCACAGAGCATGCACAGCAGCAAGGCAGATACTCTCAGAACCACTCTGGGCCAATTGGACAGCAGGGTGCTCTCATTGGCCTCTTTCTGAGAGAGAACAGTCAACATTAGATTGGGTACAAATTTCAGCTACATTTTCAATGGCACCAGAAGCCATGCAAGCATTGAGCAGCGGCCCCAATGTGGGATGGAAACAAAAAATGAAGGGCCAGAAATAGAAGGCCTACATCACAACTTACTTTCAACTGAGATCTGACATGCAACCAACATACATTCTTCATCAACATCCCACAACGTGGCAAACACCTGCACCAACAACACTTCAAGCAACATTGACTTGGAAACTAGCACAGCAGATTCAGAAACCAAAAGGAACCATCTCAGCCCAATCCAATCTCAACATAGGTAACTGCAGAACTTACAAGACTAGGTTATATCAACCTGTGAGGACCCTAACATGCACCCTGATGCAGCGGGAATCATGCAGAGTCAAGTGCCTCAGCACAGGGAGATGGTGCGTCTTACAACAGTTTGTCACTCATCCATTGACATACAATGTGGTCCACCAACTCAGACACAAGCCCATAAGAGAGCAGAACAAGCTCTAAACACAGTATCAGCAACAGCAGACACACATCAAAAAAGCAACCAGCCGAACCAGAGAACATAACATTCTTAGCCTTGCAACTGCCTGATGCTAGACCACTGGACTATTAATATCATGCCATTGCCCACCAGTTAGTGACAATGCTCCCACTAAACCTAAGCTCGACCGGTGCGTATGTAAACACAACTAGTCTACAGCCAGAACATGTGTAAACTAATATGACTCATTTTTTACTCCACAATATGAGTCCAAAGGCTATGGTGACAATTTAAACTGGGTGAACATCTCATGTATGCTAAGGGCAGTCAATGGCCTGGAGGACCTTAAGATCATCTGACTGCTTAGTACCAGTCTTTCAATCCGTTGTAAACAAGGGGGAAATCCTGGCATCTTGGAGGAGGTCAGTCATTTCTCCTGTCTACAAGTATGGCAACAAGAACAACCCAAAAAGCTATAGACTAATGGCCCTTATCGACAATAAAGCCAAGTACTTTGCTGGTGTCATTTTAAGGGAGTTAACCCAATGGGCAAAGGATAATGCTGTGATCCCTCTAAATCAGACCGGTTTCTGCAAGCTGACAGGAACTTCCACTAACATCCTTGCCCTCATCAACAACTCAAAAGGGACACAAGCATAGCTATTCCTCTGTTTTATTAATTACCAAGCAGCCTTTGACCATTTAGACAGAGTCAAATTGTGAAACAAATTGCAAGTAAAGTCGGGGTCCGGCACCTACCTCTTGAGATGTATTCCAACCCCCAAAGGTCTAAAGCAAGGCTGTGTTTTAGCCCCCACTACATTTAATCTATTCATGGTTGACCTGAAGTTGAGACTTAATTCCTGCAACTCCCACGCACCAAAACTGGGTGGCATGGCTCTCTCTAACTTATTATATGCAGACAATCTGGTTCTCAGAAGTCCAACTCCAATTTGCCAGTTTAGCCAAACAGCGATTGGAGAGAGTCAACGAGTATAAATACCTGGGAGTGATACTGGACACAAAGGCTCTTTTCTACAACAAAAGGAGGCACTGCATTAGCATTAACTTTTAAAAACTTAAAGAACACTATAGTCAGTTTCAACCTGACTTCACTTCTTCAGGTCTTTCAGGATAAACGGGTCCTAACAGTTACCATGTGAGCGAAGCACTGAGAGGTAGAGATGCATCCACCTTAGATGACATTGTAGTGGGTGCTTAAAGAATGATTATTAGTCTCCCCAGGTTCACGGTGCCGGCATAAATTAGATTGGAGTTTGGTCTGCCTAAGCAAGAGCTGATGCAAAGAGCAACATATACCAAGTGCTGGTGTGAGATAGAAGGAGGCCTGCTGGGCTCTTTGAACACCCACTTATGGGCTGAGCTTTCGTCCAGGGAAACCTGCCCCACAAGAACTTACCTTCAGGATTCACTCAAGATCTTAGGCGCTGAGAACCTGTGGGATGCTGCTGTCTCCCATCAGGGCTACAAATGGCTAATCAATAAAACAATGAAGCAGGCCTCCTTGATAGCAGAAAAGGCAACCCTTGCGAACAGATCTCACGGCCAGTTTGTTATCTATAGCCACATCAGGCTGCACCACAATCCTACTTGCAGACAGGATTCACAAAGGCAGTGAAAGAGAAATATATATGTTATTGTCTGAGTGTACTACCTTCTATTTTACAATCTCCACCCTTTAAACAAAGCTCAGTCATAACAACATGCAGGCTGTGCAGTCAAGCTAGAGAAGTCCTTCAGAATTTGATCTGCATATGCAAAGCTCTCCTGCCTGAACAAAAGATCATTCTCCGCCCCATTCATTGCAAGAGGCATTCAAAGCTGCAGACAGGTGGACAAGGCATGTTACTCTGCAGAGTGCTTAAAACTAAACTGTTGTTTGGTAACATTTCTGAAGCTAGTAGAAAAGGAATAAAAAACCCAGGAGGGGATCACATAAAGCTTAAGGTTGCCAACACAAGCATTCACCTTTTTAGATTAAATCATAAGATTCTTCACACATTGGTACTACATGGTCTCTTAATGATCTAACTAAAGTGACATCATTGGTTATAACAGTAACTACATTACGGTCTACACCACCAATTTATATTTTAAATGTTGATGGTTGTATGATATGATGCTTCTTGCTACTGGTGAGAAAAAAATATACATCCATGTATATGTACCACATAGATATACTTAAGTTCCAATTATCTCCCTCATTATCTGAAATCCACTAAGCTATCTATTCCTGTCCCTGACCAAGCTGCTTACTCATGTGCTCTGAGCTCCCCTCTCCTTCACAGAGTGGTTCCCATTCCTTCACATTACTATTTCAGCTCTGCACCAAGGCTTGCCCGCTGACCTCTCTGACACCTACATCAGCTGTGCAAACAAACCTCTCCAAGCCATGTTAAGTTTAGCTCTGTCTCTCACATTACATTCAGCCCATCAGTCCAACCCACAAGCAAGGTCATAGCTTCCTTTTGCCTACAAACAGTCCACCTGTTTTCTGTTCTCTTGTTTTTGCCCACACTGCATTATGTAGAAATTTTCCCTGTGGTCTTGCAGTTTGGGTATATGCAGTATTTCTATTTTCTATGTGCTTGCCAATGTTCGGACTCTGTCCCCTTTTGGGGTTTTGGTGTGACAGCACTTTCTAAAATATGTAAAGGCCCAACAAGAATGACACATGGCAAAACAATCTTGTTTCAGAGGTGTAACACAGGGATGTACGTCTGCCTTCTGTCTTGGCTTGCCAATAAACATTGGTTCCTCAACAAAAATGTCATCTGTTCTGGAGCCTTGCCTGGTGTTTGTGTTTTTTTGAGTCACTCTGAGGAGGTTTGGAAAAGTTGTTTCACTAAGAGCAACAGTTTTAATTAACCAAGAAATAATTCATAAACTGTACTCTGCCCAAAGCTATGTACTGATATCCCAGTACTGACATATTCACTGGGTTTGATGTAACCCATTTATCAATATCCCAGGACTGAGACGCTTAGAGGCTCCTCACAGAGTATTGCTATACAGACCTATTCCTTAATGTTCCAATACAGGGAGAATAAGAGAAGAGCTCAGTGAATTAAATACACTGCAGAGAATAATCTATAGTCCAGAGGCTCTATTATGATTGAAACAACTGGAAGGCTCAACACACATGATGCAGGAATGTGTACATGACCAGTAGGTAACTGGTTCTCATGTTAGTACGTAAAGTTAATGCAACCACAGCAAATACCTAAGTGTATCATCTAGATTACATTCCCCAATATCAGTTAAATTGGTTAGGGGGTTTACGTCCAATTAGATTAAGATTTGTCAGAGAGTTAATATGTCCACTGCAGATAAGGGTGTTGAAAACCTACATGAACATTCCCAACATTGTAAAATAGCTCAGATTGTTAATGTGCCTACAGAAAACTTTTCTTTCCCCTGAAGGTGAATATTCAATGTTTTTATGATAGCTCATGTTAAAGAAATGGAGATGGTGGTACCTACTATAGATTTACATGTCATCTGGATGTCACACATTCCAACCACAGTATACAGCTCTGACGTTAATTTTTTGCCAAATACAAATCACAAGTTTGAATCTTTTGTGGACTTATTTAGCCTTTGACTTTTAAAAGTGGCAATATTCTAAAATAAAAGTCAGGCTTTATTTGGTATCACTGTTTGATTCAACTTTTGGGGTCCGGGTGTGGAGTTAGATACCTGAGACATCATTATTCATTTCTGATTCTTTGGCAGAACAGAGGAAAAACTAGGGTATTGATTATTTGTACTGTGACAAATCGACACCTTATCTGGTGGGCTTACAGAGAACTGAGAACTATTACTCACAGCTATTTTTGATAATTACATAGTATCATTGTCGCTCTGTTTCCAACGTTTTGAAGAAGTATTTATTTTATATTCCTTAATCTATGAGGAAGTATAGCAAGAAGAAACACATGTTTGTTGTGTTTTATCACTGGACACATGTTACAAAGAAATAAATACATCTTTCTTTTTGTATTATATATTGTCCGATCTTTGTACTATCTGTGATTATATTTGGGTTACACCCGTTATATTGGCTAAGTGATTCATATTTCATGTTGTACTGGTATTCTTATCTCTTGTATTAAGTGTTTTTATACAAGACACACATATCTTGCAATAAATATAAATAATTGTTTGCAAAAATGTTCTATTTTGTTTTATCTCAAGTGCTCCAGTCAATTCTGTGATGTTATGTATAGTATTGCTTTAAGCAATTTCCACGTTTACATTTCCTTGTAGTGGAAGGGTTGTCTGCCCGCAGTACTTATTTTTTCCTTTTTTTGATTACCCACATTCTGCGGGGGACTTTCTGGGTACTTTGCTCCACTGCTGCAAATTGCAATAGTTCATTTGGTATTTAGACCTCTCCACTAACCATACATATAAAATACAAATACACATTTCCCGCTTTAGTTGACCAAATTTTGGTGACAAAAATATCTGTGACAAATATATCACCAAAAAATATTGAGGAAACAAATATAAATTTTACCTAATTTATGTGAGGTAGTAGGGAGACTCTACTGATGTTACAATGGGAAAATGGGCCTAGATTGGTGTATTAACACAGAGCATACTGTTTATAAAGGGTGGGATTGTCCCAGGAAATATAAGAAGGACTGGGATCAATGTCCAGAATACAGTGACCCTGAGTATTGTGGGGTTTGTTGCTATGCCTGTATAAGCTTTTTTATTGTGATCCATGATTGACATACCAAGGTATCTTGTCAGTGTCAAGTTGATTTACTTGTACTTATTTGATCATTAAAATCCAATCAAAAGATTTAGAAAACTAAATAAATACATACTTTGTGTGTATAGTAAAACATATTTCCAACAAACATATGGAAGACAACAATGTCAAAAACAGGTAAGTACATTACATTTTAACTATTATATTTTAATAATTTGAAAACATTAAAAATATGTTTACACTATATAAGTCACAAACATAACATATAAATACATACTTTAGATATATTGCAAATTGATAATATGTGAAAAGTATAATTATTTAAACATAAATAATAAAAATTATAAAATAAAAAGTAATAATAATTACAACCCCTAGATATTATTACAAAATATTCAGTAACAATATCGAAATAAAAAATAAAGAAACGAAAAAAATACTGCAAAAATAAATAATGAAATGGTAATTTACATTAAACCAACTTTTAAAATTAAAACACATATGTAGTAAAAGAATTGAAAAAAACATCTCAAAACAATTAGGCCTGAAGGGGTCAAACTCACAACTGCTACTTCAACCCGACCAGCAGTAGGTAAAGACCTGGGAAAGGTGTGACACCATTGCCGCCGGCTTATATTAGAGCTGGCGGCAATGCTGGAGCATTCAGAGGGCAGCAGCACCCTCGAAATGACCACGGTCTGCAAAGCATACAGTGCACATTTCAAGGGTGCTGTGTAGGGGGACCTCTGCACTGCCCATGCCCTGGGTGCCCTTGCACGTGTTCTCAGCTAGCGGTTGAATTACCATGGAAACGCTGGTCGAGAACAAGGTTGTAGGGCTGAGTTCAGCTCCTCCCTGGCTGACTACAGCCTGCACTGCTGTCATCCCATCAGGATTGATGATCCTGGCAGGGGCTGCGGTACATTGGTGGGTCTACCCGCCAACCTCCTAATGTGGGAGTCTGTTGACTGCCAGACTCTTAATAAGGCTCATTTGTTGGATATGGGAGAGGTCAGAATTATTGATCTCATTGGAGTGTAAGCAACAGGAGAGAAGATGTTAACTTTATAAACGTCAGATTTAATGTTCCTTTTCCCAAATTAATACAAATAAATCATGCAGATATAAGTAAATCAAATTAAATATATTTTCAATAGTCATGTATATAAATATAATTATATAATTTTTATACATTTTTAAAATGAAAAAAAATCTAATTAACATATAATACTATACATAAAACTAAATTTAACAATAATAGATTTAAAATATTTCCTATTCTGTTGCACAAAATTTCAACAGCCACAAAAACAAACTACATGAATAACAGAAAAAATAACAATACTCAGAATACTAAATTAATTACTATAAAAAAACTACTAAACCTAAACATAATATAATCAATTCATATCCAACATATTAGATACAATTAACTACCTATAACAATCAATTATCTAAGTAATCACTTAACAACAATTATCATAATTTTAAAATGACCTTTAAAATACCCAAAATGGTTTTATAGTTAATTATTTAATGAATAAATTAAAGATCTTTTAAAATATTTAGAGTCAAAGTAAAAATATGCAAAACACTTCCTACTCTCTTCCCTTACATACCCAATAACCCTCCAAAGAAAAACTGCCTAAAAGTAAAAAAAACATGGGCATGGGCAGTGCAGGAACCCCGCTGTGGACTCTAGCACATCCTCACCGCCACCATTTCCATGTCAGTGAAACCATCTTGGAAAGGTGTTCGGTGGAGGGCAGTTGTAATCTACCAGGCAGCGCTGAGTTCATGTTCCCGGTGGGGACGGCAGTCCTCTGGCAGGTCCAGCAGCCAGGGCTGTATTTGGGCAGTCGGACTGCCCGGAGTACGGCAGTCCGACCGTTAACGGTTGTGTGGCAGTCCTCAGACTGCCACACTCATAATGATGCCCTTAGTAATGCCCCCAATTGAATCAGGCAAATCTTCCTTCATTTATTTACCATTCTGCTTTGCACTCAATCAGAAGTTTCTTGTTTTGAGGCAGCAGGAGTCAACCTCTGATTTTCCCTGCTGAGTTGGAATTTTGCGGGTATTAAGGATAAGATTACTAACGGTGCATGGATTGATTTTGTTGGTAGTCACAATTTTGTAGCTCTGCAGGAAACATGGGACCTTACTCCTATTTTAGAGTATGGGGCTAGGCAGCATAATAGTAAGGTATTTTGGGAATTGGTGAGTAGATTTAAACACAGGAATGCCCCAGCAAACCCCCTTTTATCCTATAATGTGTCCAGTTCTGCCTGGGTCTAACACTGTGGCAGCACATACCATATTGCAGAGGATGAGAGATTGCAGGGCTGTCTATGGGATAAAATAATTAATGTTCCCACCTTGAATTTCACCTTAGAGGAAGTTGTAGCTGCTATAAAGCAAAGTCCTAATTGACAGGTTCATGGGCTGGATAGGGGTCCAATAACCCTCATAAAATGTAACATCAATCTCAGGGACCCCTTTCTGTATAACACTTCTACTAACCTCTTTTGCCACAAGATTCCAAGTTCTTGGAGGGTGTCCACTATAGCCCCATCTTCAGAAAAGGTGATAGGAACTTGCCCAAGTGCTATTGTCCAATTTCTTCACTCAATAGCACTGTTAAGATTGTGGGCAGGATGGTATTTTGTATACCTTACGATCTGGTTTCCACACAGGGTTGGGTACTGTGGAACAGTGCCCGAATCTACATTTGATTCTTGGCAAAAACACAGTTGCCAGGCACTGTCCACTGTACATGGCCTTTATGAACCTGTTCACAGCATTCAACTGTATAAAAAGAACTTAGTTGTAGTCAATGCTGTTGGAAATGGGGTTGGACATTGCTTTGGTGAATTTTTATTTGCTATGCATAAGGATCACAAAGCTAAGGTAAGATTTGGCCCTACAGGAGAAATGTTGGACTATTCTGTGCTGGCTAGAGGAGTGCACCAAGGATGCATCCTGGCTCCTTTACTGTTTACTCTTTATATAAATGAACTGAGTTCACATCTGTCAAGTATAACTATGAATGTGCCAGAATACTGAACCTGCTGGTACCTGTGCCGCTTTATGGAGACAATCCAAAACTTTTAGCCCGGACTCCCAGAGCTTTATGTATTTTGGTTGAGGATTTTGTGGCTTTTATGAGTAGCCTCGCCTAACTGCCAATGTGAGAAGTCACACATCATGGCATGTGGCCCAGGTAAGAAAGGGTCCTCGACACTCCATGTTATCAATCAAATTTTGATCAGTGCTAAGAGTTTCTGTTTCCTTGGGATTTTTTTGATAACCGGGTTCTTGGCATTCTCAAGTTACCTCAGCATGACTGAAATTAAGTAGTTCGGCTAGGGCCTTTTTTAATCTTCCCAAAGCAACTGAGAAGGGCCCATCAGCACCATTTTTAACAATTTACAATACACAATATGTCACTGCTGCTCTGTATGGGCAGGAGTTTGGGACTGTTCCAATCCTTTGACCATGCAACTAGAGAACAATCGTATTGGCAGGTCCTTGCTTCATCTTACCCCTACCAGCTCCCATTTTATCATTCATTTGGACCTCAACTTGGATTTTATTACAGACTAAATAAATTTCACCTCGCACTTGAGATTAAAGGATTACATTTATTCGGGCAGAGAGAGTTCTGGGTCTACTAAAAGGTCAGTTAGGGAATTCTTCGCACTTAGCATGTTTGCGATACCAATGATTTATTTATCTTTACCTCTCTCCAGGTGGGGGAGGTTGCTCCTGTGTAGTTTCAGGCCAGGCTCGGTTTGGCGCCTTCTTTGCTTTAGGGAAAGGCTTTGAGGGTTGGGAATGTGTAACCAGACCTATCCTTGTGACTGGTCCTCAACTCAAACTCTGGTGCACTTCATTTTTAATTTTATAGAGCTCCTTTTATTACCTATCTGAAGCTGGTTGAAAATAAATTGGGCTTTAGAAGGTGCTGTGATGCATTTTTTTTATCTCCAGCTTTTGGGGAACCCTGAGGTATGTTTCAGATTTTCCTCTTTCCTTAAGGTGGCTGTTAGGTGCAGGAAACCCATGGAGGTTGAGCTAGGACTTTGTCATCAACTTGTTTTGCTTGGATGCATAAAGCAGGTCCATTTGAGTTATACTTGTTTACCTGTTATTGTGCTTGTATTTGTATTCCCTATAAAGTTATACTGAAATGTTTAAACTGCTTTTTAACATGTGTTGTGATTTAGATTTTATTGTATTATCGTTTATGGTTTTATGCAAAGCTGAATAAAGATAAATCTGACTCTGACTCACTTCACAATATTTAGTACACATTATTCATGTCTTGCAGTATTTTGAAACATTATTTTGTAAGAAAACCCTATCTTCTCCAACTATTTAGTGTAGAAACTACAAGGAATGATCCCATGGATGTTTATTGTACTCTGTCTCCCTCGTGCCCACTAAACCAAAGAGTTGCTGAATATAGAGAAGTTTATTAGTATGCACCGTTCACCAGACACAACATTTTGATATTCTGTGGATAAACCGTCATCTAATTGACCACAAAAAATGGAAACATTCTTCTCTTGTATTTCAATATCATTATCTTTGTTGTCCCTGTCCTGTTGCAGGCAGAGACACTCACATCAGACACTGAGGGCATCATTATGACCCTGGCGGTCTTTAGACTGCCAAGGCCATGGTGGCGGTCTGACCGCCACCAAAGCAGTTGTCAGACTGCTTTGGCAAGGGTCAGACCACCAAATTATGACCATGGCGAAAGGGCCACAGTCAGACCGCTGGCAACGCCAGTTTCCTTCCATAGGAGGAGCTGGCAGTGCCGGCGGTCCTCATCTGCCAGGGCAGCGCTACATGCAGCGCCACCCTGGGGATTATGACCCTCCTCTCAGTCAGCTTTTACATGACAGTATCACCGCCATGTAAAAGCTGGTGGAGACAGGGTGTAGGGTGCCCCATGGGGGGTCCTGCACTGCCTATTCACTTGGCATGGACAGTGCAGGGGCCCTCATGGGGGGCCCGCCATGCTTTTCACCGTCTGCAATGCAGACGGTGAAAAGCATGACAGGTGCTGTTGCACCCTACGCACCACAACATGACTGTCAGCTCCATTATGAGCCGGTGTTAATGTTGTGGGCTGTTCCCCGCTGGCCCAGTGGCCAGAAACACCAGCAGGGAACTTGTAATGGGGCCCTTGGGAAGGCTGCCGCACTAGCGGCAACCTGACCACAGGAGTTTGGTGGGTGGGCTCTCCCGCCCGCCAAGCTCAAATTGACCCCATGAGTTCCTAAACCCTTATACTCTTCTTAAAATACACATTGGGTTGATTCCCCTCTACATACATCGCCACTGATGGCAAGCTCCCAGATTGACCCAAAGTTCTTTCTGATGGGGTGTCCTTCAGTTTGCCGTCCCAAGGGAGGGCAAGCCTGTCAATAATGACCTTGCTTTCTTTCTCACTGTCAGGAAAAAATCTAGTCCACAAGACAATCAGCAGCTATTCTGTTTGGATTTTCTAGGGTTTGGAGCTACAACTACAAACTCTGTGGAAGAGGGAAGTTGAGTGGACCAAAATGTTGGTTTCGGGACAGACATCCAAAAAAAGACTTAAATTGAAAAGTCTCTTCCCTCCAATAAAGATGCTTAAACATTTGATTAGACCCGGAAAATAGCTTATGGTATCAGCTTTTCTCTACCTGCTGGCCATTTCTCACCTGAGTATATCTGACATGTCTGACATTTAGAGTTCAAATAACCTATGCTGCCCTACGCATTTCATCCCTGGGTAGATCTTGCAAAGGGCTTTGAAGTCTGAACAATTCTCAAGAACCCTCTGCTTTAACCTCCTGGGTAAATCAAGCCAAAGACCTACCTAGATTTGTGTGGTGTGAGAAATTTCTTGTCTTGGCTGCCCTTCTCAGTTTCTCTTTCATAGTGAACGTGTCAATGGGTCTTCAATATATAAATGGTTTAGTATACGACTTCTTGGCTATTCCAGTAACTCACCTTTGGCTAGTTTCGTACAAGACCTTTGGACCTGTACAATGCCATCCTTTAAACATAGCTGTACACCTGCAAGGGCTTGTCACTACATAGGGTTCTTTAACCCCTACACTGCGGGTGTCGGCCACTGGCCGATGCCCACACTACCTCCCTGGAGCGGGTCACAACTAGTGGTTGACACCAGGGAGGGGTTAAAAAATCCTCAGGTGCATCGCACCCAAGGATTTTTTTTTCTAAAAATACCCCAGGAGACACTGAAGATCTTCTGTGTCTTCCCCCGGCCCCCCACCTGCCCCTTTGTGACATCAGCGTGCCACGAGGTGTGCTGACGTCACTGTTTTGTTTTCTCCATCAG
Organism: Pleurodeles waltl; assembly: GCF_031143425.1. Lineage (NCBI taxonomy): Eukaryota > Metazoa > Chordata > Amphibia > Caudata > Salamandridae > Pleurodeles > Pleurodeles waltl. Next base: position 458,922,249 of record NC_090444.1, on the reverse strand, counting down.
AGCAGGAAGCAGTCCTATGGCCGCTTCCTGCTCCTATGGGGAAAACAGTCCCAAACAGCCTTCCCATGCCTGATCGTGCCCCCCAGCAGCTAAATAAAAATAAAAAAAATGAATAGACAGGGGGTCGCCAGTGAGCAGGACAATCATTTTTTTTAGTAGTTGTAAGGTTTCCCTGGGGGCCTCTATATAGATAGATAAGTGTGTGTATATATACATATATATATATATATATATATATATATATATATATATATATATATATATATATATATATATATATATGTAAATCCACACTTCCTCCGAATATCTCGAAAGAGTGTGAAGTGATGTGTGAAAGATTTAAAAACAGGGGATATGGAGCTAGAGTCATAGATCAAGCTAGACAGAAAGTGGAGAGTTTGAATAGAGATGATGTTTTATATGGGACAAATAGGAGTCAGAAAAAGGATGATGACTTTATTAGATTTGGTACAACTTTTAGTGATCAATCTTACAAAGTACGGTCCATTTTGAATAAGAGCTGGCATATCTTGCAGACTGATCCAGTTCTCAGTAATTGGATCAATGATAGCCCTCAAATAATATTTAGGAGAAACAGATCTCTTAAGGATGATTTGTGTCGTAATGACGTAACATTGAAAGGACACACCAAGAATACTACAGAAGGAGGCTTTTGCTTTTGTATGAGATGTAAAGCATGCAAAACCAGTAAGAGTTGTAGGACACTGAAAGTTCCAGGGAGAACAGATAGCTTTGTGATTAGAGGAAATTATAACTGTAACACAACTTATTGTGTTTACTGTTTAATTTGCCCATGTGACAAGTTGTATGTGGGGAGCACAATACATAATGCTAAGAAGAGAGTTCTGGAACACAGACAAGCTATCAAGAACTATGACAAAAACTACCCAGTAGCTAGACACTTCTTTAACCAGCATTCTGGCAATGAGAACTTGTTGAAGTTTGTAGTTATTGATCAGGTGAAGATAAGTAAAAGGGGTGGTAATAGAGAACGACTGCTGCGTATTTTGGAGTCAAAATACATAATAGATTTTGAGACATCGGAACCTGTGGGGCTGAACTCTAGTGAAGAGCTGAGCATCCATCTAAGGTAATTGGTATATTTAGCACTTTGGGGGAGTACGGTGGCCTTTTTTAAGAAAATAGTATCTTAGAGTGATAGTGACACTATGGTATTTATATATGTATGTAGATGAGTTGATGGGGGTTCTTTTTTTATGTTTTTTTCATTATAGTAGAAGGTTTTGTATGTCCACCCACTTGGGTGTGAATAATATTTTATACAAGTATAACAAAGATATTTGTGAATTACGTCAAAAGTAATAGGAAGTCTTTTAGTATAGGATTGGAATTCCTTTTCAGAAGAGTTTTTTTGAATGTGCATGCCCACTTGGGTGTTATAAAACCTAATGGTATGAGTTCAGACATGGGTGAAAGAAATATATGTTTATAAAAGAAATATTTATTTTTAACTTAAAAACATATATATTTTTTTAACTTATTGTTATAATGAGTATCTTTGTATTTTTAGAATAAGCTTTTATCTGATGTTATACTAATATTATGACAAATATTATGATAAATATCAATGATGAACTTGATTAACAACTTTTTGGTAAAGGATTATGGTACAAATTACTGTTTATTTATGTCAAAATGAACACCTTAAAGATGGCCGCCACTGTATATGCTCAATGGTGGGTGAATTGAGGCTTTGTCCGTCTTCTATGTTTATGATGAATTTGGGTTATTTATTTGGAGCACTATAGCAACAATCTATCCGTGACAAAGGCTGTTGTCGAAACCCGTTGGATGTTTTTGCTCAAATAAATTGGTTTTTCACATCGGAGGTGTCCTGGTTCTCCGGATAAATTAAGGGAGCGTTGGAGGCTATTTGGGGCGTCTCGGAGCCCGTCCAGGACCGCTGTGTTGAGCATCTGCATTCCGGGATATTTTTATATATATATTTATTCGTCACCAGTTGTCTTGCAGTTGCAACTTGCATCTTCAAAGCAATGCACATACTTCAACTGACGGGTTTCAACTGTAGTTTTTAGGCACCAATAAAAAAAGTCAAGTAAGTCTTGTGATTATGTTTCTGCTACAAAAGGATTAGACTTTTGTCTAGTGGCAGTTTTGATGCCATAAAGTAGTGCAGAAGGTTTATATGCCTACTGCAAAGAGCAAATCTGTATTTTCTGTAAATAGCTGAGTAAATTAGTAAAGTCAGCCATTACCTGCGTTATAATACAAATGAAAATGTATGTGCGGGAGGGGGGGCTATGGAGAGATGAAGGGCACTTTTACCGGGTGGTAGTGAGAGAATCTGAGGAGGAGGTCATGGGAGTGGGAGCACCAATAATGATTGTTGGACTGGGCACTAGAGGTGCTAAAGACTGTGACGATTGGAATGTGACAAGGTGTTTTTTGAGTGTCTTGTAAGAGCGGACTGATTGAGGGAAAAAGCGAAGGTAAGGTGACCTCTACTGTTGTACGTATCACACACACACACCCACCAGCAACTTTAAGACTGTCTACGTAGGCTAGTGTTTTAGAGCAACAGTTTAGCCAGTAGCAGAGATGACATCTCATTGGATGACTGCTGCTGAAGCCCTCACTCGGGTTATAGAGGACAGCTCTGACATAGGATCCGAGACTGAGACAGGAGATACTGAGACAGCATCGGAGGGATAGGACAATGGCGCAGACTCTGGGAGTGATTTTTCAGTCAGAGGAGTCCCATTCGATAACTCCTCTTCCAGTAATTATGAGGGAGGTGATGAGGACAGTTCTGCTGTCCCATTGCAAGCACAGTCTGTGCAACGAGACAATAGCGGGTTAGCCAAACCCAGAGAGCAGATGCATGCAATGGCAAGCACAGAGAGAGAGTGCTCTCTTGGAAGCTTCCCATTTTAGTTCAGCCACAAATTCCACCGCCCAAATCATATTGTCGAGACATCAAAATGATCTATCTCAAAACAAATTCTTTTTGTAAGGCAGGCACCTGTGTATTTGGTCCTGGGCTCGGCGGCCATATAGGGAAACATACTAAACCCAGACATTTCTGGATACTAGATATCCGGGTGAGTCCACAGAGGTGTGACTTGTGTGTATTCCCCAAAGTTTTCTTACCCAGAATACCCTGCAAAGCTGAAATGTTAAATAAAAACTCTTTTTTCTCTTGAATTTCTGTCACACAAACTACAGGAATATGCTGGGATCCACAAAATTCCTACTGCCCAGTGTTTCTCCACCTGTCCTGATAAAAACACTACCCCACTTGAGTGCTTGTACCTAGTGCCTGTGTCAGGAATGGATCACCCCAGGGTCAAAGGTTTCCCTCATGTAAGGACCTACATTGACCGTTGTGTGATCTAATCCTGTCGCAGGCACTAGGCCTACCCACAGAAGTGAGGTACTATTTTTATCGTGAGACTTGGGGAAATGCTGGGTCGAAGGAAATTTGTGGCTCCTCTTAGATTCCAGAACTTTCTGTCCCCGAAATATGAGGAAAAAGTGTTTTTTTTTACACATTTTTAGGTTTGCAAAGGACTCTGGTTAACAGAACCTGGTGAGAGCCCCAAAAGTCACCCCATCTTGGATTCCCCTAGGTGTCAAGTTTTCAAAAATGCACAGGTTTGGTAGGTTCCACAGCTAGGCACTTTGCAAAAAACAGCTCTGTTTTCTTTGGGAAAATGTGATGTGTCCATGTTGTGTTTTGGGGAATTTCCTGTTGCGGGCATTAGGGCTATCCACACAAGTGAGGTACCATTTTTATCAGGAGACTTGGAGGAATGCTGGGTGGAAGGAAATTTGTGGCTCCGCTCAGATTCCAGAACTGTCTGTCACCAAAATGTGAGGAAAAAGTGTTTTTTGGCCAAATTTTGAGGTTTGCAAAGGATTCTGGGCAACAGAACCTGGTGAGAGCCCCACAAGTAACCCCATCTTGGATTCCCCTAGGTGTCTAGTTTTCAGAGTTGCACTGGTTTGGTAGGTTTCCATTGGTGCCGGCTGAGCTAGAGGCCAAAATCCACAGCTAGGCACTTTCCCAAAAACTCAGTTTTTAATGTAAAAATGTGATGTGTCCATGTTGCGTTTCCTGTCGCGGGCATTAGGCCTACCCACGCAAGTGAGGTACCATTTTTATCAGGAGACTTGCAGGAACACAGAATAACAGAACAAGTATTATTGCCCCTTGTCTTTCTCTACATTTTTTCCTTCCAAATGTAAGCCAGTGTTTAAAAAAGACGTCTATTTGAGAAATGCCCTGTAAATGCCCTGTAATTCACGTGCTAGTGTGGGGACCCCCAAATTCAGAGATGTGCAAATAAACACTGCTTCTCAACACCTTATCTTGTGCTGATTTTGGAAATACAAAGGTTTTCACTCTTTACATTGCAGCAAATGAATGGCTGTGTACCCGGTATAGAATGAAAACCCATTGCAAGGTGCAGCTCATTTATTGGCTCCGGTTACCTATTTATCCCCACAACCAGAAGAGTCCAGCAGACGACATCTCAGGAAAAAGTTACAGAGTAAAACACGGAGAAAAATGGCTGTTTTTTCGGCTCAAGTTCAATATTTTGTTTTTATTTCAGCTGTTATTTTCTGTAGGAAAACCTTGTGGGATCTGCACAAATGACCCCTTGCTGAATTCAGAATTCTATCTACTTTTCAGAAATGTTTAGCTGTCCGGGATCCAGCATTGGTTTCACACTTATTCTTGTCACTAACTGGAAGGAGTCTGAAAGCACACAAAATAGTAAAAATGGGGTATGCCCCAGGAAAATGCCACAACTGTGTTGAAAAATGTGGTTTTCTGATTCAAGTCTGCCTGTCCTGAAATCTGGGAAGATGGTGATTTTAGCACCACAAACCCTTTGTTGATGCCATTTTCAGGGAAAAACCACAAGCCTTCTTCTGCACCCCTTTTTTCCCATTTAAAAAAAAAACAAAAAACAAACAGCCAAAAAGGGCTCAGCACTGGGGGATGCGGGGGAGAGGCCCAGCAGCTTAGGGGTTAAGATCTATATGAAAGAGGAACTGCTATCCTATATTTGTGCTACTCAATGTGAATTGTAATGACACTCAAACTGATAAAAGACTACCTGATAATCTAATATATTATTTTGAACTCTGTGTTTTAAATTAAAAGGTGATTGGATAAATATCTGATACCCTGGTTTCAATATAAACAAATTAATTATGAGTAAACAATAATATAAACACATATCATTTTGGTAGCCACTGGTTGAGAAAATATCAAGACCATACATTTGGTCTACAGCCTTAGAGAATACTGGTGTGTTAAATTGGTGGGAATACCAACAATGCCCTAGGATTGACCTGTATGAGTAATGCAAGGGTTATCACCTTTGGGACTACGGAACCCTGTGCAGAGCCCGAGGATTCATCGTACTTCTAGAGGTTTTGAAAGCTCTTAGTTATATGTAAGAATACTTTAAATACCATTCATGCCAATTATGGTGTTAACCCGTTCCCCCTTCCCAACTTTGGGGTAAATGAGGGGTGCCTTGACATGCTGCTCATATATTGCAGACCTGGTGCTACGTTAGCCTATAGTTCCATACGCCTGTAGAGGGCCTGAGATAAACTTCAGCTTCTGCCTGCCATCATGACATCTCCTTGAAGGTGTCAAATATGCATCACACTGAATTAGCTCCAGAAAACGGAATTCTTAGATTGCTCAAAGTTTTATCTTAATTAGCTAATTGACCATTATATTGTCATTTAAAAGAGGGATGTGCTTTTGGCCTACAGAAACCCTTTCCAAATCTAAACATCAGGCTAGAGTTTACAAGGTCTGATTAAAGGTTAGATTGCCCACTAGGTATTGCTAGTGTCAAGCACTAACCTGTTTGTCCCACAGAGACACAATGTTGAGCAAGCTGGTTGTTCCCAATTCTACGTAAGCGTTGCGTGCCTCCCACTGAAATACACATAATCGGCACTATAATGTCCCGGGGGAAGAGGGATGGATGAGAGAAGGAGAGGGACACTGGAGTCACAGGGCTGGATCCAAACACCTAGTGATGATAAATTACACATCAGTCAAATAACTATTATCTCATAACCCATGTATACTCTACTGTTTAACTATGACGTGCAAGCTAGGTGTACCTGTTGGGGTCCCCTTTCCTATTTTTGATGGCTCACCCTCTCTCTATGAATTTTTGCAAACAATGTGGATTACCTGCAAGTAAATAAAAGTCTTGAACCTCCTGTACTGTCAATACCTACTCCCACTTTGATCCAAGATTAGTCCTACATCACCTCAATTGATCCCACCTAGATGTTCCTTGATGTTCAGTGGATATCTTGTGTGTTTCACCTTGATGAGATTGCTCAAGATGCTGACTCACTCGACTCATAGACATTTACATAGGCAACAATAAAGGCAACAAACTCTCAGGGAAATAGATTATTCAGCTATTCATGAGTTAATCATTACACTGTGCTAGTATTGCGAGGAACGCAATTCAGTGTTTTAAATCACACTGACAACATAGGGTTAATATCAAGGATTACGGTTCACGTTGTATTACTAGGAAAACATAGGGTTAATCAATAGTGTTCAACTTCATGAAGAACCGTTGTTGAGAAAAAAAATATATAGAGAGCCACATGTATGAAACTATAGATATCATACTTTAGTTCCAAATTATCTCCGCTATTACCTGAATTCAAGTAAGCTGTGTATTATTTTCTCTTCCCAAGATGCTTCATCCTCCTATTCACAGAATGGTTCCACTCATCCACATTACTATTTTAGCACAGCCCCAAGACTTCCCTACTGACCTCTCTGACACCTATGCCAGCTGTGCAAACTAATCTCTCCAAACCACATTGTTAGGTTTAGCTCATGCACACACTTTAAGTCCAGCCAGTCAGCAATCCAGCCCCCTTTTTCTTCCAGTCCACCTGTTGTCTGTTCACTTGCTTCTGCTCACACTGCATTATGTATAATTTTATTCTGTGGACTTGAAGTTTTGAATATGCAGCATTTCTTTGTGTATATGCTTCCCCTTTTGGGGATTTGCTGTGACAGCACTTTCAAGCATATATCTGCCTGACTTAATTGTCTCAGGGCAGAAGATGCTTGTTTCTAAGGCGTAACACTAGGATGTGCATCTGCCTTGGCCAGCTTGGTACCTCAACAAACATTTAATCTGTTCCTGGTGTTTGCGTTTTCTTTGCGTCACTCTAAGGAGGGTTGGAAAAGTAGTTTGCCTAACAACCGGTGTATCACTGTTACATCACAGGGGATTTTGAGCATGGCAAAAATAAGCTTCAACATCATTTAAGTGCCAAACACAGAAGTTTCCGCCTCACCAGCAACAATTTGAAATAATGCAAATGCCACGTTTTCACAGTACACCATATTGCTAACAACGATGGTAATGCCACATTAAACTCAGTGATAATAAACGTATTCACAGTAGATCATTTTCATAATAATTGTTCAATACAAACTCCTTTCTGTGGTATAATGCAAGCAACTACAATAAGCGTTAAAGCATGAAAAGCAGAGACCATCCCAATGACCTTAAACACCAAAGATGTGCCCTTTTAGGTGCATCACATCCTGGAACATTTGCATTCCAAGTTTCGAGTCAGCAAGTATCAACTTTTATCAATAAATGTTCTTAAATCACGCACAGCCCATTGCTTCCTTTTTAAGGGTTAATTCCCTTGGTCTCTTCTTCTTCAAGAAGCAGCCTCCAAGGTGCTGGACAGAACAGTACTTGAAGATCAAAAGCGGAGGAGCAGAGATTCTTTCTCTGCAACCGGTGACCTTTACAGCAAGCAATTAACTCAAGCCGGGTGAAGTTTAAATACCTGCTGCATCTGGCCACACCCAGTCTGAGTCATAGGGATGCTGAGGCTTGTGCAACACATGTTCTCAAACAAGCAAAGGTCTCTAACAAACATTGGTCTCTGCAAACAAGCATTGGTCTCTGCAAAAAAACATTAATCCCTGCAAAGGCAAATGATCAGCTTAGAAGCAGTTAACTGGGACATATCCGAGTTTGCAGGCCCGACAGTTAGATATGTCATGGACATTAAGTTTTCAGAAGGAATTTGAAACTAATGCAAATGACTGGAATCTAATTTATAAAAGTGAATTTGAGTAGAAATAGAACTTCCTGTTAGTTTTACAATGCTATGTTAGTGTTCAACTGTAGATGATGCAATGGTTGCAATTTGCATTTGGGAACTAGGCATCTCTCCTTCAGGGACTTTGAGAATTACGTGGGTTGGCAGAGAAGAATGAATTTAGAGTGAAGCAACTTAAAAGGTTGAATCTTTGCTTTATTAATTAAGAAGACTAGATGCAGTAAGATAAGGTATATAATAATCCAGTTGAGAAGGAGAACAGAGCAAGGGTCTTTTCTGTACAGTGCTATTCCCAGGGCCGCTGGAATTAGGCACATTGTGCACATATTTATGGATTTGCTGCACTTGTCAGATCATTTTTCTGCTGCACAATATAGGGAATATAACAAAAAACATTTGTTTTTAGCTCAAACTGAACATGTTATTAGTTCCAGACAATAAAGCAGTGAAATTCCATTTGCATAGATTAACTGGTCACCATTTCACTTTCAGTTACTAATTTTTTTATATATTGTTTAAAGTTATTGAATATTGTTATACATACACTAATAAAGTGAAACATTTGCTCAAATAATGAAATAATAGTGCCACAAAATGTGCCACATTGTGCTGCATAATTTGCCTTTCCATGCTGCATAATTTAGTTTTCTCCACTGTATAAATCCAGTGTCCCTGGCTATACCTAAGGAAATTGAATGGGATATAAATTGCATGTCAAGTAAATGCAATAAATTGCAAATACATTTAATTAAGGGGGTGTTGGATGCAAATTGAATATTTGGAGATTAAGGAGTTAGCAAAAAGAGAAAACAAACTCTTAGCTGTGTATAGACTCTTCAAATGTGAGAGAGAAGTAGTTGAGGGATATACATAAGAGTAAAAGGAATTGGTCACTCTCATGATGAGGGAGAAATCAAGAACCCCTCTCTAAATTTTGCAGGCCCGAAGTTGAAATAGAAAGATACAGCTCAGTTAGCTAACCATTGATTTCTTGTACTGTTTATTTAGAAACCAGGGCAATCCAGTAAACTGAGCTAAACAGGTTTCAATAGTTTTATATTGTGCCTACTAAAGGGATAAAAGGAAGGAAAACGGGAACATGTTGAGAGGTGGGATGTTGGAGGTGTGTAAATTGTTTTTCATTCAAAAAGTCAAAAATCTTGAGCAAATTATTTTTTAAAAATAGAAATCCAAATGATTGGAGACAAAAATCTTGGACAAGGCCACAGGTAACAGTTAGTGTTATGCTTAATGCTTCTTCTACATTGAGGTTTAGGATCAGGGATAAAGAACCAGATGTATGATGCATTTTACCTGTCTCAAACAGCCCATTGGGCCGTTTTCAAGAGGTAAAATGCTTTTGCCTTTGTACCAACCCTATTTTGCTAGTTGGTAGCTATTACCGACTCAGAAAAGAGGGGTTGCAAGTCGGTATTAGGAAAGGGCTTGTTAATGGCAGCACGTCCTAATACTGAGTTGCACCGGTATATATGAATGCTTTGCGACCAGGAATATGGTTGTAAAACATTCATACTTTACAGACTTATTGAAGGAGATGGTGACCTATTTACAAACGGGGAGGGGTCCTCAAGGTATACCAACATTTTTTCAGAGGAGGCAGTGGTCCCACAGACCACTACCCACTCTAAAAAAAAGAAAAGAACATTTTTCATTTTTATTTTTGAAATTCATCACGTTTTCCTTTAAGGAAGATGGACTGCATTTAAAAAATAAATAAAAAATACTGCTTTAATTAAAAAGCAGTCTCAGACATGGGTCCAAATGGGTCAGAAATTGCGACCTGCCTCATGAATATTAATGAGGCAGGTCCCTTGCGACCCATTTAGGAATCGCAAAAGGTGTCTGAGACAATGTTATACATCAGTGTTTGAGACTCACAATTTACAAGTCACAAAAAAATGCAAAGTATGCAAACACTGAGGATCGTACATCTGGACCAAAGTTCGTAAAACAGCTAAAGTTAATGTTATGATTGGAGTAGTTAGTATGATATGGGTAAGTGCTTGAATTAGGACACGATTCAGTGGTAGATTTAGGGTTAATGGTCAGGAAGAGCAAAGAATCAATTGCAGTCTGGGGTAGAGCAAATGTTAGGTAAAGGACTCTTGTTAGGCTTAGGGATTAGATATGTGTTAATTTAGGCCTACATTTAGGATTGCAGTTGGAGTAATTGTGATCATCATTCCTAGTGTTAAGTGAAAGAAAAGATGAGAGAAAAAGGAGATGCTTGGGGAATGTGTATTAGGTTTATGGGGGACTATCCCCTTTTCAACAAGCAAACATAGAAAAAACCAGTATCTTAGATTTAGAAATAGGATCTTGACATTATTGAGTCCATGATTAATTAACTGCGATTCACTACATATTTATAATTAGTACCCCCCCACCAAAATCATGAAACTCTTGTGGATGGACTGTTGTGTTTTGTAATGGATCAGAAAGATTTCCTGGTCCTGTGCTGGGTTTATATCCTGCTAATATTAATTAGCATTTTCTAATTAAGTGTTCAGTGGCAGATGATTTGATGACTGAATGAAAATTGAATTCAACCAATTGGCCGGTTTCTCTCCCTCTCCTTAGCAACACACTTTACAGTTGTGGTCTTACTAAGACTTTGATAAAGGCATCACCTCCCCCAAGTGATACAAAGTGAGATTAATAGTGTTGATTATTACTTAGTCACCCCTTAGGTGTTATTAAGTGTAAAATCCACTTTACTTGGAACTTCTTATAGGCTACTGCATCCAGAACTGGTTACAATATAATTTCTGGTTGGAATACAGTATAATGTAAAATATGATTCGATGCAAATATGCATTAAGTGAAATCCTAGAGGTCAGGCGCTATTGGAATTAATGACTCAATTATGCCATGTTGGTATTAGAAAAGGGTAATACATTAGATAAACTGTGCCTACACATTAGGTGGAAAGCATTCAACTACTCAATTACATGATCCTGAATACGGAGTGTTGGAAAAAACTGTGTAAGAATTGTGTTGTCTCTAATTCAGAGACTAGACACCACCCATTAACTGTAATGTTGAAGAGGAATTAGTTTAGGCACACTTCTAAAATAAGAGACGGACTGGGGAGCACAGATGAATTTCATTATACTGTTATAAAGACAAAAGCTATTCAGAGGAAATTATTCATGAAGTTCAGGCATCAAAAGAAAATAGTGGTGTATACAGTGTGTTTCAAGTGAACAGATTATATCAGAGGAAACATCACATTTTGATGAGCTTCTGCAAGTGCGTAAATTACATGTGCCACAAAATACAGTAACGTGAAAATAATGGAAAAGTATTATATGTTGATGTTTGTAATAGGACAAAAAGTCTTAAGAACAAAGATAAAACATTGTAAAAAATGCCAAAAATGCAGCAAGACACTATCATCAGGATTATAATACTGCATTGAAGACAGTTAGTGTTAAAATAATTTGCCTCAATCTAAGCTGATATGAGAGGAATTTAATAAATAAGTAGAAGGAAATACTTCTGATGTATGGTAGTAAGGGAAAAGAAAGTTAAAGGTCCATGTAGAAGGACCTCAATTGACCTAAATAGACAGGACATCTGTATTAAATATTTTGAATGATAATAGAGATGTCATTGTTCCCTTTGCAGAGATTTTGGAGCATCATGAAATAATAGTGCTCAAGGCTCAAACAAAGGACAAAGTACATTGCATGCTAAAGTAGAGACATTTAAAGAATGTCATCACCACTAACAGGATCTTGTCAATGACTATAGGGTAGATATTGTTGGGTAGGCGTCACTACCTACGAGTCAGTGGACACCATATTTGTGATGGGTTGATTTCTAAAGGGAGAACAAATGGGCCTATTGTGCCAGTTCAATTCAAAAGAGGATAAATGTAACCCAGAGTTCTACAGGGTTCCCAAGTCACATTGGGTGGGTGTTGTGTATTAGGTGGAGCACAATCCCCCTATAGTTCGCTCTTAGGGAGTCTTTAGCATAGGCTATTTGATGATAGACTATCCTGTAATGCTGTCCTAGACTGCTGAGAACCATAATGTAATAGGTGAACATTTGCTTCTACAATTATGTGGTGGATAGCTTTTATTTTTTTCCACCCATAATTTTGGTAGAGAATCTTTACAAGCGTGGACACCCCAGAAGCCAGCTTAGGGGTTATAGGGATTTATACTATCAAAGCAGTTTGAGTGCCGAATGGAGGAGGACAGGACACTACATTATTTAATATAGTAATGAAGGAACAGCTCCTGGCTCTACTTCTTTTCTTCTCTACAAATGAGGAGACCACCACAGTACTTTCGGTCTCCCCACCGGCCCCCATTACAACTTTCCCATTGGGCGCCGGTCACCCCAATGGGAAAGGTGCAGCAGCATTGTTCGTGGCTCATAATTGCTGCTGCTCTGCATGGGCAGTGCAGGAGCCCCTGTGGCACCCTGCAATTGTTCTCCGCCAGCCTTTTCATGGTGGTCAGACCGCCATGAAAAGGCTGGTGGAGAACAAGGTTGTAATCAGCAAGGCGGCACTGACTTGAGCGCCACTGTGGCCAATTACAAAAAGGACCACCACCATCCCATCGGGATCACTGATCCTGGTGGAGACAGTTGTTTTTTGGTGGTACGAAAGCCAAATGCTTAGTTTGACAGTCAGACCGCCAAAGCCACTGGTGCCCCGACCACCACCGCGAGTCTGGTGGTCTAGTGATTGCCAGACTTGTAATTAAGCCCTAAAATTCCAAAAGCTAACAAAAATCCCCCAAGAATTGAGATGAGAGGCACGGCAAGCCCAGTACTATACTGATTATCCAGTTTTTCTAGATACAACTTTGCTCTGGTTTAGAAGGAGGTTTGAGGTTACTTGTGTAGCTCTTAAGGATAACTTATTTGTGATTATGTTTGGGCAGGAAATAAAACAGAAATGTAGACTATGCCTAGAACTTCCATAAGGTTCAGCAACGTGAGAGGTGAGTCTCAATTAATGAAGGCGCAAATATAGGCCTTGATAACGTTTATCTATGGTACAAATAACCTTTGTTGTATGACATCTCAAGGGGCTTCATATTTTTTGTTTAGGACACTTATGCCCTATGAGAGTGAATTGTCAGCAGCTATAGCTGACAATGAAGAGTATAGCTTTCTAAGAAGGGATGTGGACATTTTGGAATCATCCTCTGCCCTTCATTAAATGTGGGGAAAAGGTGAATGCCCATGAATGACCTTATAAAGATAAACACAAGAGTGCCCTTTCATATAAATATTTTGTGGAATCCAGCTCTGATTTGCTATCTGGAAAAAGGAGTTTGTTGGAGATAGAGTGCAGTCAGAACGTTAAACCATTTAAATGATTAAGAACCTTAGGGACTGCCTTGCAAAGTTTAATCTGCTGGATCAGCTAAAAGATAGTATTATGAATACTTAGGAAAAGCTGAGAATAACATTAAGGCAAATTGTTAGTGAAATGAATTTACAAAGGGATTGGAACAATGGATTAAATATTACCCCAAGTGCAGAACAAGTGATTAAATTATAAGCTGGTCCAGAACTTTACATGGAAAAAATTGTTTTCAACCTGTTTGAGGAAGCAATTTATGAAATTACAAATACGAATTCTTCATTTCAGAAGAGATGTTACTCGTGAACTGGAGTTGGCAACGCACCGCTGGCCTATTGCTATGACATAAATGATAATTTCATCTAATATTCCATGCTATTAGAAGCAATGCATGATTAATAAATTTGTCTTTGGGATGAAATGTATTTTAGATTGTTAAATGTTCCTTATTTGTAGAACTGAATAGCAAATTTGTAATGTGTATTTACAAATGATAAACACCTAGTGAAATATTATGGTATGTACTGACTAAGTTTAAAAACAGTCAGGTGGGAAACCCTGAAGAGGACCAGGACCCTATTAGATTGCCATTGGTACAACAGACAGTTCCAAAAATTGAGCTCATACGTATGGAAGTGCTTTTGAAACTGGTTTTAGTGTTGCCACTGGTGTAATAGATTTAAAAACAACCTACACACAATACCATTTGACTGGCATGCCTTAACAAAATTACTGCTGTATCACTCTAGAAGATCCACTGGTGATCAGTGTAATCTCTACATATCATGGTGGTGATCTCCTGTGCAGGGATAAAAAGGAAGTGTGACCTTGCCCCAGGATAAATGGGTAACAAATGCTGATATGTTTGGGTGCTGAAAAAGAGTCAACTGCACTACTGAAAGTGAATGGAAGGACTGCAAGTCTTCCCGATGCTCATCTACGTCATGCTCCATCTGGAACACCAGCGCCGACGACGACGGTGAGTACAGCCGCCTAGCACACAAAGGAGGGAGTGAGGAAAACAAGAGAAATACACACGCACAACACACACCATTCCCACACACACCATACACCCAACCAGCTGCAGACGAAAAACAATGGCACTCAATACACTGCAGAATAATGCAAGGACAACAAGAATGCAGTAATGAGAATATATTGATATAAACATCTACTAAATGAACAAATTGTACCAAAAACAGATATGTACAAATGTACACAAAGGGCCAATGCCCAGTCCATTGTACTAAGGGCCCACATGGCCACAGGGCACAGTCCAAGGCCCAACTCGAATCCTGACTTCATCCGGATAGAACTCTGAAGGGGCATCAGTGTGCAAGTGGGCAGGCACCTCAGGAGGATGGGAGTAGGGGGCACCTCAGCTGAATACGGGAACAAGCCCACTGGTTCTGGAGGGGGCTCCATGCCCATTTCTCAGTGCTGGAGAGTGCAAGGCCACAGTCTCTCAGGTAGGTGGCTTTACCACTGGTTCTGGAGGGGGCTCAATGCTCTTTACTCTGTACTGGGGAGTGCAAGGCCACAGTCTCTCAGGTGGGTGACTTTCCCACTGGTTCTGGAGGGGTCTCCATGCCCATTACTCTGTCCTGGGGCGTGCAAGGCCACAGTCTCTCAGGTGGGTGACTTTCCCACTGGTTCTGGAGGGGGCTTAATGCCCATTACTCTGTCCTGGGGAGTGCAAGGCCACAGTCTCTGGAGTGGCTGACTTTCCCACTGGTTCTGGAGGGGGCTGTATGCCACTTTCTCTGTCCTAGGGAGTGCAAGGTCACAATCTCTCAGGTGTGGAACATGCCCACTGCTCCTGGAGGGGGCCCCTTGTACAGCAGTCCCTGGAGGGTGGCCTACATGGCTTCCGCTGGTGGTGATGAATGCACTGTGTCATCTCGAGGTGAGGGCTGAACTGTGATGGTAGGTGGAGGTACCTCCTGGGAAGCCTCTGCTAGAGGTGAGGGATACACTGTTTTCGGCAGATGGAGGTACCTCCTGGGCAGTCTCTGCTGGAGGTGAGGGATGTACTTCCTCAGCTGGCAGTGGGGGCCCTGTGACCATTGGTGGTGATGGTGTCACCCTGACAGCCTCCACTGGAGTCAATGGCAGGATGTGCGGGTTTCTTAGCCTTCCGGGCAGGAGTCGTGGCTTCTTCCCCTTCATGGCAGGAGGTGTGGGCTCCTTCCCCTTCATGGCAGGAGGTGTGGGATCTTTAACTTTCCTTGATGGGGGAGTGGGATCCTTCACTGATTTGCCACCACGACTAGGTGGTGCCAACACTGTCCGCGTGGATTGTTTGGCTGAGGTGCTGGGCTGGGTCATTAGGACCCTGCTCTTAAGGGCAGGACGGGGGATGGGAGGGAAGAGGTCAAGTTTGGGCAAGAAAAAGCTTCTTCGGGATGGTGGGGTGGGATGAGGGAGGAGGGATGGGAGTGGATGTGGGTGCAGGTGCATGGGCAGTGTACCGATGTGAGGTGGATGACTGTTGGGTGTGTGAGTGCTCGCTTTTGTGTCCTTTGGGGGAGGCAGACAGGGTCAGAGAGGACACAGGGGACGCATGCATGGATCTTGTGGAGGTGTCTGCTAGTGAGGTGTGTGTGCTGCTTGGTGTGGTGATGCTGGTGGTGGATGTTGATGCAGTGCATGCAGGTGTGAGTGTGGACAAGATTGTGAGGGAGGTGGGGAGGAGGGGGAGGAGGAGACAGTGGAGGCATTGGAAGTGGTTGTGTCTGCAACTGTATAGGTGTTTGCATGAGTACTTGTGGGATGAAGTGTGGTGCCTGTGTTTGACTGTGCCACTCATATGTGCTGTCTTGTGTGCATGCTCATCTGTATGTGTGCATGGGATGGGTTTGGGTTGAGGAGACTGGGACTGGGAAGTGTAGTTGGAGGGGGGGCTGGTAGGGACACTGGCTGGCATCAGAGAGGGGGCCAGAGCCTGAATCAATCTCTGTTGGGCCGCCAATCCACTGTGAATGTCCTCCAGGAATGCACTGCATTGCGGAATCTGGGATGCCAGCCCCTGGATGGCATTCACTATGGTTGACTGCCCTACAGAGATGGAGCTCAGGAGGTCAATAGCCTCCTCACTCAGGGCAGCAGGGCTCACTGGGGCAGGGACTGAGGTGCCTCGGGCGAAGGAGATGCGCACCTTCCTGGGTGAGCGGGCACGGGCAACTCGCTGAGGGGCTACTGGTAGGGCGGTGCTGGTATGGGGGTGGCAGCTGTACCTGCAGCTGGGGTGGTCACAGAGGTGTCCTCCACCACCAGTGAGCTTCCATCGGAGGAGGTATCTGAGTCTGTGTTGTCACCTCCTGTTTCTGCCATGGTGCTCCCGCCGCCCTCCGTCCCACTGGCTCTCTCGGCGTCGGTGAACTCTGCCTCCTGGGTCCTGTGGGATGTAGCTCTCTCTGTCGCCGGTGCCCCTGCTCCTCCGCCAGATGATGCTAAGGCACACATGGACAGGATGACAGAAGAAAAAAGGGGGGAGAGAGAGAAAGGAAACACTGGGTCAATTAGTACACCAACACCACATTTGGCATACACAGCACTGTCACACACAGGAATCAGGCTTGAGCACTATGCATTACACTGCCAGTGATTTGGCTAGATGCCACAGCAAGATGAGGGCCACACACCAACAACTGCACCCCTCCTGGTACCCACAAAGCCCTGGCTGACATGGAATGCTAAGAAGCTAGCTTACCTGCGTTTGCCATACACCCATTACCCTTGAGCTTGCTCATGCAGCAATGTCAGGCCTGGCCTTAGGGGCACCCACTAAGTCACATCCACCACCCGGATCCCATGCCACCTGCCAATTATTGTAATAATGTCCACTGTACTCGTCCCCTTGTGGCTGCTGTGATGCCCTCAAGCGCCCATCCAGCTCTGGATAGGCCACCGCCAGTATGCTGGCCATCAGGGGGGGCCAGGCACCCATTCCTCATTGGGAGACCATCCCCAGCTGGGCCTCTGTGTTCTTCCATGCCCAGCATCTCAGGTCCTCCCACCAATTCCGACAGTGGATGCTTTGCCTGCCATAGACCCCCAGGGCCCGGGTGTCCTTGGTGATGGCACACTATAATCCCTTCTCTTGATGGGCACTGACCTGCAGAGGTAATACAGACTGGAGGACACAATTACACATACAATCCAGCCTGTCCCACATATGGCCCACCAATCCCGTTTCTGTCACCATTGTCGCACACCATGTACACCGCCACAAGACATTCCCCCAGATGACACGATGCTTCTACACACATCTCCATACATCCTTCCCACATGCATTGTGCCCAAGGTGTACTCACCTGTTGGTCTGGAGACCCATACAACAGTCTGTACTGGGGTAGGATCCCATCGACCAAACGCTCCAACTTCTCCGAAGTGAAGGCAGGGGCCCTTTCCCCAGTCACACAGGCCATGGTAGGTTCCAGACACAGGTCACAGCAGCACACACAGTGTAGGTGTTCTCCTGTTGAAGGTCAGGAAACAAGTGAGGAATCAGATAGAAAATGGCAGTCACGTCCACGGCGGTGTACACCATCATGGCTGGCACTGAACCCCATTGGCCACTGTACTCCATAGAGCCCCATATTATCCAATGAGGATTTGCACGGCGGTGCAAGACCGCCTTCCACCACAATGCCCAACGTCGGCGGAGTTACCTCACTTGCACCTATCCCTACATACAGGACAGGCCATGGTGGCGGACAATGGTCATATCAACCTTAACTGCGTCACAGCCTAGAATAGCACATACCTCACCATTCTGTCAGAGTCACCAGATCTTCAGGGCTTGAGCACGTTCCCAACACGTCCACCACTGAACAGCTCTAAGACTCTGATAAATAAATCACAGAGGCTAAGAGAGTTCAAGAGGGGAAGAGGGGATTAGGAAGGGAACAGCTGGGAAGGAGACCTGTAGTAAGAAAAAAGGTTAAAACACACAATATCAAAATTACGTCTCATGAAATCAATACTAGACTATGGCTCTAAGCTTTGTCATTCTGAAAACACGAACAACCTAAGAATTAGGCTTAAAATGACTAAATTTCAAGATGGTCGGATACCTGTAAGCGAGTAAAGATGGATTAAATGAAACTTTCAAATTAAATAACTTTTCTTTACATGAGAATCAGGAAAACATTCTGAATAAGTTCTAAACCAGTCATATGAATTCTTCTTTGAAAAAGCATATTAGGACCATACAATATTGCATCTAGAAACTCTGGCCTTTTGTGTTCTCTTGAAATGTTTCAACACGAATTGAGCACATTACAGATTTATATATATATATATATATAGTAAACATCATGGAAGGATTGTGCACCTTGAATAACACAGTATGGATTCAAGTAATAACTCACACAACTTGTCAAATCGAATAAGTCCAAATAAATGTCTTAAAATGTTGGCATACAATGAACAATCATGAATTGAGCTCGAGGAGAGAATTGTGCGTTTTTGCTGATTCGTAAGCCACCATGTAAATGTCAAGAATTGGTAGCTTCCAATAATTAGCAAAGTTAAAACCACATGAAACAAATTGCGCGTCTTGCTGATTCATAAACCACAATGTAAATGTCAAGAAATGGTACCGTGCAATAATTAGCAAAGTTAAAACCACATGAAACGAATCGCGCGTCTTGGCGATTCGTAAACCACAATGTAAATGTCAAGAAATAGTGGCGCACAATAATTAGCAGGATTAAAACCACATGAAACGAATCGCGTGTCTTGCTGATTCGAAACCACATTGTAAATGTCACAAAACACTCAAAAGCACATTTCCCATGCCCAAAGTAATCTGTTAATTATAAGGCTTAGGCCCAAGAATATGCAAATTTCTCAATAACGGCACCGGGACAGCCCAACCACCGTCTTACCGCCTGGAACAAGGATCACCAATGAAGGATGAAGGGCAGAGGCCTGGAAGATCAAATAGGCCACCGGGACAGGAGCTCAGGAAGTAGCTGCTGCTCTGCACCGGGACCTCTGAATAGTGAGCACTGGGAGTTGGGCTGGCTCTCTTTTATAGAGTCTTGGCCCAGCCCACAACCACACCCAGGCATGCTGCAGGGAAAGTCTCTGGAAGGCCGTGGAAAGGGGCCACACCCTAACACACTCTGAAAACCTGCAGCAATACATTGCAAAGGAACAGTATTTGTAAGCATTTTAAAAATAAGTCTTCAGGATTGAACTCTGCAATGCAAAAGGTTAATCCACAACATATCAGCACAATGCATAAATTATGTTGTTTTGAGAGTGCAGGGTTTTTGCATTCTTGTCGCCAATAGAGCACGTACTGCCCTGGTGTTGACAGTACTCCCCTCTCCCAGACGTGCTCTAGGGCCTGTTTTGCCTGGATTAAGATGATGAAAGCATCTCACAAGTACTGGAGCATGAACATCAGATGCGGAAACCCATGAGTTACTTTCAGGAACATAACCTTTCCATGAGATTAAGTACCATAGATTACGCCCTCTCAGTTTAGAATCCAACACTTTCTTGACTTCGTATTCTTCTTCCCCTTGTACTAGAACAGGAGCTGGATGAGGGTGGACCTTTTGGACTGCCTTTTTCAAGATGGAAGTGTGGAACACTGGATGAATCCGTAAGGATCTGGGCAATTGTAGTTTATAGGTCACCGGATTGATTTGCTGAAGGACAGTGTAAGGACCTATGAATTTGGGGTTAAACATGTGCTTCTTCTTGAAGTCTATATGTTTTGTGGAAAGCCACACTTTGTCACCTGGTTGATATTGCGGTCCCTCACAATGTTTCTTGTCATAATGCCTTTTGTATTTTTGTTTGGCTTTTTCTAAATGCTGTTGAATCAGTTTCTGGGTTTGATGCAAATGCTGAATGGTTTCTGACACAGCTGGAGTAAGAGAACTTTCTTGAGGAATTGTGATGGGCAAGGTGTCAGGATGATAGCCAAATAAACCAAAAAAGGGTGTAATGCCAATAGAAGTGTGGAATGAGTTATTGTAAGCTAACTCAGCTAACCAGAGCAAAAATGTCCAAGAATGAAGTGCCTTTTCAGCGTAGTCACATACGTATTGTTTCAAAGTCTGATTTAGGGGGTCATTCTGACCATGGCGGTAATTACCGCCATGGCGGAGGTCGGCGGTAGCACCGGCAACAGGCTGGCGGTGCACCGCTGGGCATTCTGACCGCGGCGTTTCAGCCGCGGCCAGAAACGGAAAGTCGGCGGTGTACCGCCGACTTTCCGCTGCCCGTCTGAATCCTCCATGGCGGCGGAGCGCGCTCCGCCGCCATGGGGATTCTGACACCCCCTACCGCCATCCTGTTCATGGCGGCTCTCCCGCCATGAACAGGATGGCGGTAGGGGGTGCCGCCGGGCCCCTGGGGGCCCCTGCTGTGCCCATGCCAATGGCATGGGCACGGCAGGGGCCCCCGTAAGAGGGCCCCAAAAAGTATTTCAGTGTCTGCCCAGCAGACACTGAAATACGCGACGGGTGCAACTGCACCCGTCGCACCTTCCCACTCCGCCGGCTCAATTCTGAGCCGGCATCCTAGTGGGAAGGTTGATTTGCCCTGGGCTGGCGGGCGGTCTTTTGGCGGCCGCCCGCCAGCCCAGGGCAAATGTCAGAATCACCGCCGCAGTCTTTCGACCGCGGTGCGGTGTTCTGACGGCGGTACCTTGGCGGACGGCCTTCGCCGTCCGCCAAGGTCAGAATGACCCCCTAAGTCTCTCCATTTGACCATCTGTTTGAGGATGGTGACTAGTAGATAGCGTAGATGTCACTTGGAGTGTTTTACACTATGTCTTCCAGAAATTGGAGGCAAATTGCGACCCCGATTGGAGAGGATAACCTTTGGCAGACCATGATAACGAACCACTCTGTTCAGTAAAATAGTTGCCAGTTCACTAGAAGTGGGCAATTGTTTACAGGCAATGAAGTGTCCATATTTCGTGAGACTATCTACTACCACCAGAATTACTGAATGCTGTTGAACCACTGGCAGACCGGTAATAAAGTCTAAAGAAATGTGCTCCCATGGACAACTTGGGGTTGGAAGTGGATGTAACAACCCTTTTGGTTTTGAATGACTTGTTTTAATGCGAGCACAAACTTTGCAGTTGTTTACCATTGCTTTTACATCTTTTGTTAGGGTAGGCCACCAAAAATAGCGTTGGATCAGTTCAAGAGTTTTAGGAGTACCTGGGTGACCTGCCGTAGGTATAACATGCAACCAATGAAACACTATCTTGCGAAATTTTGGTAGTGGGTACGAACAAACGAGCGCCATGAAAGGGTAGTCCTTGCTTGATTTACCTTTTGGGATCTGCTTGGGCCCATGTTTGCCATTTTTCAACAATGAAAGAGTTGCGAATTTCTTCAAAGAAATCTTCAGTTTTTATGATACATAGAAAATTGTCAGGAGCAATGATAGCTCCGGATGCTTGAAATGCAGGCAACGTGGTAGACTTTTGACGGGACAAGCCGTCAGCTTTGCGATTATCTTTACCAGGTGTGATGCTATTAATTGTGTTTGACCAATGATTTTGTGTTTCACCACTGCGCATATTAGTTACTCAATGTTCACCAGTAGCACATTATGGCGGTCATTCCGACCGTGGCGGTCGGCGGTGAAGCGGCGGTAAGACCACCAACAGGCTGGCGGTCTTTTTTCTGACATTCTGACCATGGCGGTTACCGCCATGGCCAGCCGCCGCTTCACCGTTCCGACCGCCACGGCGGTAACGACCGCCGGGCTGGAGACCTGGGTCTCCAGCCCGGCGGTCGTCACATACCGCAGGCGGTATTCCGACCCGCCTGACCCCGGCTTACCGCCATGGATTTCATGCGGTTTGGGACCGCCATGAAATCCATGGTGGTAAGCACTATCAGTGCCAGGGAATCCCTTTCCTGGCACTGATAGGGGTCTCCCCCACCCCCCAACCCCACCCCAACTCCCTCCCCTACCCCCCCACCACCCCTGCCACCCCCAAAAGGTTGCAGGACCCCCCTCCCAACCCCGATCCCCAACATGTACACACACATACACACATACACGCAAGCATTCATGCATGCAGTCATGCACATACACACACCCCCCGCATTCATGCACGCACTCTCAACATACACACACCCCCCGCATTCATGCACGCAGTCATGCACATACACACACCCCCGCATTCATGCACGCAGTCATGCACATACACACACCCCCCGCATTCATTCACACACTCTCAACATACACACACACCCCCGCATTCATGCACGCAGTCATGCACATACACACCCCCCCCGCATTCATGCAGGCAGTCATGCACATACACACACCCCCCCGCATTCATGCATGCACTCTCAACATACACACCCCCCCCGCATTCATGCACGCAGTCATGCACATACACACACCCCCCGTATTCATGCACGCAGTCATGCACATACACACACCCCCCGCATTCATGCACGCACTCTCAACATACACACACGCACACCCCCATGCATGCACACAACTCACAACACTCCCCCACCCCTTTTCCCTAACAGGCGATCACCTTACC
The DNA here is from genome assembly GCF_031143425.1 of Pleurodeles waltl. NCBI lineage: Eukaryota > Metazoa > Chordata > Amphibia > Caudata > Salamandridae > Pleurodeles > Pleurodeles waltl. The sequence goes on along the minus strand of NC_090444.1, from coordinate 458,899,186 downwards.
TGTTCCGGTGATCCTCCGGGAGGGAACGGGACCCATGGGGGCAGCTCCGCCGACACCGCCACGCCAACAGAACACCGCCACAGCGAATCACAAGTCGTGATTCGCTGGGCGGTGTTCTGTTGGCGTGGCGGTGGAGGTGGAGCTACCTCCACATCCCCGCCTGCCGCCAGTATGGCTGTTGGCGGCTCTTCGTCCGAAAACGGGCGGAGCTCTGCCAACGGTCTTAATGGCCCTTGCGGAAGACCGCCAGCACTGGCGGTCTTCCGTACGGCGGTCCACAAAAAAGACCGCCGAGGTCAGAATGACCCCCTATATGTTTTGTTCAGTTTAGCTGCCTATTGGCTTTAACATGGAGTTAGCCATTACATTCTGTATTCAGTTTAGCTGCCTATTGGCTTTGACATGGCATTAGACATTACATTCTGTATTCAGTTTAGCTGCCTATTGGCTTTGACATGACATTAGACATTACATTTGATAATTAGGTTAGCTGCCTATTGGTTTTAACCTGGAGTTAGACATTGCAGTTGAGACATTACAGATGTCTGTGTTTTTCCAAGCTGTGTTTTTCCACAAGATGGACCAAGCTGTTTTCTTCACACCAGACCTTAGCTGATAAGAGCACGTAGATTTTGTGTTTACCTCGCAATTCAGTCTGAGAATGAGGAGCTCAGGAGAATTGGCCGCTCTCCAAGGTTCTTTGGCTCTCACACTGAGTTTGCTTTTAAGGATGACTCTGGGCTACAGTGAGTTAGATTTGAATCTGTTTGACTTCAGACTGGAACTAGACGTCAGTTGCCAGTCTCCCGTTTGGGTAGAGAATCTCTTTCTCGCAGTTGACCGGAGTCATCAACTTGCAGACCCCAGAAAGATAAAGCTGAGTCTAGGCCCTACCGCGTTGCCCATACGGTGATGAATTTGACTTTTATGCTTTGCTTTGCAGTTATACTATAATATAATTACATCTATTTGCTGTGTACATTGCAACTGAGAAGTACTTCGATATATTTTGCTTTCATTGCTGCTACTACTTTTGAACGTGTGCTTCCAATTTACTAATTTAGTCTCTTAGGAACTTGTGGGTGGGGAATTAAAAACAATAAATGTCTTCTTTAAACTCAGAAGTGCATTCCAGAGAGGTTCTGTAAGCTCGGTTATGAGATAAGAGGGAAAGCAGAACACCAGGCCGGAAGGTTACTACAAAATCAAATTTGGCAAAAAACAGCATCCAGCGTAACTGCCGAGGGGTCAAAAGTCTGGCGGAACTCATGAATTGAAGATTACGATGATCAGTATATACTGTGACAGTGTATTTGGCACCCAACAAATGATGTCTCCATTCTTTAAAGGCATCACGAATCACCAGAAGCCCTTTTTCAGCACTGACATAGTTCTGTTTGGCTTCGTTCAACTTCCGAGACATATAAGCTACAGGATGAAGTTGACCAGTGTCTTTATTTCGTTGTGATAAGACGGCTCCTATTGCTACATCTGAAGCATCAGCTTTCACTATGAAAGGTCGATTCGCATCAGGATGAGTCAAGACTGGGGCAGTGGAGAAAGCTTCCTTCAAAGTCGAGAAGGCTTGATCAGCTTCTGGGGACCATACAAACTTTTCTTTCTTTCTTAGTAGCTTAGTGATTGGAGACACTGTCTGGGAGAAATGATTTATGAACCTCCGGTAAAAATTTGCAAACCTCAGGAAACAGTGTACATCACGAACAGTCTTTGGGGTGGGCCAATCAGATACAGCTTTTACTTTCTTTTCTGCCATCACCATACCTTGAGGGGTAAGAATAACCCCTAAAAACTCAACTGTGGTAACATGAAACTCACACTTGGTTAGTTTGCAATATAAATGATGCTTTTGAAGGGCTGCAAGAATTTTCTTGACATGTTGGACATGTTCATTTTCATTGTCTGAGTAGATCAAAATGTCATCGATGTAGACTATGGCAAATATGTTGAGGTACTCTCTAAGAACGTCATTCAAGAAAAATTGAAATGCTGCTGGAGCATTACACAGACCAAAAGGCATGACGGTGGATTCAAAAAGGCCATATCTTGTCTTGAACGCTGTTTTCCATTTGTCACCCTCTCTCATTCTGACCAAATGATAAGCACCTCGAAGGTCAAGCTTTGTGTAGATTTTTGCTCTCTTTACTTGTTCCAATAAGACCGGAATTAGGGGTAAAGGATATTTATTCTTGATTGTGACTTTGTTCAAACCCCTATAGTCGATGCAAGTTCGAAGTTCTCCATTAGCTTTTGGAACAAAAAACAAAGGCTAAGCTGCAGGAGACTTAGGGCCAGATGTACGAAGCCGTTTGCATGGTGCAAACTGCGAAAGTCGCAGTTTGCGCCATGCAAACGGCCTAACGCAATGCACATTCACAAATTGCGAGTCGGTACCGACTCGCAATTTGTGAATGCGACTCGCAAATAGGAAGGGTGTTCCCTTCCTATTTGCGACTCGCATCGCAATTCAGAATTGCTTTGTGACCGCGAATGCGGTCGCAAAGCAACTCGCAGTTACCACCAGTGTCACACTGGTGGTAACTCATTCGCAAAATGGGAAGGGGTCCCTATGGGACCCCTTCCCCTTTGTGAATGTTGCCCAGAATATTTTTTCAGAGCAGGCAGTGGTCCAATGGACCACTGCCTACACTGAAAAAATGAAACCAAATGGTTTTGGTATTTTTTTCATTTTGCAACTCGTTTTCCTTTAAGGAAAACGGTCTGCAAAATGAAAAAAAAAACTGCTTTATTTAAAAAGCAGTCACAGACATGGAAGTCTGCTGACTTCAGCAGACCACCATCCCTGTGAGTGCAGGGACTCGCTATGGGGTCGCAAAATGCGACCCACCTCATTAATATTGATGAGGTGGGTCTTTGCGACCCCATAGCGAGTCGCAGATGGTGTTTGAGAAACCGTTCTGCATCCGAGAGTGTGACTCGGAAATTGTGAGTCTCACAGACTCGCAATTTCCGAGTCGCAATCTCAGAGTTTGCTACATGTGTCCCTTAGAGGGGCAAATGAAGCCATTCTCCAAAAATTTATCTAGGTATTTTCGTAAATGTTGATTTTCATGTTCTGACAGGGCATATGCACGACAGTTGGGAAGTATCGCACTTGGGGCTAGATCAATTTGACAGTCATAAGATCTATGAGGAGGTAGAGTCTCTGCTCCTTTCTCATCAAATACATCTTTGTAAGATGAATACTGTTTGGGCAGCTGAATTTCTTTCTCTGCGGCAGTAGCTATGTAGAAGTTGCAAACTTTTGGCACTTGAATCTTTTGGAGACATTGTTCGTTACATAGCGCAGATGAGAACACGATTTTTTGTTCTGCCCAATTGATCTCTGGATTGTGATGAGTTAACCATGGCAAGCCGAGGATAATCCCATATTGGGGAGCATGGATCACGTCAAGGATGATTTTCTCTTTATGTTTCTTTCTTTGATTCTTATCTTCACAAATCATCGACAAGGGGATAGTCTGAAGAGTTACTGGACCTCCAGTCAAGAGTTTTCCGTCAACTGCCTGGATGATTTCTGGGGTCTTCTTTTCAATACATGGGATCCCCCATGCACAAACCAATTGGACATCAAAAAAGTTCCCAGTAGTCCCAGAATCGACTAGAGCCTTTTTGAAATAGATCTTTTTCTTGACTTGAACTCTTATTTCCAGTTTAAGATGTCTAGATTGTGAAGGGTCCACAGTGACACCCAAGAGCAACCCTTCTCTGCATCTCGGGTGTTTTAGTTTTCCAACTCGACTGGTGCATTGGCTGCGACCTTCTGAACTGGACCTTGCTTGTTCTTTGGTTTGATTGGACAATCTTTGGCAAAATGACCCTTCCGCCCACAATAAAGACATTGTCAATGTTTTCTGCGTTGGTCCTTTTCATCTTTGGTCAAAGGTCTTCTGATGGTTCCAATTTCTGTCAGTTCCGGTGTTCTTTCTTTCGGAGTTCTTGAGTCTCTGTTATCATGAACACGCCATGAATATTTTTTAATCTTTTTGCGCGTTCCTTTATGTTCTGCTAAACGATGATCAAGCCTCAGGACAAGGTTTATAAATTCTTGACAGTCTGTAGGTTGTGGGTCGATTTGTGCTAAGATATCTTTTAGTTCCTCTTTGAGTCCCTTGTAAAACAAGACTGCTTGTTTTTCTTCAGGCCAAGATGTCTCGGCAACCAGCCGGTTAAAGTTGGCTAAATACGACACTAGGTCTTGATTCCCCTGGCGTAAATCTAATAATTCATGATCTGCTGACTGTGTTACAGTTCTACGATCAAAAACTCTCTCAAACTCACAAACAAAATGTCTCCAGTTGTTCAACAAGGGACTATCTTTACGCACAAGAGGAATTGCCCAAGTAGCTGCATCCCCAGACAGATGTGATAAGAAGAAAGCTACTTTGGACTGGGCATCGGGAAAGTATGTGGTCTACAGGTGAAGTGTAGTTCCACTTGAACCAGGAAAGATTGTGCTTTCAAAGGGTCACCTGAGAAACGTTCTGGGGGAGCTAAAGGAATTGCGGAAGGAACATTTAGGGAAATGCTTGTTGGATTACTTCCAGAAGCCTGAGAAGAAGTATCTGGCCAAAAACACACCTGTGGGACTTTGTTCCTTCTTCTCTACCTTATCTTGCAACTGACTCACTCTCTCAGCTAAGCTAGTTGTCAATTCTTTGGATGATACCACCTCTGCCTGGAGCTGGGTGATAGTCTTGACTAACTCGTCCAGCGTGGCCATGCTGAGAACATACACAAACCAGGAGGATAATAATTTGTGGGCTCACTATTCTGTCAGAGTCACCAGATCCTCAGGGCTTGCGCACGTTCCCAACACGTGCACCACTGAACAGCTCTAAGACTCTGATAGATAAATCACAGAGGCTAAGAGGGTTCAAGAGGGGAAGAGGGGATTAGGAAGGGAACAGCTGGGAAGGAGATCTGTAGTAAGAAAAAAGGTTAAAACACACAATATCAAAATTACGTCTCATGAAATCAATACTAGACTATGGTTCTAAGCTTTGTCATTCTGAAAACACGAACAACCTAAGAATTAGTCTTAAAATGACTAAGTTTCAAGATGGTTGGATACCTGTAAGGGAATCAAGATGGATTAAATGAAACTTTCAAATTCAAGAACTTTTCTTTACATGCGAATCAGGAAAACATTCTGAATTAGTTCTAAACCAGTCATATGAATTCTTCTTTGAAAATGCATATTAGGACCATACAATATTGCATCTAGAAACTCTGGCCTTTTGTGTTTTCTTGAAATGTTTCAACACAAATTGCGCACATTACAGATTTATATATATATATATATATATATATATATATATATATATATATATATATATATATATATATATATATATAGTAAACATCATGGAAGGATTGTGCACCTTGAATAACACAGTATGGATTCAAGTAACTCACACAACTTGTCAAATCGAATAAGTCCAAATAAATGTCTTAAAATGTTGGCATACAATGAACCATTATGAATTAAGCTCGAGGAGAGAATCGTGCGTTTTTGCCGATTTGTAAGCCACCATGTAAATGTCAAGAAATGGTAGCTTGCAATAATTAGCAATGTTAAAACCACATGAAACGAATCACGCGTCTTGCCGATTCGTAAACCACAATGTAAATGTCAAGAAATGGTAGCGTGCAATAATTTGCAAAGTTAAAACCACATGAAACGAATTGCGCGTCTTGCTGATTCGTAAACCACAATGTAACTGTCAAGAAATAGTGGCGCACAATAATTAGCAGGATTAAAACCACATGAAACAAATCGCGCATCTTGCCGATTCGAAACCACAATCTAAATGTCATAAAACACTCAAAAGCACATTTCCCATGCCCAAAGTAATCTGTTAATCATAAGGCTTAGGCCCAAGAATATGAGAATTTCTCAATAACGGCGCCGGGAGAGCCCAACCACCGTCTTACCGCCTGGAACAAGGATCACCAATGAAGGATCAAATCAAATCAAATCATTAACATTTATAAAGCGCGCTACTCACCCGTGCGGGTCTCAAGGCGCTAGGGGTGAAAGGGGGGGTTATCGCTGCTCGAACAGCCAAGTCTTTAGGAGTCTCCGGAAAGCGGAGTGGTCCTGGGTGGTCCTGAGGCTGGTGGGGAGGGAGTTCCAGGTCTTGGCCGCCAGGAAGGAGAAAGATCTCCCACCCGCCGTGGAGCGGCGGATGCGAGGGACGGCAGCAAGTGCGAGGCCAGCGGAGCGGAGGGGGCGGGTGGGGACGTAGAAGCTGAGGCGTCTGTTGAGGTATTCCGGTCCCTTGTTGTGGAGGGCTTTGTGTGCGTGGGTGAGAAGACGGAAGGTGATCCTTTTGCTGACTGGGAGCCAATGCAGGTGTCTCAGGTGTGCGGAGATGTGGCTGTTGCGGGGTACGTCGAGGATGAGGCGGGCCGAGGCGTTTTGGATGCGTTGCAGGCGGTTTTGGAGTTTGGCGGTGGTCCCGGCGTAGAGGGTATTGCCGTAGTCCAGGCGACTCGTGACAAGGGCGTGGGTCACGGTTTTTCTGGTGTCGGCGGGGATCCAGCGGAAGATCTTGCGGAGCATGCGGAGAGTGAGGAAGCAGGCGGAGGAGACGGCGTTGACTTGCTTGGTCATGGTGAGAAGAGGGTCCAAGATGAAGCCGAGGTTGCGGGCGTGGTCTGCGGGGGTCGGTGCGGTGGCGAGGGCCGTGGGCCACCAGGAGTCGTCCCAGGCGGACGGGGTGTTGCCGAGGATGAGGACTTCCGTTTTTTCAGAGTTCAGCTTTAGGCGGCTGAGCCTCATCCAATCTGCGACTTCCTTCATACCCTCTTGTAGGTTGGTCTTGGCGCTGGCGGGGTCCTTGGTGAGGGAGAGTACAAGTTGGGTGTCGTCGGCGTAGGAGGTGATGATGATGTCGTGCTTGCGTACGATGTTGGCGAGGGGGCTCATGTAGACATTGAAGAGTGTCGGGCTGAGCGATGAGCCTTGAGGTACGCCGCAGATGATCTTGGTGGGTTCTGAGCGAAACGGAGGGAGGTAAACTCTTTGGGAGCGGTTAGCGAGGAAGGAGGCGATCCAGTCCAGGGCCTGGCCTTGGATCCCGGTGGAGCGTAGGCGGGTGATTAGGGTGCGGTGACAGACGGTGTCAAAGGCAGCCGAGAGGTCGAGGAGAATGAGGGCGACTGTTTCACCGTTGTCCATCAGGGTTCTGATGTCGTCTGTGACTGAGATGAGGGCGGTTTCCGTGCTGTGGTTGGTTCGGAATCCGGTTTGTGAAGGGTCGAGCAGGTTGTTGTCTTCCAGGAAGGTGGTCAGCTGTTTGTTGACGGTCTTTTCTATTACCTTGGCTGGGAAAGGTAGAAGAGAGATGGGGCGGAAGTTTTTCAGGTCGCTTGGGTCAGCCGTAGGTTTCTTTAGTAGGGCGTTGACTTCAGCGTGCTTCCAGCATTCGGGGAAGGTAGCAGAAGAAAAAGAAGAGTTGATGACGGTCTGGAGGTGCGGGGCGATGATGTCGTCGGCTTTGTTAAAGATGAAGTGCGGGCAGGGGTCCGAAGGGGCGCCGGAGTGGATAGAGTTCATGATGGATTTGGTTTCTTCCGTGTTGATGTGGGTCCAGTTGTTGAGGGTGATGTCCGGGGAAGCGGGTTCAGTGGTGTATGGTTGGGTCTGGTGTCCGAAGCTGTCGTGGAGGTCGCTGATCTTGCGATGGAAGAAAGTGGCGAGGGATTCGCACAAATCCTGTGAGGGCGTGACGGCGTTGGCGCTGGCGCTGGGGTTGGAGAACTCTTTGACGATGCTGAAGAGTTCTCTGCTGTTGTGGCTGTTTTTGTCTAGTCTGTCGGTGAAAAAGTTCCTTTTGGCAGTGCGGATCAGGTGGTGGTGTTCGCGTGTAGCGTTCTTGAGGGCGGTCATGTTGTCAGCGGTGTGGTCCTTGCGCCAGGCCTTCTCAAGGGCACGACAAGTTTTCTTTGATTCTTTGAGGGTGTCAGAGAACCAGAGAGGTTTTTTGGTGTTGGTCTGTCGATGCGTGCGTTTGAGGGGAGCAAGGTTGTCAGCGCAGTTGGAGATCCAGTTTGTGAGGTTGAGAGCTGCGTCGTTGGGGTCGGTGGTGAGGGTGGGTTGGTTGGCGGCGAGAGCGGAGAAGAGTTGCTCTTCAGGGATCCTGTTCCACTGTCGACGAGGGATGGGTTGAGTGCGGAGGTGGGAGGTCTCGCGTCGGAATGTGAAGTGGACGCAGCTGTGGTCGGTCCAGTGTAGGGCAGAGGTGTGGCTGAAGAAGACGTGTTTGCTGGCGGAGAAGATAGGGTCGAGCGTGTGTCCGGCGATGTGGGTGGCGGTGTTCACCAGTTGTTTGAGGCCGAGGTTGGCGAGGTTGTCGAGCAGGGTGGTGGTGTTGGGGTCGTTGTTTTGTTCCAGATGGAAGTTGAGGTCGCCTAGGAGGATGTAGTCCGGTGAGGCGAGGGCGTGCGGGGAGATGAAGTCGGCGATGGCGTCGCTGAAAGAGGCGCGAGGTCCGGGAGGACGGTAGACGAGGGATCCTCTGAGGGTGGTCCTTGGGTCGGTGCGAATCTGAAAATGCAGGTGTTCAGCGGCGGGTCTTCGGTGGAGGTGGTGACGCTGATGGAGTCTTTGAAGATGATGGCGACACCTCCTCCTACTTGGTTGGTGCGGTCTTTTCTGGAGATCTTGTAGCCTTCGGGGATGGCGGGTAGCGATGTCTGGAGCAGAGGAGGCGTTCATCCATGTCTCCGTGATGAAGGCGACGTCCGGGGCTGTGGAGTCCAGGAGGTCCCAAAGTTCAACGGCGTGCTTGTGGACGGAACGAGCATTGACCAGGATGCACTTGAGGTGGTTGATGGCGCGTGGGCTTGTGGTCGTGGTAGTTGCGTGGTGGAAGATGCGTTTGCAGGAGTTGCAGGCGAAGGGTCCATGGGTGCGTTTGGGGTGAGCTAGGAAGCAGGTTTTGGAGCGCCCTGGGTTGAGGGCGTGGAGGGTGGTGGGGTCGTAGCGGATCAGCGGGGCTTGGGGGAGCTGGGGACCAGGGGTCGTGGCGCTGGGCGCGGGCCAGGCGCGGACGGGCGCAGACGGGCTTGCCTCTGGTGCGCCTCCGGCGCGCCAGCGGCATGCCCGCTGCGCGCGCCCGCTGCGCAGTCGCGCAGCGGCCGCCATAAGAGGTAGGAGGGGGGAGGAGGGGTCAGCTGGGGGCGAATGGGAGCTGGGGGGCGGGGGCGTGCAGGAGGTCGCGGCGGGAAAGCGCGAGGGAGGGGGGGGGACAGGTAGAGTGAGAGGAGCTGGGGGAGGGGGTTTAGGGTGGAGGAGGGTGAGTGTTAGGAGGTTTGGAGATTAGGGAGAGAGATAGGAGTAGGGTTGTGAAGATAGGGGAGGGGGGGTTGTAGAGGTGGGTGAGGGAGAGAGGTAGAGTGAGAGGATAGGGAGATAGGTAGTAGAGGGGGTGGCGGGAGGGGGGGAGAGATAGAGAAATAGATAGAGAAAATAGATAGAGAAGTCGATAGATAGGGAAATAGATAGATAGACAGATAGGTAGGTAGGAGGAGGTGGAGAGTGGGGGAGTTAGATAGTGAGATAGGGAGCTAGAGAGATAGGAAGATAGGAGGAGTGAGGGAGGTAGATAGCGAACGGGTTAGCTAGGGGTGAGAGAGGGGGAGGCGAGTGAGGGAGGGGGATGAGGAAGGTTGCAGGAGGGCAGGCTCGGGGGAAGAAGACGGAGGAGGTAGAAGAGCCGAAGACAGGAGAACAGAAGACAGAAGAACAGAAGACAGAAGAACAGAAGACAGAAGAACAGAAGACCGGAAGAGCAGAAGACCGGAAGAGCAGAAGACAGAAGAACAGAAGATCGGAAGAGCAGAAGAACAGAGAAGAACAGAGAAGAACAGAGAAGAACACAGAAGAACAGAGAAGAACACAGAAGAACACAGAAGAACACAGAAGAACACAGAAGAACCGAGAAGAAGAACACAGAAGCACAGAGAAGAACAGAGAAGAAGAACACAGAAGACCGGAAGAACACAGAAGAACAGAAGGGAAGAACAGAAGAACAGAAGGGAAGAACAGAAGAACACAGAAGAAGATTGCAGAGGGGGAGCGAGGAGGAAGAGACAGAGAGGAGGAAAAGAAGCAGGAGCAGGAGAGAAGGTGAGTGGCGCGGGGCAGGGCGAGGGGCTGGGAGGAGGGGGGTACTTACAGTTAGGTGGGTCTCAGGAACACAGGAACTCGGGAACTTGGAGGAGCTGCAGCGGCAGGGGGAGCGACCTACCCTTGGGTCAAGGGTCGCTACCACTGTCGCGCAGCGGCCGCCATAAGAGGTAGGAGGGGGGGGGAGGGGTCAGCTGGGGGCGAATGGGAGCTGGGGGGCGGGGGCGTGCAGGAGGTCGCGGCGGGAAAGCGCGAGGGAGGGGGGGACAGGTAGAGTGAGAGGAGCTGGGGGAGGGGGTTTAGGGTGGAGGAGGGTGAGTGTTAGGAGGTTTGGAGATTAGGGAGAGAGATAGGAGTAGGGTTGTGAAGATAGGGGAGGGGGGGTTGTAGAGGTGGGTGAGGGAGAGAGGTAGAGTGAGAGGATAGGGAGATAGGTAGTAGAGGGGGTGGCGGGAGGGGGGGAGAGATAGAGAAATAGATAGAGAAAATAGATAGAGAAGTCGATAGATAGGGAAATAGATAGATAGACAGATAGGTAGGTAGGAGGAGGTGGAGAGTGGGGGAGTTAGATAGTGAGATAGGGAGCTAGAGAGATAGGAAGATAGGAGGAGTGAGGGAGGTAGATAGCGAACGGGTTAGCTAGGGGTGAGAGAGGGGGAGGCGAGTGAGGGAGGGGGATGAGGAAGGAGCAGGAGGGCAGGCTCGGGGGAAGAAGACGGAGGAGGTAGAAGAGCCGAAGACAGGAGAACAGAAGACAGAAGAACAGAAGACAGAAGAACAGAAGACAGAAGAACAGAAGACAGAAGAACAGAAGACCGGAAGAGCAGAAGACCGGAAGAGCAGAAGACAGAAGAACAGAAGATCGGAAGAGCAGAAGAACAGAGAAGAACAGAGAAGGACAGAGAAGAACACAGAAGAACACAGAAGAACACAGAAGAACCGAGAAGAACCGAGAAGAAGAACACAGAAGCACAGAGAAGAACAGAGAAGAAGAACACAGAAGACCGGAAGAACACAGAAGAACAGAAGGGAAGAACAGAAGAACAGAAGGGAAGAACAGAAGAACACAGAAGAAGATTGCAGAGGGGGAGCGAGGAGGAAGAGACAGAGAGGAGGAAAAGAAGCAGGAGCAGGAGAGAAGGTGAGTGGCGCGGGGCAGGGCGAGGGGCTGGGAGGAGGGGGGTACTTACAGTTAGGTGGGTCTCAGGAACACAGGAACTCGGGAACTTGGAGGAGCTGCAGCGGCAGGGGGAGCGACCTACCCTTGGGTCAAGGGTCGCTACCACTGTCGCGCAGCGGCCGCCATAAGAGGTAGGAGGGGGGGGGAGGGGTCAGCTGGGGGCGAATGGGAGCTGGGGGGCGGGGGCGTGCAGGAGGTCGCGGCGGGAAAGCGCGAGGGAGGGGGGGGGGACAGGTAGAGTGAGAGGAGCTGGGGGAGGGGGTTTAGGGTGGAGGAGGGTGAGTGTTAGGAGGTTTGGAGATAAGGGAGAGAGATAGGAGTAGGGTTGTGAAGATAGGGGAGGGGGGGTTGTAGAGGTGGGTGAGGGAGAGAGGTAGAGTGAGAGGATAGGGAGATAGGTAGTAGAGGGGGTGGCGGGAGGGGGGGAGAGATAGAGAAATAGATAGAGAAAATAGATAGAGAAGTCGATAGATAGGGAAATAGATAGATAGACAGATAGGTAGGTAGGAGGAGGTGGAGAGTGGGGGAGATAGATAGTGAGATAGGGAGCTAGAGAGATAGGAAGATAGGAGGAGTGAGGGAGGTAGATAGCGAACGGGTTAGCTAGGGGTGAGAGAGGGGGAGGCGAGTGAGGGAGGGGGATGAGGAAGGAGCAGGAGGGCAGGCTCGGGGAAGAAGACGGAGGAGGTAGAAGAGCCGAAGACAGGAGAACAGAAGACAGAAGAACAGAAGACAGAAGAACAGAAGACAGAAGAACAGAAGACCGGAAGAGCAGAAGACCGGAAGAGCAGAAGACAGAAGAACAGAAGATCGGAAGAGCAGAAGAACAGAGAAGAACAGAGAAGAACAGAGAAGAACACAGAAGAACACAGAAGAACACAGAAGAACACAGAAGAACCGAGAAGAAGAACACAGAAGCACAGAGAAGAACAGAGAAGAAGAACACAGAAGACCGGAAGAACACAGAAGAACAGAAGGGAAGAACAGAAGAACAGAAGGGAAGAACAGAAGAACACAGAAGAAGATTGCAGAGGGGGAGCGAGGAGGAAGAGACAGAGAGGAGGAAAAGAAGCAGGAGCAGGAGAGAAGGTGAGTGGCGCGGGGCAGGGCGAGGGGCTGGGAGGAGGGGGGTACTTACAGTTAGGTGGGTCTCAGGAACACAGGAACTCGGGAACTTGGAGGAGCTGCAGCGGCAGGGGGAGCGACCTACCCTTGGGTCAAGGGTCGCTGCGGGCAGAGGCCTGGAAGATCAAATAGGCCACCGGGACAGGAGCTCAGGAAGTAGCTGCTGCTCTGCACTGGGACCTCTGAATAGTGAGCACTGGGAGTTGAGCTGGCTCTCTTTTATAGAGTCTTGGCCCAGCCCACAACCAAATCCAGGCATGCTGCAGGGAAAGTCTCTGGAAGGCCCTGGAAAGGGGCCACACCCTAACACACTCTGAAAACCTGCAGCAATACATTGCAAAGGAACAGTATTTGTAAGCATATTAAAAATAAGTCTTCAGGATTGAACCCTGCAATGCAAAAGGTTAAACCACAACATATCAGCACAATGCATAAATTATGTTGTTTTGAGAGTGCTGGGTTTTTGCATTCTAGTCGCCAATAGAGCGCGTACTGCCCTGGTGTTGACACATTCCCACTGTCCCATCACATAAATGCACTATGTACACTGAGGTTGGGGTTCCATTGTTCAAATTGTGTCAGCCTACTCACTCTTATGTCCCTTAGATACCTACCACTGCGGATAAATAGGAGGAGGAGACATACCTCCGTTCACAGACCTCTTGTAGGCTTGGCTACACTGGAGGACAGGCACATTATACCCACCTATAGACTGGACAGGGCCACAATCACAGAGCTGTGTGCCCAATTGGTGCCTGACCTGATATCTGATATCCATCATCCGACTGGGATCCCCCTTCTTGTGCAAGTGCTATCAGTGCTCCATTTCCTGGCAACTGGTTCTTTCCAAGTGACAGTGGGCTTGGCAGCAGGAATGTCACAGCCAATGTTCTTAATTGTGTTGGCAAGAGTTTTGTCTGCCCTGGTGAAACACATGTGCAGCTACATAGCTTTCCCCCAGGTGGAAGATCTGGCCACTGTGAAGGCCTGATTCTATGCAATGGGACATATCCCCAATATTGTTGGGGCCATTGACGGGACACATATTGCGTTAGTCCCCCCGCCAGAATGAACAGGTGTTCAGGAATCGGAAGAGTTTCCACTCACTGAATGTGCAAATGATGTGCCTGGTGGACCAGTACATCTCCCAAGTAAATGCTAAGTATCCTGGGTTGGTGCATGATGCCTTTGTTATGAGGAATAGCAGCATCCCAAATGTGATGGCCCAACTACAGAGGCACAGGGTGTGGCTAATAGGTGAGTCATGGTCCCCACCCACTGTATGTTAGTGTATGCCTTCAGGTGTCATCCCCAAATCATTGTGTGAGGCTAAATGTTGTCCCTCATTACTTGCGGGAGACTCTGGCTACCCAAACCTATCGTGGCTTCTGACCCTTGTGAGGAATGTCATGACAGGGGCTGAGGAATGTTATAATGAGGCACATGGGTGAACCAAAAGGATCATCGAGGATCTGAAGGCCAAGTTTAGGTGCCTCCATCGGACAGGTGGATATCTGTGCTACTCGCCCGGGAAGGTCTGCCAGATAGTAGTTGCATTCTGCATGTTGCACAACCTGGCCCCCAAATGACATGAACCCTTTCTGCAGGAGGAGGAGAAAGGAGATGCCCCAGTGGCACCAGTGGACCCTGAGGACAGTGAGGAGGCAGAGGATGAGGACAACCGAACATCAGTTATACGTCAATACTTCCAATAACACACAGATGAGACAGTGCAACTGACCATTCCTGTGACTATTGATGTTTTCAGTATGGCTTTAGCATGATGGCACTAACTTCCATGCAGCTCTACTTACTGTCACTTATGGCTTGCCATTTTACAGATGTTGCTGAGATAAGAACTGTGTACTGATCTGATGAGTACAAGCAGCTACAGGTCATTCTTTCTATGCTCTCACAGCGTTCAGATCATTTGCACTAGTTGTGACTGTTCCCATGAATGCACATTTTCAACACACTAAATACTAGTAGTCAAGTTGTGTTCAAGGGTGTTTATTGTAGTGCTATGAAATTGAGGAAAAAGTGCAATGGAATGGGGTGATGATGGAGGAAAGTCCAGGGAATTGTCCCAGTCTGTTTGTAGCACAGGTCCAGTGTCCAAGGGGCCATAGGAAGGGGAGCAAAGGCAGTTCAAAGTGGACAAGGTGACAGGGAAGGACACAAGGGGGACAATCAGGAGAGTCTCATTTCCTGGCGGAGGTCTTGGAAAGTGTCTCTGGCTTCTGTTTGGTTCGTAGGGAATGTTTGCGGGGTGGTTCACCTTCTGCAGGGTCAGAGGTGCTGGTGGCCTGTGGGTCCTGTGACGGGTCCTCCTGCCCACCAGCTGCAGCGGAAGTGGAGGGCTGGTCAATGGACTGGCTAGTGGTAAGGGCCCGCTGGTGTGCTGTTGTTTCCCTCATGATGTTGGCCATGTCTGCCAGCATCCCTGCTATGGAGATCAAGGTGGTTTTAATGTCCTGTAAGTCCTCCCTGATCCCCTGATATTGTTCCTCCTGCAGCCGCCTGTTCTCCTGCACGTTGTCAAGGATCTGGCCCATCATGTCCTCGGAATGTCAGTAGGCTCCCAGGAACTCAGTGAGTGCCTCCTGGAGAGTCGGTTCCTTGGGCCTATCCTTCCCCTGGTGCACAGCGGTCCTCCAAGTATCCCTGTTGGCCTGTGCCTCTGTCCCCTGAACGGTGGGCCCAGTGCCACTGGCCCCAGGTCCCTGATTGTCTTGGGGGTGAGATCCCATCCTTGTACAGGTGGGCACACTGCTGATTGACGTGTCCTGGGGACAGAGATGTGGGTACGCTGGGTGGGTGCTGTGGTGTAGGATACTGATGGGGGAGGCTCTGTGATGGACTGTGAGTGGGCTTGGGTGACCGACTGTTGAGTGGTCCCTGATGGGCCAGGTTGTTGGTCCAGATCATGAAGTTCAAAGTCACTGTCATCACTGGGGGCATCTTCTGTTGGGGGACTGGATAGTCGTGGCACCTCCTCTCCGCTGAGATTGCCTGGGGCACCTGTGGAGATGTAAGTGATGTATTATGCTTCATGTCTTTGACATATTGTACATCCATGGGTTCCCCTCTATCGTTGCTATTGCTCTGCCACCTTGGTTTGTGTATGGTGATGTATTGTGTGATTGTTAGTTTCCCTATGCTGTGCATGCTTTGGTGATGGGTGTCCATGCAGGGCTGGGAGGGATGTCCATGCATTAGTATGACATGCAGGGCTAGGCATTGGGGTTAGTCATCTGTGGTGGTGCAGTGTGTGCGGTGGAGTGGAGTGATAGGAGTGAGGGTGAGGGGGTGTGATGGCATGGAGATATGGGGGTGATAAGTGGTAAACGTTGACTCACCAGTGTCCAGTCCTCCGGCTACTCCAGCAAGTCCCTCAGGATGCAGTAATGCCAAGACTTGCTCCTCCCATGCTGCAAGCTGTGGTGGAAGAGATGAGGTCCACCCCCAGTCCTCAGTATGGCTAGCTTGTACCTTGCTGCCACAGAACATACCTTCCCCCGTAGGTCGTTCAACCTCTTCCTGATGTCATCATTTGTTCTTGGGTGCTGTCCCACGGCATTCACCCTGTCCATGATTCTCCGCCATAGCTCCATCTTCCTGGCAATGGATATCTGCTGTACCTGTGCTCCAAACAGCTGTTTCTCTACCTTGACATTTTCCTCCACCATGACCCTCAACTCCTCATCTGAAAATGGGGATGCCTTTGTGGGGACATGGGTGTTGTGTGGTGTGTGTTGGTGAGAGTGTTTTGAGTAATGTGGTGGGGTGTGGGATGTGGGGTACGTGAGGGATATATGGGCGTATGGGGTGTGTGTGTCTAGTTGTCTCTGTGCTGTATGTGTCAATCTCCTGGCAGTAATTGTTGTTTGTAAAGGGTCTTGGGTAATGCGGGTGTGTGTTTTATAGTGCTGTGGGTGAGTGTGGTGTGTGTATGACTGTGAGGCGTGTGTTTTTGGTATTGGCCAATGTAGTGTTGCTTTGTATGTGGGTGTCCATTCTGAGCGCGGAGGTAAGTACTGCCAATGGGTTACCGCCATTGAATGTCCACCGTGCTGATTCGTGGGTCATAATGTGATGGGCGTTGTTCTGTTGGCATAAATGGTATGTGTGTGGGTACCGCCACTTTAGCACTAACCTATGGGCTGGGTGATTTGTGTATGTGGCTGTATTCTGTTGGATTGCTGTGTGTGTCATAATACGGCAAACGGATATTCACCACCACGGCGGTATGTTGGCGGCCATCACCGTGGTGGTAAGCAGGATTTACCGCCAATGTCACAACGAGGGCCATCATTTTCAGTAATTTTGTGTCAAAGGAGTAACATGAAATTACCAAAATTACTCTGATTACTTCAGCGTGATTAATATTTTGCCTAGACCCAGTGATTTACAGTAACGTATGTGGGCACTTGCCAAATCGTCAAATCAACATTAACCTAGTACTTCAAAATATCAACTGAACTGATTCTGTACTCCTATCAGAGTATCTAAAGCATTATTGGATGTTAGTTGAGGTAGGATGTAGGATAGGGCTATGTTTTGAAAAATAAAATAGCAGTATGAGCAGATGGCACCTGATACCCAAGCAACTGTGGCAAGCAAGTAAACATTTTACAAAGGAAAACTGGGCAGGCATTTATGTAGGAACAGCTATCCTGGAAACACTCTCTACCCCAAGCACCTGCAGACAGACTTGCAGACTCAAGCCCCAGATACATATTTATAGACTCACACTGGCTGAAGAGAGATGGGCCTGGTCTAAAGCACATACCTACAAAGTCACAGAATTCAGATGTTTGACTAAGACAAATGCTCCAGCCTTAACCATTTGTTTCAAGTACATAATGGTAAAAAACAAAAGGTTAAGGGTGAAAAGTAGAAAAAGTAAACATATATATATATATATATATATATATATATATATATATATATATATTTATTTTTAGTAATAGTTGAGAAAACTTTACTTAAACTCACAAACTTTAAAAAGTCTAAAGTTATAGTTACAGCTTTCATTTTCAATTTGATCAACACCTTCAAATTATAATAAGTAGCACACCTCATTACATACTCTTCACACTCTTTTCAGTACGCTAACCCGACAAAACTAAGCTCGCTACTCTGCCATGCACTGTGTTGCGACAAATGATGTCATTTGAAAAGGTATGTGTTGCTATGAATGTTATGATTTCACATGCTATAAGTGATGTAGTATGCAAGGGTACAATCAATTCATGGAAAAGGCATGAGTTATAGTTAATGAGGTATGTTGAGTGAAGTTACAAGTCTGTGTTCAGAGGTGTGCAGTATAGTAATGTGGAGGCGGTGCACAAATTGTAAATTGAAGGAATAATGATAACTTTACAGTTTTTAATGTTTGTGTATTTTAAGTTGGGTTTGCGTGGAAAGAATGATTAAAGTACTTCTAACTATAAGTTATGGTTAACCTTTGATTTTTGTTTTGTTTTATGTTAATGGTTTTTATTCTTTAACATAAATGTCTTTTGAATCGTAGTGTGGAGTGTCATTCACTGGAATGTTGTAAAGTGGAGTGTCGTATAGTGCAGTGAAGGAGAGTGTTGTAGTGTCTAGTGTCATAGAGTGGAGTATTGTAGCATGGAAAAGAGTGGAATTGAGTTGAGCGGAGTCCATACAATGGAGTAAAGTGTTATACAATGGTGTGGTGTGGTGTGTGGTAAAGTATGGTGGAGAATTGTAGAGTGGAGCGGCATATTGTACAGTGCAGAGGTGTGTCGAACAGTAGAGGTGAGGGTTGTACAGTGGAATGTCATCTACTGGAGTGACCTAAGATGGAGTGGAGTGGAGTGTTGTCGACTGGAGTGTCATAAAATGAAGTGTGGTGGAGTGTAGTGTCATTGAGTAGATTTTGGAACATGGCATAGAGTGTAGTTGAGTGTTGTAGAGTGTAGTGACATAGAGTGGAGTTGTTGGAGTACAGTGTTGTACAAGTCGGTGTTGTTGAGTGCAGTGTCATACAGTAGAGTGGTAGAAAGTCTCATACAGTTTAGTGTCATACAGTGGAGTGTAATTCTTTGTGAGAACACAGTGCATGGTAGAGTGGTGAGTTATAGTTTGAGTTGTCTGGTTAGGAAGCTGAAAAGAGTGTGGAAAGAGGTGCATTACTTATAATTTGAAGAGGGTGGATGAATTGTAAACAAAAACTATAACTTTAGACGTTTAAAGTTTGAGTTGTTTAAATTTACTTTGTATAAGGATAAAGGTTTTTTAATTATAAGTAAGATGCAACCTGTGTTTTTTTCATTGAAATTCAATTTTTTTTCAATTTTCAATAAAAATGTGTTTCAAATTGTATAGTTCAGTGTAATTGAGTGGGGAATTGGTATGTGGAAGGTCGTACAGTACAGTGGAGGAGAGGAGAGTGTTGTAAAGTCTATTGTTGTAGAGTATTGTAGAGTGGAATAGAGTGGAGTAGGGTAAAGTGGAGTGGCATATCGTACTGTTTAGTAAAATGTTATATAGTGCAGTGGCACAGTGTCTCTTATAGTGGAGTCAGGTACCATATACTTAAGTGGCAAATTGTACAATGGACTGGCATACTGTACAGTAGAGTAGGGTATTGTAGACTATCAGAGAATGGAATAGAGTGTTTTAGACTGGAATATGAGGAAGTAGAGTGTTGTAGAGTAGAGTATTGTTGAGTGGAGTGTCATAGAGCACTGGTTGGGTCCACAAAGCCTCCTCAGGGGGTCCGGTACTGCATAGAAAATTTAATATTATTAACAGATTAGGTCCCCAGCTTTCAGTAATGGCTCAGAGAGGGGTCCCCAGATTCCAATAATGATTCAGTGGGGGGCCCCAGGCTCCAGTAATGATGGTAATGATAAAATGGGGGTCCACAGAAGTCAAGAGGTTGGGAATCAATGTCATAGAGTACAGTGAGTAAGATAAAGTGTAGTAGAGTTGGATTTAGTGAAGTTATTAACACTGGAATGGAGTACTCTAGAGTGACGTAAGGTGCCATAGAGTTGAGTGAAGTGCAGTAGAGTGGAGTGGCATAGCATGCAGTGGAATAGAGAGTTTTACAATGGAGTATGCAGGCATAAAGCAGACTATAGAGTAAGACAGTGGAGTACACAGGGACAGGGTGGAGTAGAGTGCAATAGTGTGCCATAAACTGTAGAAGCCTTTTATAGAGTGGAGGAGAGTGTCACACAATGGAGTGCTATTGAGTGGAGTGGCGCATGCTGTACTGACGTAGAGTGAGTTACCGTAAAGTGTATAATTATACAGTTGAATAGTGTACAGTGGAATACCTTACAGTGGCGTGTAGCAGTTTGGAATGGAATAGATTGGAATAACATAGAGTTGCGTACAGTGGAGTGGCACAGTATTCAGTAGGGTATAATGGATTATCATAGAGTGAACTAGTATACATTGAAGCGGCATAGTGTAGTGTTGACAAAACTGAGATAAACTGGAGTGGCATGTTATACAGTAGAGGGGTATGCTTTTTCATGCAGTGTTAGAAACTGTTGTAGAGTGGAGCAGAGAGTTGTACAGTAGAGTGCACAGGCATAAAGTTGAGTACAAATTTGGGCAGTGGAGTGACAGAGATAGAGTGGATTAGAGTCTAGTAGACTGGCATAGATTGTAGTAGAGTTTTGAAGAGTGGAGTTATAAAGTGGAAGAGAGCACACTAGAGTGGCATAGAGTGAAGTAGCATACAGTGGAGTGTCATACAGTGGAATAGGGTAGGGTGGAGTGACAGAGTGGAATAGTACATAGAGTAGCGTACAATGGGGTGGTGTACAGTAGAGTAGCATAAACTGGAGTGGCTTACAATGGAGTGGTGTACAGTGGAGTGTTGTACAGTGAAGACATGTAGTACTGTATAAAGTAGTAGCATGCAGTGAAGTGGCACACATTGGAGTAGTTTAGACTGGAGTGGTATACAGTGGAGTAGGATAGAGTTTAATAACATACAGTGGAATTGCATACAGTGCAGTAATGCCCAATGGAATAGTGTAGAATGTAGTGGCATACAGTGGAGTGGGTTAAAATAGAATACCATACAGTAGGGTGCTGAAGGCTGAAGTTATGTACAGTGTAATATCATAGAATGGAGTGGCTCACAGTGGAATAGCATATAGTGGAGTACAGTGGAGTGGTGTAGAGTAGATTAGCATAGACTGGAATGGCATAGAGAGGAATAGCATCCAGTGGAGTGGGGTACAGTGGACTGGCATAGACTGCAGTGGCGTACAGTGGACTGCTGTAGAGTGGCTTAGCATACAGTGGAGTGGTATGAAGTGAGCAACGTTTAATGTACTAATGTAGAATGGAATGGCATAGAATTGAGTGCCATACATTGTAGTGGCATAGAGTGGAGGAGTGTATAGTGGAGTGGCATACAGTGGAATAGCATAGAATGGAATGGCATTTAGTGGAGTAGTTTAGAGTGTAATAGCATATAGTAGAGTAGCGTACATATCTGTGGGGTACAGTGAAGTGGTATAGACTGCAGTGGCGTACATTGGAGTGGGGTAGAGTGTAATAGCATAGAGTAGTGTGGCATAAAGTGGAGTACCATCCAATGGAATAGTATAGAATGGAGTGCCGTAGAGTGGAGCGGCATACACTGGACTGCCATAGAGTAGCATACAGCAAAGTGAGTGACAGTGAAACAGCATTTAGTGGAGTGTTGTACAGGGGAGTTGCATACAGTGGAATAGCAGAGAGTGGAGTGGCGTACAGTGGAATGTCATAGAGTGGAATACCATATAGCTCGAAGTGGACTGCCGTAGAGCGAAGTAGTGTACAATGTAAAAGCGTAGAGTGGAATGGCGTAGAATGAAGTGCTGTACAGTGGAGTGACGTAGAGTGGCACAGTGTATAGTGGGGTAGTGTACAGTTGAGTAGTGTACACTGGAGCAGTGTGGGCTGGAGTGGCGTATAGTGGAATGGGGTACAGTGTAGTAGCATAGAGTGGAGTGACATACATTAGAGTGGCATCCAATGGAGTAGAGTAGAATGAAGTGACGTAGAGTAGAGTGGCATACAATGGAATAGCGTAGAGTGGAGTGTTGTAGAGTGGAGTGGCATACAGTGGAATAGCACAGAGAGGAGTGCGTACCATTGAATGGAGTAGAATGGAATAGCATATAGTGGAGTAGAGTCCAGTGGAGTGGCATAGAGTGAATTGATGTAGACTAGAGTGGCAAAAAGAGTAGAGAGGAGGTGCCTACAGTGTAAGAGTTTAGAATGTAGTTGCATACAGAGGAGTTGTATACAGTGCAATAGCATTGAGTGGAGTGGCGTAGAGTCGAGTGTTGGACAGTAGAGAGGCAATGAGTGGCGTGGTGTAGAGTAAAATAGTGTATAGTGGAGTGGCATTCAGTGGCATGGCATTCAGGAAAGTGGCGTTGAGCAGAGTGGTGTACTCATATTATTTTTATTACACTTTGGCTGTCTCTGTGTTAGGGCCTTACATAAGGGCAAGTCGAAGGTTTTATTGTAGTTCCCTATCTTTTGCTACTTTAGTAAAGTGGTAATAGGTAGGTAAATGTATTTACATTGTTTACATATTTTCAAATAAATTTACAGAGTACTCCACTAGTACCTAGTAAGTACCATATTTTTAGGAAATGTGTTAAGTATTTCTGTGACACTATGTACACTTTTTTTAAAAGACGTAACTATCAGCACTACACTATATCTGTGAAATTAAAGCCCTCATTACAACCTTGGCGGGCGGCAGAGGCGGTCTCCCCCTGGCTGAACTGTGTGCAGAAGGCCCCAAAAGAGGCCTGATCTTGGGGTGCAGTGGCCTGAAGGCGCGGAGTAGGAGGAGGGAGGAGGAGCAGCGGTGGGCTGGGCTGCTCGTGCTGATGCGCAGTGCTATATTGGATGAGAAGGCAAGCCGGCCCGGCCCTAGTGGCAGACCTGGTGAGGTGTTCTTCTAACTGGCATTGGAAGAGGCAGAGGAGAGAAATTACTGCCAGCTACGATGACGGAGATGATGAAGAGTGGGTCCCCTCTGGTACCTGGTACAGAGGACTCACGCTAATGTGGTGGAGCACAGCGACAAGCTAGAGGTTGCCTTGGAAGGCTCAATCTGCTGCGGGATCGCCATATTGGTTACAGTGATCTCCTGGCCTGGTCTTCCCGCGCCAGCAGAGCGAGCCAAAGGGTTTTGAGCTGCTGGAGCTGGTGGTGAGTCGCCCGGTAAGTGGAGTGGAACTGGCTGGAGCTTGCACTTGCACTGGTCATGGCGGGGACGGGCCGCCTTCGCTCTGGAGCTGGGAGGTCACAAGCAGCCACGGCATAAGATAGCCAGAAGTTGGCCACGGTGGAGAGGGCTCGCACATCTCTGGAGGCTAAGATCGACAAAGTAGCCAGCAAAAGGTACCATTGAGGCGCGAGTGGATGAGCTGGCACCAGTGACGTCTCATTTGGAGTCTACGATGGGGGATGTTTTAGCGCGAGTAGCGGAGCTGGAATGTCATGTGGAAGATGCGGAGGGCCACACCAGAAGAAACAAACATACGAGTAATCGGTTTGCCGGAGGGAGTGGAGGGTTGGGATGCGGTGGCCTACTCAGAGAGCTGGCTCCGAGGACTGGTGCTGGCTGGTACACTGACTCCTTTTTTTCAGTGGAACGGGCTCATTGAATCCCCATGCTGCCCAGGCCTCCGGGGAGCGGTCCTCGCCCCTTTATAATTTGCTTGCTCCATTATGCGGACCGTGACATTATACTCAAGACTGTGAGATCCTCCCCGCCGCCTCGTGTGGACGATGCACAAATAATGCTGTTTCCCGACTATACACTGGCGGTGCAAAGAGACCGGGCCTCCTATATGCCCTTGAAGCGCAGACTACGAGCCCTTAGCTTAGACTACTCTCTACTGTTCCCCGCCAAACTCCGCATCGTGGCTGAGAATAAAACTAATTTCTTCACTACACCAGAAGCGGCGTGGGAGTGGCTGGAGTCGACGGGAAGCGTCTTGGGTCGGGAAGTGGAGAGGAACCCGCCCCACCGAAGAGCCGTAAGGGAAGTGGTGTGACCGCGGAGGTAGCGGCACATGCACCTGACTTGGAACAGCTCATACAGGAGCGGCATGAGGTGATTCAATCGGCCACAGCTATAAAAGCCTCTCTGGCGGCGTTGGAGTCAGAAACTGAAATTTCACAACCTCCCAGCGACCGGCCTGTTACGCCGGACCTACTCTCAGAGTTGGGTTTTCAGGAGTGCCCGTCTGTGACTCCTGCCACAGCCGACAAACTTTTCTAGGCCCTGCGGAGACCTACTTGGTGGACTCAGCAATGCTGCAAACCCCTGCTTGGAGCTCATGGGTCGCCGGGGCAATAGAGTCGATATGTTATTCGCTGCATGTCATCAGTTGGCTCGGCTGCAGGGCGTTAGGACTTCCCATTGGCAGACCATGCAAGCAGCTGCTGGCACTGTAACTGTCACTGATTGTTGTTTAAAAACTGCAGTTAGCTGCCAGCCCCCCTCTGT